>NC_134536.1:162588490-162903365 GCF_050624435.1 Tenrec ecaudatus
GACTTTGCCTCTTTGCTTCTATTTTCTGATCTGGTCTTATCCACTGGTATATCTTGAAAATCCACTTCCCTAACTTCATCTTCAGTGTTAGCTCTCTTAGTTTGCATTTCTTTGGAGCTAATCTCTCTACCTCCAACACTGGCTGGCTTGCTTGTTTTACAATATCTGGTCTTTCCTACACCAAATTCCAGCAGAGGAGAAGATGGTTTTAATATCATTTCATATTCTGATCCAGGCTTAGTTTTCTCAGTTCTGTCTAAAGTCTTCTTGTTGGCCTGATACCCATTCTGCCTGCCTCTCACCAGACTTAAATTTGGGTATCTCAGAAGCTACTCACTACTCTGCTGGTTTTGTTTCTTTGCTTCCTCCACCTTTGAAAGCAAGGGAGCTTCATGGCATTGTTTAATAGCCTTGCTTTGGATCTTGGGATTCACTTCCTCTAGTGCTTTATCACCTTTAAACCTTCAGAGGCTACAGTTCCTCCAGGACATAGAGACTTTGGCCATGAGGTTTTGTTCAGGATCAGATCTTTAGATAACAAATCAGTCCCTGCTTCTTCAGGTTTTTCTAAAGTTTCATCACCTAAAATTATACTCATTCACAGACTTTAGCTTGCTTAGATAGACACAAAACTGGATAGACACAAGACTTCTCACTACACTGATAATCTTCTTGCTCTTCCTCCTACAAATGCTCTAAAACCATCTTCACTGGAGCCCACAGAGACCATGTCTCAATGGGGATATTTCCCCCCATCTCTTTATCTTTCTTTAAGTTTGTACCTACCTCCTCTCAGGTTCCTAGATCTAAAGTTTCTTTCTCTGGGAACCATGGCTTATACTTTTTCACTTTTTGTAGAAAACTTTGCATCTTTTTATTTGTTACTGCTACCATATATATATATGGTATTAGTAAATGTGTGAGAGTAATAGCCTAAGTCTTAAGTCACTTCCATCTTGACCCATAGTCCTCTCTAAAATAGTATACTACTATTCTTATTCCTGCTTATCTGCTAATTCCCTCACCAGATCCTCACTTCACACATTTCCCCCCGATTCACACTACATTCTGATAGGGCTTGCAATTGTTAAAGGGAGTACAACTCAAAAGAGTTCTTTAAATGGGGTATAACTCAAAAGATTTATTTTCCTACTGCCCCATGTTGGGCACCATTTGTGGGGAAAGCCAGGCCCCCGCAACTAATCACTGGTTCAGTAAGCAAAATTGTACAGTTAAAATATATTTAAAGATTATAATAGAGTCATAGAGAAATTGGAGAAATGGGAGGGAGAGAGAGTAAAATAGTCAGACACATTTCTTGAGAGCACGCTTACTTCCTGGATGGCCATGAAAGAACAGCCAGGTCCACACACAGCATGGGTAGAGAGGGCAGGAGAGAGCCAATTCCAGGACTTTGCACAAAATATAAAACTTCTGCTTTCTAACTCGGGCTTTTCACATTTCATTGTAACACTTTTCTTTGTCTTCTTGAGGTGCAGTTAGAAATCTTTTGTTAAGTTCTTTTCTTCATCACTTTTTCCCATTGACTTTAGCTATTCTGTGCTCAAGGGCAAGATTCAGGATCTCTTCTTACATTCACTGTGGTCTTTTCTTTGTTTCCTTTTTAATGACCTTTTGCTTTCTTCATGTATGATCTCCTTGATGTTATCACACAATTTATGTGGTCTTTGGTCATTAATATTCAATATGTCAAATGTATTGTTGAGATAATCTCTTAATACCTCCCACCTGTTAAGGGTTAATAGACTAAATAAATTGCCTAAAGCAACTCCATTTTGAGAAACCTAAGAGCCATTTTTAGAAAAGCATGTTATTTTAGAGAAACATCACTGTGACCCACTCCCGCTAACCGCTTGGAACGTCAGCAAAAGGGTTTTGCCAAGAACATCTGGTCCAGGACAAGTTGAGCAGGACATGTCTACGTAACTGCATTCTGTTATCTTGTGAAAATCCCCTTTCCCGTTCCTTGCTCAACCCCTCCCTGCTGCACTAGCTTCGATTATAAAAAGAAAAGAAAGATTTGACTCGAGGCTGCAGTGTTGGACCCTGCGTGGCCATGCTGTAGCCCAAACCGGGTTTGCTTTTACTTTTGCTAGTTGTCTAATTCCTTAATAAACTTCTCTTTCTTGAGCAGTTGTTTGTGAGTCGGTGATTTTGGTCTGGCTCCACTCCCTTACACTATATATATAATAACATATTTTAGCTCTCTTGGACTTTTTTGAAATTGCTTCATCTTCATTTTGAACTCGCATTAGAGCAATTTATGTTCTATTAAGAAGTAAAACTTTGACTTCCGGGAAGATGGCGACGCAGTGACACATACCAGAGGGACTCCGCAGAATCCAGCCCAGGAGAGTTGCTCAGAGGGGAAATTCAACGCCACTAGATTGCAGGAGGTGCACCATAAAGATAAGTAGGCAAAGATCCACGGGGTTTTGAGGGGCTGGGGGCTTTTGGCTTACCTGAGTGGAAGCCTGCTGGGGTTCGACCCTAGCCCAGCTGCTGGATCTGCCCAAGCCGGACCATTTGGAGCCTGTATCAGGGCTTGGTCTCAGCACAGCCACAGTTTTTCCCTACCTGCCTCAGGGCAGGGACAGGACACTTGCGGCTCCACTGGCAGGGATCAGGGTTCAGCTACATTGTTGCTTCTGTTTGTTTCTCTGCTCTATATTCCCACACAGCCTTGGAGGGCTGCACAGGGGCTTTTTCAAGGCACAGCCACAGTTTGCCGCACCGCGTGGTCTGAGCAGGGACTAAACCCAAACCCCCACAGTTCGATAGGCAGGGATCAAGCTTCAGCTACACTGCGGCGTCTGTTAACATCTCTGCTCTCTGTCTCCCCACTTCTCTGGGGGCTGCTCAGCAGCTTTCTTGCGACTCTTCTTGGGGTTCAGCTGCAGACTACCGCTGGGGCTTGGGGCAGGGAGTAAGCCCTTGCAGGTCAACAGGCAGGGAGTGGGACTCAGCTACATAGTTGCTTTTGCTTCCCTCGCTTCCCTGTACCCCTGCACAGTCTAGTCTCACTTTTTGATTTTTCTCCCCCCCCCCCTTGTTCCTGCCCTGCTCTCTCACACTCCATTGTGGACTTATGGGGCACTCCCATTGCCGTAGGGCATTTGCGCCTGGGTCACACCCAGCTAGGTGAGCTCCATCCTGCATAGATAGCTCAAGGCTAAGGAAAGGCCTGCTTGCTCTCCAGGGAATACTCCTTGGACTTCTCACCAGGGAGTTCCTGCCTGTGTACCTGGGGACATAAGGCAGCTCAGCTAACACTTATCAATATTCAAACCAATAGCAGGAACGTCACCCCAGCCTCTGCAACACGGGCAGGCAGCCGACCTGCCATCTGGGGCACTCCCCTGATAGGGAAGCCACAGGAAGATAAAGTGGTAGGTTAATAACCTAGCAAAATCAGCTATAGGCAGTTCGAAGAAGCATTCCTATAAGTCTTCCAGAGAGAGACTAGAAAATGGCACCTGGTCCCTCAAAAACAACTCAACGCAAACAGCCATCAGCCCCAACGACCTCAACGAAAAAACAGGAGAAACAAAAGGCAAAGGCAGAAGATGTTCTGAACATACATAGAAGAAGCAGACATTGAGATGCCATACAAAGGAACTCTCAGAATGCTGCTTGGAGCCATGCAGGATATGAGGGAAACAATACAGAAAAAGGATGAAATGATAGAGGAGATAAAAGCCATACACCAAAGGGAAATACAGGAGCTTAGGGAGGAGATAATGAAAAACAATAGCAGAATCATGTTCTTTGAGAATCGATTGGAGGAATCAGAGAACCACATCAGTATCTTGGAGGACAGCCAAGCAGACTTTAATAAACATGAACAAAAATCTAATAAGAGCATCAGAGAAGCCACAGAAAACCTAAGAGCTATGTCTGATGCTATGAAGCGCAACAACATTAGAATTATTGGCCTACCGGAGGAAGACACAACAAAGAAATCATCTGCAACAATAGCAAGAGAATTCTTGGAGGAAAACTTCCCCAGCCTAATGAATGAAAACCAAGCAACCATCCAGGAGGCTGAAAGAACACCAGCACAACGGGAACCCAAGAAGTAAAACTTTATTTTATTAGGGACTCTTACAACTCTTCAAAACAATCCATATATCATTTGTATCAAGCACATTTGCACATATGTTATCATCATTTCCAAAACATTTTTTTCTACTTTAACCCTTGGTTTCAGCTCTTATTTCACACACACACACACACACACACACACACACACACACACACACACACACTGTCCTCCACCATCCCTGTGAGGATTATTAAGCATTAGTCCTTAGGTCATTTCTTGCCCATAAGGTTCTCAGAAACTCAGAAGAAGGAGAAAAAATTCAAATTGCTTTCTGCATCTCATGCTAGTTTGAAATATAATTAATAGAGGAAAGTAGGAGTTAGCTATGTGGGAACTCTCTGTACTGCATTGTATTTTATTTCTATACAATTTTAAATGTTGTGCAAAATATCTATTACATAAAATAAAAACGTGATGTCATATAATATACCTAAGAGCTAGGGGGAAATGACAAGGATTGAAGAATCAAATTAATCACAAGAATGTATGAAAACTGAAATTCCTATACATGTTGGAGGAAGTAGATGGTAAAAACACTTTTGAAAATGAGAGGTAAACTGTGGCACAGGATGAGAGGTAAACTGAGGCACAAGGAGACAGACAAAAGTAACTGAAAGGACAAAGGGAGAGCAGAAATAGCTTTATTACTGGGGAACTCCGAGGCCAAGCTCCAAGGTCTAGCAAGTAGCCCAGGCTTTGCCAGGGTCCGGAGTTTTTAAAGAAAAGTGGGGAGACGAGGAGGGTCTGTGCTGCAGCAGCAAGGTTTTTGACTGAGGATGTAGTTTATCAGCTCCTGTAGGCAGGCAGACCAGTTATCAGGGAGTCAGGCATTCCAGGCATTGTTCTTCAGTCTCCTCATTTCAGGGGGGCAGCTACTGACCTCCTGGGACATGCTGGGAAGCTGGGCCCTGGCCTGCTTCAGGTCAGCCCAATCAGAAAAGCGTGGCAGTGTCCTAGTAAATTAAATAAACACATTATATATGACTCAGAAACATATTTTTAGGTATTAATCAAAGATAAGTGAAAACCTGCTCACAAAAATTACATAAATAAGAGTTCATAATAATTTCTTTTATGATAGCTCCAAGCATCTTTATTGGGCAATTAGGGAAGTAAGCAGTGATACACCTAAAACAGACTATTTCTGTGCTCATCCAATTTATGGCTCTGGGACTCCAAGTCCATCTTTCTTTGCCCTGCTTTGTAATACAGGAGCTGGACCTTGTACTCCTTTTTTACCAGCAAGCACTTTGTTAAACTTTTGCAAGAAGAATGGAGGGTGCTGTACTCAGAAGAGAATAAGGGTTGACTGTGCTGTTTTGCCAGCCGACTTTTCCCTGCTTACGCCTGGATCATGTAGATCAAATCATTGAGCTCATTTCCCAGGAGTTTCAGAAGTACTCCTTCAGGTGGATCCCTGGAGGATTCTGATTGCCTCATCCAGCCTCTTCAGTAACCCAGTAGATGGCTTCCAGGAAAGTTTCAGCAGTAAGTCAACCTAATTTCCTAGCTGTCATACCTGGCCTACAGAAGCTCAGTAAATTATATTGGGCATCAGTCAGAAGTTCCTCACTGACATCTCGACCTCAGCTTTAGGTGGAATTCTCTTCAATAATTCCTCCCAATTTAAAATTCACTTTCTCTGTTCTGAAGACAAAGGCTGTTCTCTAAATTTGCTCTTAAAGAAAAAGAGCAATTTGTTTGATTATTTTTTATAGCTCGCTTTATCCTTGAAAACCCTGCTACTCACTACTAATTTACTATATTTCACTTCCCTGATGAATTTACTGTGGTACTTCTCCTCCTAACTGGAAACAGACTAATACAACTACCAATGTAGAAAATATAAATTAATGAGATACAATATGACTTAACGTTAAAAAGAAGTTTAGATGCAAAAAGGAATCATGTTAAAAACACATGTATATGATATACATTCATGATATACATTCATAGTAACATTAATAAAGATTGCTTAAAGAGATACATAAAAGGAAAATAGATCAGACTTACTGAACCCATAGAAACTAGTAAAAATTAGCAAATAAAAAAGTATGACTTGCCACATTGTTATTTTCCATATATGAATTAACGATTGAACTTATTTTTAACTCGGAATACTTGTACATTATTTAACATACTTAAAAATGCTTTCAAGGAATGAATGAAATTAAGTGACTTTTATAAGAAAAATGAGTGATTTTATTTTATGGAACTATAGATAAGATAGAAGGTAGATCACTAGTTGACTGGATGCATGGATGAGAGACTCAAAGAAAGATAAGGAAACCTTTGGGAGTGATGAAAATTCAACACTTAGAAGTTTTTGCTTATGGAGAAAATACATTTATCAAAATTCTTGCATTTGTTCATTCAAAAATGTTTTGAACTATAATTATACCTTCATAAAACTGATTTTTTTGCAAACATGCTAAGTATAGGCAAAGCATGAGTGAGCTATTACAGTGTAGTGAAATTACTTGCTACAGATCTTCTATCTACAGTCTCTGTAATTGCTTCCAAAAGACTCGATGGAAGCCTGTAATAAGATGTAGCTGACACTAATGGGGGAATTGGATAAATTTGCCATTCCACTGGATATAAAGGAAGCCATTTCAGAAGCAAAGAGAGATTCAGAGGCTCAGCAAGAGAATAGTACCAAGAGTGGAAAAATGTGGCAGAGGAACGGTACCTAGGCCATGAGACAGAGCAGAGGAACAGTGATGACATCTTGAGGTAGAGCAGGCTTCCCAGCCCAAGGAGCAAACAACACTGAATTTCTTCAGACGGGGATTAATTTGCAGAATAGATTGGCTTTTGGGTATTTATTGGTGTGAAAGGAGCTTTGTCCCAGGCCCAGCAAACATTTCATCCTCTTGTTTCTGGCTGACAAAAGACACCGCAGACAAAAGGAGTATGTCTGATAGTTGTAACAAGGAGAGATGTAGCATGTCATGGGGAAGAATGTTGGTGTCAGAATAGGATAAAGAAAGACAGAGGGTGGAGCTATGTCTGACCTCTGTCCCATAGAATCATACTCAGCTGGACGTGGGGTTGAATTCTAATGCTCCTTCCCTCGTGTATAGGAGGCAGAGATCAGATATGGTACCAATACCATTACCTCCTAACCAAAAAGATATAAAAATTCCCGTGAATTTAGGAAACATGCTCTCAATCACCCATACATATTTAAAACTGGAAATTATGATGACATATTTTCTTGTCATTTCAACTTTACTAAAATATAATTTCTTATCATTTCAACCTTACTAAAATCAAAACGCATAACAATGTTATTTTGATGCTGTGGAAAATAGCACCTTCTCATCAGTGTTGGTGGAAATTTATGTTAGTAAAACCTACTATGGATTGCATAATATATTTATACACAATTTTGTTTACAGACAGTTATAGATTTTTAACCAGCAGTTCTACTTGCACTGCTAGAAAATTATTATTAAATAAATATGTGTGTATTCATATACTCATATATATAGCAAGGCTAAATTATACTTGTACAAAATTATTATGTACATCAATGACAAGCACAGGAATTTCTGAGCTTTCCATTGTGATCATGCAAAACCTATCCATTGACCAAGAGGGCACCATTCAATGAGGCTAAGAGGACACTGCATAGTTTGAAATAATGAAAGTTATGTATTATCACTGTATCCTTTCATCATACTTATTCAACCTGTAAACTGAGCAAGTAATCCTAAAAATCTGAATGATATGAAGAATAATATCACATCAAGAATGGAGGAAAACCACAAGCCATCTGTGACATGCAGATTTCACAACCTTACTTGCCGACAGGTAAGAGTACTTGAAGTATTTACTGGTGAAGTTCAACTTCTCCCAGTGGATTAAAACACAAAATGAAGAAAATAAAATTTATAATAACTAGATCAATAGGCAATATCATGACAAACAGAGAAAAGATTGAGGATCCCAATGATTTAATTTCATTTTAGTTGAAGCCACATTTGCAAAGTTTTGTAAGAATTAATTCTGATTTGTCTTATCTTAAAATTAACCAAAGAGAACAGAAGAAAATAAATTGAACATACAGTCTCAGCTGACTCATAAACCCTTGAAGTTGTTTCAGAGAGAAACCAATTGACCAACTAGACCCTCAATATAATACCTGGAGTTGGGGAGGTGTGGTCAATAGGAAGAATAACTCCCAAACTTTCAAATACTTTGGGGAACAGCAGACACTGTCTCTACAAAAAAGATGCATTCAGACGCTCATCGATTCAAATTAATTCCCTCCTCTATAGGAGCCCTGCTGATGTAGTGCTTTTGTATTGCCCTGCTAACTGTGAGATGAGCAGTTTGAAACCACCAGCCACCCCAATGGAGAAAGATGAAGGCTTCTACTCTGTTAGTCTGGGCACATTAGAGAAACAAATCCACAGAAACTCATATTTAGTATAAGAGAGAGTTTTTACAAAGAGTAAGTGTACATAAAGAAAACATCCCAACCCAGTGCTGCCCAAGCCCACAAGTCCAACATTAGCCCATATGTCCAACACCAATCCACAAAGTCCTCCTCCATCTCACAAAACACATGCAATTTTGCCGACTGCAGGAGGAAAGTCGAATCAATGAACTTGTGAGCATCTCACTGCTGGCATGGGTCTCCAAACGGCTGCTCCAGCACTCAGGGCTGAATCAGGGTAGGTCCATGCTGCTTTTCCTCGGGGATGTCTTACAGGAAGTGAGCCTTTCCAGCTGAAGCAGGGAACTGACTAAGGCAGCTGCACCCTGGTCCAACCATCAGAAAGCAGAGACCTGAGAACTAGAAAGGCGAGGAATACTGAGCCATGTATCTCTCTGCCCTTCAATTGATCCCACATCTGTTTATCAGCCAGGTTGGCACAGTAAACCTGAACAATCTCATACTCTCATACACAGTGGAAGTCTCAGAAACCTACAGGGACAGCTTTAACCTGTTTTATAGGGTCACGATGAGTCAGAATTGGCTTTAACTTGAGATAAGTTGTTAAAAATGTTTATTGGGGTCTTTCCTTGCAAATCCATTCAGATTACTAGCACCTTTGAAAAGATTCAGTCACTAGCTCTGCTCTTTGGCTCTGTAGTTATATAAGCAAACTCACTGTCATCAAGTCAATTCTGACTCACAGAGACCTTACAGGGTCCTGTTACTACAGTAACAGGAAAGAACTGCCCCTGTGGGTTTTCAAGTATAATATATATATGGGTATTGGGTCCCCACGACGTACTCCCCTCATTGATGATGATATGATTTCCCTTCCCCCTCCCTACTGCCTTTGGTGCTTGCACCCTGGTCCCCTTGGCCCTTCATGATCACACATGTTGGTGTGCTGCTTCCATGTGGGCTTTTTGCTTCTGAGATAGATGGCTGCTTATTTAACTGCAAGCCTTTAAAAATCCAGATGCTATATGTTTTGATAGCGAGGCACCATCAGCTTTCTTCACCATGTTTGCATATGCATACATCTGTTTTCAGCGATTATGTTGGGAAGGTGGGAATCATGAAATGACCGTTTAGCTGAGCAAGGTGCTCCTGCATTGAGGGAATGCGTGTGAGGAGGCCCAATGACCACCTGCTACCCTACTACTAAACCTATAAATATATGCACATAGGTCTATTTCCCCCATAATCATAAATATATTTGCATGTCTGTATTTGCATGTCTGTATTTGCATGTCTGTATTTAGGCTTCTATGTATGCTCTTTTCCTTCTATTCCTTTTTTATTATTTGTGAATCATATGCTGTTAAAACTGCTTTTTTTAAAAAAAGGAAACAATTAAGGTTAATAAAAAATTAATTCAGTTGATTAAACATAAAGGTGAGGGGTAAGAGGGTGCGAAGGGCGACTATGTATAGATAGAAACATTGGATCACTTCCACACCCAGTACCATTGAGTCAACACAGACACACAGTGATTATGCAGGACAGGCTAGAACGGCCCCTATGAGTTACCAAAACTATCTCTTTTTTGTTTAAACATTTTTATTGGCATTTCATCCACATATGATACAATTTAATAGTTCAACCATATCAAGAAGAGTTGTACAATCATTATCACACTTTTAGAAAATTTTCTTTTTCCCCATACTCATTGTTATCCCTGCCATTTTTTTCAATTTTAGCAAAAATATACAAAACAAAACATTCACCAATTCAACAACTTCAGTACTCAGTGTTTTAAAACTATTATTGTCCTTCTCCAATTTATTCCACCACCATTAAAGTGAGCTCAATGCCCCCTAAGCAAAAAGCCTTCCTCATTCAGGTTACCATGGTAACCACAGGTCAAATTTGGTTCTTTTTAAAGGTTATTTCTTGATATAGTATTCACATATCATATACATCCAGGGTTAAACCACTTCTAAAAAGAGTTGTATATGCTACACAATCAGCTCTAATGCTCTCCCCCCCTTCCACATCCACATATCCCCTAAATTTCCCTCTCTTTCCCTTTTCCCCCTCTTTCTGATGAACCGTTGCATCAGATATTGTCTCTATGCATCCACTCCGTCTGTGCATCCTAACCTGGGAAGCCTAACAGAAATATTAAAAATTAAGATACAGAAAGAGGGAAATAACAGCAACAATAATATAAAGACAAAAATAAAAAGTAAGAAAAAACAACATTTTAAAAGTCAGAGAAAATTTATTTCTTAGAAAAATTGATAAATATTTGAACAAAGAGAAAATTCAGATTGGGCCAAGGGAGAGGTCAACTGATCAAGTATCATAGTATATAAAGGTTCAATTCACCATAATCAAGTTTACAATAACTTCTGTTGGACAGTAAAGCTGTTTGAGACACTTACCAATGACTAGAGGACATGTGCGAGAGGCACAATCTGACCTGATACGTTGCAGATGAATTTTGGATTCCCACTATCTTTCATAGTCTTCTACAAATGGACTGTTCACAATTTAAGTTATGATAATTTTCCCTTAATTATGGTATGGATTTTGTGATTGTCATTTTAGATCGACAACACAAAAACAAGTAAACAAATCTTTTACAGCCCCCCAACAAAAAAAACAACAAAAGAAACAAAAAAGAAAATGATTGTCAATTATCCCTTAAAGCGTATATATAAGACATTGATAATATCAAAATTTTATCCAATGACGTAGAATTAAGGTACTGTTGATATGAGTTTATGTTAGTATAGTCTAACTGTGAGCTGGAATCAATGAGTTCTTGCTTTGTACAGAAATTCTTGATTGAAATCTGTTTATGTTGACATGGGAAGTGATAGGGCAAATTTTAAAAATCATTTTACAGAGGGCTCTTACAACTCTTATCACAATCCATACATACGTACATTGTGACAAGCACATTTATACATTTGTTACCCTCATCATTCTCAAAACATTTGCTTTCTACTTGAGCCCTTGGTATTAGCTCCCCATTTTCCCCCTCCCTCCCCGCTTCCCTATCCCTCATGAACCCTTGTTAATTTATAAATTATTATTTTGTCATACCTTACCTGCACGACGTCTCCCTTCACCCACTTTTCTGTTGTCAGACCCCAGGGAAGAGGTTATATGTAGATCCCTGTAATCGGTTCCCCCTTTCTACCCCACCTTTCTCCACCCTCCTGGTATCACTACACTCACCACTGATCCTGAAGGGGTCATCTTCCCTGGATTCCCTGTGTTTCCAGTTCCTATCTGTACAGTGTACATCCTCTGGTCTAGCCAGATTTGTAAGGTAGAATTGGGATTAAGATAATTGCGGGGGGCGGGGGAAGCATTTAAGAACTAGAGGAAAGTTTTATGTTTCATTGTTGCTACACATCACCCTGACTGGTTTGCCTCCTCGTGGTAACCAGTTTGTAAGGGGTTGTCCAGTTGCCTACAGATGGGCAGTTGCCTGCACTCCCCCTCATTCATAATGATATGACTTTTTGTTCTTTGATCCCTTCGACACCTCATGATCACACACGCTAGTGTGTTTCTTCAATGTGGGCTTTGTTGCTTCTGAGATAGATGGCTGCTTATTTAACTGCAAGCCTTTAAAACTCCAGATGCTATATCTTTTGATAGCCAGGAACCATAAACTTTCTTCACCTCATTTGCTTATGGATACATTTGTCTTCATAGATCATGTGGAGAAGGTGAGCATCATGGAATGTCAGTTTAATAAAAGTATTCTTGCATTGAAGGAGTACTTGAGTGGAGGCCCAATGTCCATCTGCTACCTTAATACTAAACCTATAAATATATGCACATAGGTCTATTCCCACATCATCATATATAAATATATTTACATATGTGCATGCCTGTATTTAGACCTCTATAAATACCCTTTGCCTCCTAGTTCGTTCCTCCATTTTCTTTTATTTTCCTCTTGTCCCACTATCATGCTCTGCCTCCATTTGGGTTTCAGTAATTCCTCTCAGTTACATTGCCCTTGATCAATCCCTACCAGGCCTCTTACACCCTCCTTGCCACTGATTTTGGATCACTTGTTGTTCCCTTGTCCCTGGGTTGGTTAACACCACTTCCAATGACAACAACAAAAGAACCAATAACACAGAACAAGAAAAGCCTGTAAATAGTTCAAGGTCTTTTTATGACCTTTAGAAGTGTTTTCTGGTAGAGTCTAATGGGGTGCTACCCCCTGGCCCCAAAGTCTAATTTTGGTATTCCCTCTGGAGTTCTTGCTCTATTCCCCTTGCTGTTCTGTTGCACGCCCTTAGTGTTTTGCCTTGGTGTGATGGAGTCAGATTGGGTGCAATTCCCACACTTTGTCTCCAGTGTTGTCCCCTATAGGGCTATGGGTCAGTGAGGGATGTGATGTCTCATAGTGGGGCTAGCCATATGATCCTCTCTGTACATTGGCTGCTCTGAACAGGGATATCATCCTCAAGTCTTGGTGGGTCAGTATGTGCACCACTCTCTCTTCCTCCCCTTCATTTTCTCCCGTGTGCTCTGATCAGACATGTCCCTCTCCCTCAGCTGTAGCTTCAGGGCTGTCCTCTGAAGTGAATTCTTCTGGAGGGAGGGGCAGCTGTCCACGTAGTTGGGATTGGCTCAAGCCCCTCAGACCCCTCTACTGGCTCCCTGCTTCCTGCCAGTATGTTGCATTCATATCTTGGAGCACCAGGTTGAAGTCTAGTCTCTCTTTCCCTGAGGAGATATGAACAATACCTTCCCCTTGGGGAGGTTAGTGCCCTTTTCACTAGGGGAAATTTCCGTGCATCATCTCTTACGAGGGCACTCCTTGCCTCTCAGATGGTTCTGGCACTCTTTTCACTGGACATTCACTAATCCAGGCGCCTTGTCCAAGATCCAGCAACTACCATTACTGCAGTCTTGGGGTGGACATCCTTTGAATCATATTCTCTCTGGGTATTTCAGTCCTACGTCCAAAGGAATAAGTAGTTTTGAGGAAGGGCGCACTTCCTTCCATCAAGCTTCCATGCCAAGTCTTTCCAGTGTGCCCTTTGGGGAATGCCATGTAAGGCCATTCTCTAAGGTCATTATAGTGCCCATGGTACTGTTCTTATGAAGTGGGGTGATGTATGGTTTGGGGCTGGTGGGAAGACATTCCATACCTTTGGTTGGGAATTGGCCCCCAGAATTTGACCAATTATATTAGTGGATGCATATTATATTAGTGGATGCATAAAATATTTGTACTTTTTAAATTGATTTCAGACAGCATAATGGTTTCCAGGACCTTTCATGTCATGCAGTGTTTCAAGCTTTCATCAGTGCTTTTTAGGGATGTAAAGTATTCATATATGTGTATGTACTATGGTTTCTTTATCTATTCTTCCACTGTTGTTCATTTGGGTTGCTTCCAATTCCCTAATATTTTAACTGTGCTATTATGTACATAGAATAACAAACATGTGTTGTGTATCTTACTTTTGGAGATATATGCCTAATAGTGATACTACTGAGTAGTATGCATTTTCAATTCCCAATTGTTTTAACCATTGTCATACCATTTTCCATAGTGATTGTGTGTATTTACAAATCCACCAACAGCGTATATAGGTTCCAACCTGTCCACATCTTCTCTAGCATTTGTTGTCTTCTATGCTTTTGAATTGGGGTAGCATTGTGGCTGTAAAGTGGTATCTCATTGTGGTTTTCTTTGCATCTCCCTGATGACTAATGATTGTGAACATTTTTTCATATATTTGTTACCCACTTGTACATCATTTTTTGATGAGCTGTCTATTCACGGCTTTTTCCCACTTCTTAATTGGGTTGTTTGTTATTTTCTTTTATAGCTGTTGTAGTTCTATATATCTTGATCATTAGACCCTTGAACAATATGATATTGGTAAAATTTTTCCCAGTCTGTAAGCTGTCATTTTACTCTCTGAAATAGTCTTTTGATGCGCTTAAGTGATGCTATTTCAGTACATCCCAGTCATTTATCTTGTCTTCCACTTTGTGTGCCTTCTTCATTATACTTAGTGGTCTATGTCTGTCCTGAAATACACTCCTTAAGTTTGTTCCATCTTTCTCACTGAGGATCCTGATAGCTCTGAAGTTTAAATTTATGTCTTTAATCTATCCAGAGTTCGTGTTTGTGCATGGGAAGAGACATGATTCTTGTTTCATTCCTCTGCATATAGAAATCCAATTTGTCTAACACCATTTGCTGAAGAGGCAGTCTTTCTCCCATTGGATATTTCTAGGTCCTTTGTCAAAGATTAGTAGGCTGAAGCATTTATGTCTGGGTTTTCTCTTCTGGCCCATTGGTTTATGTATCTCTCATTGTACCAGTAACAGGCTGTTTTACTGCTGTGGTTATGAGTAGGTTTTTTGTGCAGGTAGTGTGAGGCCACCTACTTGGTTCTTTTTTTTTTAAAGAACTTATTTGCATATCCTGAGTCTTTTACCTACTAAAATGAAATTGTAATTCGTTTTCCCCCTTCTTTAAAGAATATATTTGGGATTTTGTTTGGAATTGCCTTGTAGTAGTAGATAGTTTTAGGTAGTATTGACATTTTCACAATATTAAGTCTCCCTGTCCGTAAACACAGTATATACATATGTAGGTCCATTTTGGTTTCTTGAAGTAATGTTAAATAGTTTTCTCTATATAGGACTTTTGTTTATTTAGTTAGGTTTATTCCTCATTATATTTTATCTTTTGTGTGGTTATTGTAAAAGGCATTGTATTCTTAATACATTTTTGTAACTCTCTTTGCTGGTATACAAGAATCAGGTTGATTTGCAGTTGTTAACTTTGTATCCTGCTTCCTTGCCAATTCCCTTGATTGCTTCCAGTTTCTTTTGTAGAGGCCTTTGGGTTTTCTATGTGTAGAATGAAATTGTTTGCAATATCGAGAGTTTCACTTCTTATTTGCCTATTTGCATTCCCTTGATTCTTTTTCTTGTCTGATGGCACTACACTTCCAGAATGATATTGAATAAGAGTGGTGGTAGGGAACATCCGTGTCAGTTATTTGTTTTCAATGGGAATGTTTCTAACTTTTCCTCGTTGACCATGATGTTGACTGTGGGCTTTTCATATATGACTTTTATTATGTTGAAGATTTTCCCATCGATTCATATTGTATTGAGTGTTTTGATCAAAAATAGCTGTTGGATATTGTCAAATGCCTTTTCTGCATCTATTGATATGATCACGTGCCATTTATTTTTTGACTTTTTTCCCAGTTTTTTATAAATCATTTTATCAGGAGCTCTTACAGCTCATATAACAATACATACATCAATTGTATCAAGCACAGTTGTACATAAACCATCATTTTTTCCAAAACATTTTATTTCTACTAGAGCCCTTGGCATCAGCTTCTCTTTTACCATTTCCTCCCCCACCTTTCTCTCCACATGAATACTAGATAAATTAGAAATGATTATTTATTTCATATCTTGCACCATCCTGTTTCCCTCCACCCACGTTTCTGTTGTTCATCCCCCTGGGGGAGTGGGGGTGTTATACATCGATCATTATGATTGTTTTCCTCTTTCTACCTCTTGTTACCCCACCTTCCCCTTACCCTCTTAGTATCACTACTCCCTTGGCTGTTCCTGAGGGGGTTATCTGTCCTGGATCCCACATGTTGAGCGCTTTTATCTGTACCAGTTTACAAGCCCCAGTCTAGCCAAATTTGTAAGGTAGAACTGGGATCATGATAGTGGTGGGAAGAAAGCATTAAAGAACTAGAGGAATGTTGTGTGGTTCATCAGTGCTTAAATCGAACCCTGGCTGACTCACCCCTTACTTGTGACCCTTCTGTGAAGGGCTGTCCAATGGTCTACAGATGGACTTTGGTTCAACACTTTGACACCCCTTGTCTCATTAATATGGTTGTTTGTTTTGAATCTTCTTATGCCTGATCCCTGATGCCGTCAACACCTCATGATCACTCAGTCTGGTGGACTTCTTTCATGTGGGATTTATTCCTTCCCTGTTAGCTGGCCTGCTTATTTAACTTCAAGCCTTTAAGACCCCAGATATCTTTGAATGCTGGGCACCATCCGCTCTCTTCACCACATTTGCTTGTGCACCCATTTTGTCTACAGCTATCATGCCGGGAAGGCTTGCATCACAGAATGCCATGTTATTAGAACAAAGTGGTTTTTTGTTGAGGGAGGACTTGAGTAGAGGTCCAATGTCTATCTGCTACTGTAATACTTAACGTATTAATATATGTACATAGACCTACATCCCTACTGTTATAGATTAATATAGTTACATATGTACATGCCTACATTTATACCTATACAAATGTCTTTTGCCTCCTATTTTTTCCTGTTTCCTTTTACTTTCCTTCTGTGCCACTATCATGCTCGACCTTCATTCACCTCTCAGCAATTTCCCTCAGCTACATTGTACTTGAGTAAACCCAAATGGGCCTTCTACACCCTCCTGGTCATCACTTTTAAATCTCTTGTTGTTCCCTGTCTCAGGGTGTGTGGCTCTCTGCTCTTTTTCTCCCATCTCCGCCTCTCCCATATTTCCTCAGAACCATCAGTCCGTTGTTTTCTCATGGGGATTGTTTATCCTGCATATGTTATGGAGATCAAGATGAAATTTCTAAAAAGGAAAAATAAAAAGCTAATAAATAGTTTCAGACTATCTGCTGACCTTTATGAATGTTTCCCGATCAGGTCTGATGAGTTGCCCAGCCCTGCCCCCTGACTCCTATACTCCAGATTCCTTGAGGACTTTGTTGCTCTGATACCCTTGCTGCTTTGTTGTGTTCCCTTCACGTTATGCTTGATGTTGGGAGGGGTCAGACCTGGCACAATTCCCGCACTCTGTTTCTAGTGCTGTCTCCCATAGCACTGTGGGTCACTGAGGGAACCTTGTGTCTCTGGTGTAGCTGGTCCTATGGTCCTCTCTGTGTAGTGGCTGCTCCAAGCAGAAAAATAATCTTTGAGGTTTGGTGGGCCAGGATGCAGTCTACACACTCTCTGTTTCCTTCTTAGTTGGATCCTGTGTGGTGTGGGCAAACCCATCAATCTCCCCAGACTTTATCTTTCCCTCCTCACTGCTTTCTTCTTGGCAGGGGTTGACATAGCTTGGATAGAGGCCACCCTGGAGACCTCTCTGTTAGTGTGCTGCTTCATCCAGATATGTTGCCCTCAAATCTTGGTGCACCAGATTGAAGTCTGGACCCTCACTCCCTTGCCTGTGGAGACATAAACAACACATTCCCCATGGAGAGTAAATGCCTATTCCCCCACTCTACACATCCTCTTCCAGGTCACCCTACTCAATAGTTGATTGCCATATGCATTCCTGAGGTGGGTCAAACCCCTGCCCAAGTGCCTCGGGAAATTATGCATTTAGTGGCTCTTCTCCTATACCCCTTGTGTTTTTTAAGGTAACCTAAGTGGACTCATATTATACTTGTCCTTTCGTGCTTGGCTTACTTCGCTTAGAATAATTTCCTCCAACTCTTCCCATCTGACAATGTGTTTCAGTGCGCATCACTGCTTTTTTAGGGATGTATAGTTCTCCATTGTATGTATGTACCAAAGCTTTTTAATCCACTCATCTTTTAATGGAAATTTAGCTTGTTTCCAACTCTTTGTGATTGTGAACTGCACCACAATGAACACCGGAGAGCAGATGTCTGGCCATGGTTTGTTTCTTACATTTTCTGGTATATGCCCAATGGAGGGATTGCTAGTTCTTAGGGAGCTCAATTTCTGTTTGTTTTATGTATCACCAAATCTATTTCCATTATGGCTGCACATTCCTACAGGTCTACCAGCAATGGATGAGAGCTCCTATCTCACCACACCCCTTCCAACACTTGTTGCTTTCTGATTTTTATATCGGGCTGTTTTTGAGGGTACTAGGTGGTATCGCATAGTTTTTTTTTAATTTGCATTTCCCTATGGCTAATGATTGGGAACATTTTGTCAGGTGTTTATTGGCCATTTGGATTTCTGCACTTCTGAAACTTCTGTCAAGGACTTTGCCTACTTCCTTAATGGGCATTTGTGTGGTTTTTTTTCTTATTGTAGGCTAGCAGAGTATTGTAGATTGTAGTAAAAAGGCCTTTTTCTGGTGTGTGGTTGCTAAATATGTTTTCTTAGTCTGTGGGGTCTCTTATTACTCTCCTGGCAAAGACTTTCGATGTGCACAGGTGTTTTTCTTCATGATATTCTACTTGTGGATTTGTGCTTCCTCTGTGTTTGTGTCCTCCTCTGTTTCTGATAGTCTATGTATTCCCTAGCCCAAAGTTCTTAGGTTTATCTGAATTCCCTCATTATTAGTCCTAATAGTTTGGGGTTTTACCTGAAGATCTGTGATATACCTTGAGTTCATTTGTGTGCATAGAATAAGGTAAGGGTCTTGCTTTATTTTCTTGCAGATAGATATTAATTTGTTCCGTCCGGCACCACTTGTTGAAGAGGGCATCCCCTTCCCATTTGGAATTATTTGGTCCCTTGACAAAGATCAGTTGTCGGTATGCTGATGATTTAATTTCTGGGATTTCAGTTCTCATCCATTGGTCTGAGTATCTGTCATTATATCAGTACCACACTGTTTTGACCACTGTGGTTGTATAATAGGTGCTAAAATTAGGTAAAGAGATCCCTCTGACTTTGTCTTTCTTCTTGAGAAGTTCTCTCCTAATTCTGGGCCTCTTCCCTCTCCATATGAAGTTGGTAGTCAGTTTTTACAATCATTTGGGGATAAATAAGAAGTTGGTATTTGTATTGGGATAGCCTTGGGTAGGACTGACATCTTCATTATAGTAAATCTTCTGATTCATGAGCATGGGATATTCTTTCATTTGCAAAGGTCACTCTTGTTTTCTTCAAATAGCGTTCTGTTCTTTAGTTTTCCTCATACAAATCTTTTTGAATTTTTGGTTAGGTGTATCCCTAGATATTTCAGTTTGAGCTTGGTTATTGTGAATGTGCTACTTTTTGATCTCCTCTTCTGTAGTATCATCTGATCTATATAGCAGTCCAATAAACTTTGCTTTGTTGATCTTGTCTCCTGCCACTCTGCCATATTCCTCTATAGTTTCCAGCACACCTCTTGTGGAGCTTTTGGGATTTTCCATATATAAAATCATATCAGCTGAAAATAATAGTTTTACCTTTTCTTTCCCCAACTAGAATACATGTGATGTCTTTCTTTGCCTTATGATGTTAAATAAAAGTGGGGATAAAAGGCATCATCGTCTGGTCGCTTTTTTCAGAGGGATTGTTTTTGTCTTTTCTCCATTGACTACCATGTTGGCTGTTGCTTATTTATATTTTGTATTATAGTGAAGAATTTTCCTTCCATTCCTATGTTTTTGAATGTCTTAAACAGGAAAGGATGTTGAATATTGTCGAATGCCTTTTCTGCATCTATCTATATTATCATGTGACTCGACATTTTTCATGTCAATGTGGCAAATAATGCAGCTGGCCTTTTGGATATTGAACCATCCCTTCATCCCTGGAAGGACTACCACTTGGTCATTGTGAACTATTCATTTTATATACCTTTGTATTCTATAGGCCAGTATTTTGTTAAGGATTCTGTATTGATGTTCACTAGAGATATCAGTCTGTAGTTCTCAATTTGGGTGGGATCCTTGCCCACCTTGAGTACAGTGTTATATTAGCTTCATAGAAAGAGTTTCGGAGTTTCTGTCTTTTTTGATGCTCTGGAGGAGTTTGTGTAGGACTGGTTTCAGTTTTTCCCTGAAAGCTAGTTAGAATTCTCCTGTGACGCTCTTTGGTGCAGGGTAATCCGTTGTTAACTTTGCCAATTTCTTCTATTTTTATGAGTCTGTTGAGATTCTTGACATTTATCTGGGTAGTCTAGGGAGGGATTGGATTTCCAAGTTGTTGGATTCATTGGAATACAGGGCTTTTTAGTACTGTGAAATTAGCCTTTCAATTTCACTAGGATCTATTGTAATGTCCTCTGTTTCAATTCTCATTCTGGCTATTGAAATTTGTTTCTTCCTTCTTTGCTTAGGTTTGCCAATGGTCTGTCAATTCTGTTAATCTTTCCAAAGAACCAGCTTTTAGATGCATTGATTTCCCCCTCTCACGTATTGTTTTCTCTCTCACGTGTCTCAGCCCTGATTTTTATTATTTCTTTTCTTTTAGGGATGTCCTGTTGACTATGCTTTAATTGCTGGAGGTTTTGTGCCAGCATATCATTCATAAGTCTCTCTTCCTTTTTCATGTATGCATTCATTGCTACCAAACTTCCTCTGATAGCTACTTTCACTGTGTCCCAAAGGTTTTGGTATGTCATATTCTCATGCTTTTTGGTTTAAAAAAAAACTTCTAATTTCATCTCTGATCTGGGCCAGTAACAACTCATTTTGGGGGGGGTGGTAGAGTTATTGATCCTCAAAATGTTTGTCTTTGTTTTCTTAATCGTCCTTTTGTTGACTTCCAGCATGATGGCATATTGTTCTGAGAGGGAAATCTGAGTGACCACTATGTACTTCAATTTACACACGTGTGCCCCAGAATGTGGTATATCATCCATTAAGTGTCATGTGGGTATGAGAAAAATATAATTTTTTTTTTGCATTTTAGTGGAGAGCTCTGAAAATATCTATCAGGTCAAGTCTCTTAATTGCAGAGTTTACTTATGCAGCTTCCTTGTTACCCTTCTTTCCGTGTGATCTAGCTTTTTCAGATACATCGATGGGCTCTCTTTGGTGGCCTGGTAGGAATGCTTCTGTGGATGCCGGTAGCCAACTCCATTGGTGGGTCTGGCTACTGCTTTGTCCTTCTCACTCTAGCCTATCAGGATTCGATTGTTTTAAGGGAGGGCTGGATGGCCCTTTCAGGCTTCAAGCTCCATGGCCAGACTAAGTCATGTTCTCTTAGCGGCTGTGGAAGCAGATCAAAGGCACAGACTGCTATCTGGAAAACAAGATGCTGTGGTGAAGGGGGGAGGCAATTGGATAGTGCCAAGTGGTCCTTCCACAGATAGAGGCACTGAGTGTGTGGAGTGGGGTGGGGGAAGGAACAGGGGAGGCCCCAGCCAAAGCTGACAGCAGGAGAGAACTGAACACAATGGGGTAAGGGCAGGAGAATGCTGCTCTGCTGTTCATGGAAGAAGGATTCACCAGCAAACAGAGAAGGGTCCTAAGCAGAGGAGCAAAACCTGTGTGCTGATGTTGGTGGTTTGGGGTGTCAAACCTCAGCTATGAAAGCCTCCGGTGAACTTAGGGTTTGGCAGGTTGGGCACTAGTGGACAACTGGAGGATGGTAGCCATGGTGACATCCACTTAAGTGGTGGAGGTGCATGTGCAGGACCTGCTCTAGCACATTCAAATATTGAATCATCCTGACATCCCTGGAATGAATACTACTTGGTCTTGGTGAATTTTTTGTCTGGTTTTGGATTATATTGGCCAGAATATTTTTAAGGATTTTTGCATTGCATGCCCGCTTCAACAAGTGGTGCTGGAAACAATGGATGTCTACTTGCAGAAAATGAAGCAAGACCCTTACCTCATTCCATGCACATGAATAAACTCAAGGTGGATCACAGACCTTGAGGGAAACCCCAAACTACTAGGGTCAACAATGAGGGAATTGGTTGAAACCTAAGAACTTTGGCTCAGGTGAGAGACAATTGGTAATAGGGAAGGACACAAACAGAGGAGGCACAAAATAACAAATGGGATATACTGAAGATAAAACACCTATGTGCATCAAAATAATTTGCCAAGAGAGTAATAAGAGAGCCCCTGTCTGTGAAAACTACTTTAGCAATAACTTATCAAACAAAGGCCTTATTACTAAAAAGCTGCAGTACTCTGCTACCTTACAATAAGAAAAATAATTGGCCACTGAGGAGATAGGAAAAGGACATGAACAGAAGTTTCACAATGCAAAATCAAATTGGTAAATAAACATATGAGAGCATGTTCCTGATCATTAGCCACAAGAGAAATGCAAATTAAAACAACTATCAGGTACCACCTAACACCCTCAAGATAGCCCAGTTCAAAATATCAGAAAGCAACAAATGGTGAAGGGACTGTGGTGAGATAGGAACTCTTGTCCATTGTTAGTGGACTTGGAGATATGTGCAGCCATAATGGAAATCATTTTTGTGATATCTAAAACAGATGGAAATTGAGCTACTATATGAGCCATCAATCCCCCTACTGGGCATATACCCAGAAGAGACAAGAAACAAACCCCGGCCAGAAATCTGTGCTCCAACATTCATTGTGGTAAAGTTCACAATCACAAGGAGTTAGAAACACCTACATTTCTATCAACAGATGAAAGGATTAAAAACTGTGGTACATATATACAATGGTGGACTACACATGAAACACATCGCTACATGGGAAGAACTGGAGAAAATCATGCTAAGCGAAGTAAACCAAGCACAAAAGACAAGTACAACCTAAGTCCACTGAGGTAAGCTTTAAAAAATGCAAAAGGGGCATAGGGAAAAGCTACTGTATACAAACATACCTGAGTTTAGGTCCAGGTACTATGACTGGGGCCAATCCCAACCCAGGAATACATATGGCAGCCAAATTAAAAGGAGTGGGAAAAATAAAAAGAAAGAGAGACAGGGACAGTCAGGAAAGAGGGCACTAACCCACCCAAGTAGCGAGTATTGTTTATATCTCCACAGGAGAGGGAGAGAGGGATTAAACTTCAACCAGGTCCACCAAGACCTTAATGTAACATACAGGCATGAAGCAGGCAACCAATAGAGAGGCCTGTGGTGCCAGCCTCAAATCTCAATTATGCAGACATCCCCTTCAGCCCCACCACAGAGGAATGCACTTCAGAAGCCAGCACTGAAGCTGCATCTCAGAAAGAGGGGCATTTTGGATCAGGAGCCAAATAAGAGAGAAGGAGAGAGAGGGGAATACTTCGCAGCCCACCAAGCTCTGAGGGTAATATTCCAGCTCAGAGCAGCCAATGCTAAAAGAGAACCATAGGGCCAGCCCCACCATGAGACACGGTATCCCTCATTAACCCATAGCACTATGGAGGACAGCACTGGGGACAAAGTGCCGGAGATGTGCCCAATCTGACCCAACCACAGTGGGGCAAAGCAAGAAGGGTGTGCAGCAGAGCAGCAGGGGAGCGAAGCAACAAAGTCCCAAAGGAATAACAAAAATAGACATTGGGACCAGGATGTGGCAACCCAGCCAACAATTGGAAAACACTCATAAAGGTCAACAAACCTGAAACTACTTACAGGCTTTTCCTGGATTTTTTTAAATTTGTTTTGATTTTTGTTTTCTTTTATTGTCATGGTTCTCTTTGCTTTCTTTTTGTAAGTATTATTGTCTCTGCATGTCTATGTAGACAAAGTAGGTGCTATAAACTATCCGGAGGATAAAATGGACTGACGGTTCTTGGGAGACACGGGAGAGAGGGAGGTGGGATAAAGGTAGGGGTGTTCCAAAAAATTGAGGTACAAAGGAAGAACACGTGATCTAAAATCAATTACAAGAGCATAGGATGCCTAGGAGGGCTTTATCAAGGGCAATGTAGCTAACACCTGAATGAAGGCCGAACATGACAGTGGCTCAAGAAGAATATAAAAGGTAATAGAGGAGAGAACTAGGAGGCAAAGGACAATTATAGAGGTCAAATACAGATGTGTATATGTGTAAATATATTTATATATAATTATAGAGGAATAGATATATTTCCATATATGTATTTATAAAGTATTAAAGTAGAAGATAGACATTGGGCCTACACTGAAGTACTCCCTCAATGCAAGATCATTTTGTTCTATTAACCCGGCACTTTGTGATGCTCACCTTCCCTGACAAAGTCACTGAAGACAAAATGGGTGCATAAGCAAATGTGGTGAAGAAAGCTGATGGTGCCTGGCTATCAAAAGTTATAGTGTCTGGGGTTTTAAAGGCTGGAAGATAAAGAGTGGCCACTTAACTGAGAAGCAGAAAAGCCCACGTGGAAGAAGCATGCAAGCTGGTGTGATCGTGAGGTATCAATGGGATCAGTATCAGGCATCAAGGACACAAAGCAAAACAAAAAACTCATATCAATGTGAATGAGGGGGAGGACAGAGTGGAAACGCAAAGCCCATCAGTAGACAATTGGATATCCCCTGTTAGAAGGGTCACAGGTAGAGACAAGACAGTTAGTGTGTAGTATAGCACCAACAAAACACACAACTTTCTGCTAGTTCTTTAATGCTTCCTCCCTTCCCCCTAGATCATGACCCCAATTCTACCTTACAAATCTGGCTAAACAAGACCATGTACATTGGTACAGATAAGAGCTGGCAACACAGGGAATCCAGAACAGATAAACTCCTCACAACTAAAAATGAGAGTAGTGATATTAGAAGGAGAAGGGAAGGCTGAAAGCAGAAAAGTGGTGATGGTAGACAGGGGTCGGTATAAGACATGAAAAAAATTTATAAATTATCAAGGGGTCATGAGAGAGGGAGGGTGAGGGAGGAAAGGAAAAACTGAGGAGCTGATACCAAGAGCTCAAGTAGAAGGAAAATGTTTTGAAAATGCTATTGGCAATATTTGTTCAGATCTGCTTAACACACTGGATATATGTCTGGATTGTGATAGAAGCTGTAAGAGCCCCCAATAAAAATGATTTTTAAAAAAGGATTTTAGCATCTATGTTCATAAGGGACAGTGATTTATCATTTTCTTTCTTTGTGGGGCTTCTTCCTGTTTTAGGGATCAATGTTATGCTTCTTTCATAAAATGAGTTTATTGTCTTTTTCTATGTAGTATTGTGTCAGTAGTACTGGTGTCAGATCTTCTTGGAATAGTTGTTAAAATTCACCTGTGAAAACATCCAGTCCTGGGCTTTCCTTGGTTGGTGCGTTCTTAATGATCTGCTCTATTTCTTTTGTTATGAGTCTGGTTCAGGTTTTTTCTGTCTGCTTTAATTTGAGTGGATGGTGCATTTCTCTTGGTCTCTTCCCATTTCTTCTAGAGGATTGATTTTTTTTTCTATGCGGTTTTCACAGGAGTGTGTTTTTATTATTATTATTTTCATTTGGATCTGTTATGTTGTCAAGCCTTTCATTTCTTATTCTTGGTACTGGCCTTCCCCACCCCACCCCCCTTAGTAATGTTTGCCAGTGGTCTGTCTTGTTAATCCTCCCAAAGCACCAGCTTCTCGTCTTGTTGATGTTTTCCATATAATTTCATTCCTGCTTTGATCATTATGATTTCTTTCCTTCATTTTTGGAGGGTTTATAGTGTTGTACTTATTCAGTTCTTGAAGGTGCTGCATTAGGGATTATGGATTTTCCCTCTTTTTTCATGTGTGTGTAGATTTCTACAACTTCACCTCTGATTACCACTTTTGCTGGGTCCCAAATGTTTGATATGCGTGTTATCATTTCATTTGTCCCAAGAAATTATTTTATTCCTTCCTTTATATGCTTTATTATCATTTTTAAGTCTTATGGTATTAAATCTCTGTGTATTATGATATTAAATCTCTGTGGCTTTGTGTTTAAGTTCTGTTCGATTTATTGCTGATTTCTAATTTTGTAGCATTGTGGCCTTAGAAGATAGGTTGTAGGATTTCACTTGTTTTTAATTTGACACATGCTTTGTGACCTAGTATGTGGTCTATTCTTGAAAATGTTCCCTGTGTCTTGAAAAAGAATTTACACTGTGTTTTTGTTAGATGGAGCATTCTGTATGTTTATCAGGTTGAACTCATGTCAATTGTGTTTTCTTGAGTATTTTTGTGTCTTTATTGAGTTCTTTTCTTGATGTTCTGTGTTTCCTTGAGAGTGACATATTGAAGTCTCCTGTTATTATTGCCAGGTGTAGATATCCTTTTTCAAATCTGTAAGGATATAATTGATGTATTTTGAGGTCTGTCATTGGGTGCATATATTATTTTATATTTATGTCTTACTGGGCTGTTGTTACCTTGATCATTATATAGTGTCTGTTCTTGTCTCTCATTATGTTGTTTGCTTTAAAGTCAGTTCTCAGAGATTAATCTTGCTACCCCTGCTTTCTGTGGTTGCTGTTTGTTTGGTATGCTTTTGTCCAGCCTCTGATTTTTAGTCTGTTCATTCTGTGTTTGGGACATGTGCTTCTTGAAGGCAACATACTGATGGAGTTTGCTATTTTTACCATTCCCCTACTCTCTGTCTCTTTATTGGTTTATTTAGTCCATTCTCATTCATTGAGATTATTGCAGTATATACTCAAGTATAAGCCAAGTTTTTCAGCACATTTTTTATGCTGACAAAGTCCCCCTCTGCTTATACTTGAGTGATGATCTCTACTTACTTGTTCTTCGGTCTCTCCCTCTCATCTGTGGTCACCTGCAGCCTCTGTGGGAGGCCCGATGACTGCTGATATCACTGCTTTTCTTTTCTCTGCACGCCTGCAGCATCTGTGTTGTCCAAGCCATACTGGGCAAGAACATGCCTGCTTCTGTGTGCTGGTACCTGGGGTGCACAGCATCCTTTTCAGATGAATGTCGGATGCAGCCGCTCTTCTTCTCCCACTCTTCTCCACGCCTGTGACCAATGACATAGCCTTTACAGTCTTACCTGTGCTTGGTCATGCCCCCTTGCCCCACCCAAGGACTGCTGAATACAAGTGCTGGTGTGTCTCCAGTCTTGGATGTAGAGTACATGCATTTACAGTACTTAGTCTGCTATATTCAGCTAAAGTTGAAGCTCTGTTTGAACATACAGATGATGATGAGGAATCCAGTTTTGAAGGATTTTAACTCTTGTGTCTAACTTTGGTTACTGATTGAACTATGTTTTTTGTATTTTTACAGTTATTCTTGATATCATATTGTTTTTGTTGACCCTCTTTTCCACTTACAGAGTTAGTTTACTGTTTTTCTTTGAAATAAATATTCAAAAATATTTAACCTACTGATGCTTAGGTTAATGTAATTTTATTGGTATCTATTTTTATTTTGAAATTCATCAGTAGCTGCTGCATTTCCCACCCCAGGCTTATACTCAACAATAAGTTTTCCAGTTTTGTAGTAAAATTAGGTGCCTCAGGTTATATTTGGGTCAACTTAAACTCGAGTATATATGGTAATGTGTACGTATTTGTCATTTTGCTTTATATTTGTGCATGCTATGTGTTGTGTTTAGTTTCTTGGCTCTCCCTGTCTTACTTCGTTGCTTTGAAGGTTGCTCTGTGGCTGTTGATTTTAGTGAGGAATCGACTTGTATGTTTATGTGTTGTTGTTGTTTTGCCACAGTTATTTATTGAGAATTTTTGTACAGTGAACGATTGTTTTTGTGAATTTTCAAAATTTCCCTTGTAGGGAAATACATTTATTTCTCCATATTTGAATATTTTTGCTGGGTAAAAATTGGTTGACAGACTTTTTTTCATCAGTACTGTATATGTCACAACATTGTCTTCTGGCTTTCATGGTGTATGATGAGAAATCTGAAGTTATTCCAATTGCTGAACCTTTGTATGTAATTGTTCTTTTCCTCTGGGTGCTCTTAGAATTATTTCCTTGTTGATGTTAGACCTCTTGACTAGCATACTCTGAGGAATTCTCATTTTGGTATCTCTCCTGATTGGGGTAATTTTGCTACATGAATAATTTTCTTTTTATTCTTATTTTTTGAAAAGTTCTTGGAATTGTTTATGTGTGGATTTTCTGTTTCTTTGTTTCTTCCTCTTCTGGAGTCCCTGTGAGACAGGTTGTTCCTCTTAATTGTGTCCTAAATTGTACTCAAACTTTTCTTGGTCTCTAGCATTTTTTTTCTTTTTAATCATCTTTTAGATTGTAGTCTGTAGATTTGTCTTGAAGCTCACTAATTTCGGTTTCCATCGCTTCAATTCTTTTTCTCTTTTATTTTATAGTATTGTGTTATTCTGCTACTGTAATGCATGATTTTTGTGCTCCCTTTTGGAGGTTGTCTTATAAGGCATGTAATGAGATTTCTTGCTTTTTTCCCCCCTATCAGACTCTTTTTTCATCTTTCATATGAGTGCAATCATCATTCTTTAAGTTCATTTCTGGTAATTCCAAAACCTGTTCAATTTCAGGCATTTCACTTAGGTCTGGTTTGTATTTGGTTATTTATGTTCACGTCTCATTTGTGTGTGTGAAGTGATATCTTCTGTTGTTTACTTGACAACAGGGCGTCACTATTAGGGGTGCTATGAATGTAGTGTTGTTTGGGATTCGGTGACTCTGTTAGGTGCTACAGGAGCGGGGTGGTAGACAGTTTATATTAAGTGCCTGTGGGAGTGTGTTAGATTAGGATGAGGAAAGAGATCAAACAATGGATGAGGCAGTGGTAGAGTAAGGGGAAAGAAAAGGGGCAGAAAAAATGGGAATGTTCAAGAGGTGTTCATTGGTAGGTTAAAAGAAAGGAAATGAAAAGCCCCCAAATGCCTTGATTTGCAATAATGGACAAATATTTGAGGGGGAAAACAAGGAAAAAGGGAATAATTGTAAGAGAAGTGTCAGCTTTTGGTTTTATGAGGATGTAAAGGAATGTGAAGAATTAAAAAGAAAGAGAATATATATATATATAATGGTCTGTCAAATAAAAGTTCAGATATTAAAATTAAAGAGGGTAAGAGCAAGCGACAAAAGTGTTAAAAATAAAAATTGAAAAAATAACACTAGAAGAAGCTGCAGAGCTGTTGATGTTATGATGAGGGCTAAGGTATCGCTGGCCCAAGTTAAAATATTTTCAAATGCCTCATGTGCATGTGAAAGTTGGACATTGAATAAGGAAGACCAAAGAAACATAGATTAATTTGAACTTTAGTGCCAGAGAAGAATATTTAAAATATCGTGGACTGCCAAAAGAATGTGTTGGGCTGCAATCTGCCTAGTTGGCTGTTAGAGATTACAGCACCTCAAGGTGCTTAAGTCTGGACTTTCTACTCCCATAAACAATGACAGTCTGAGGAACCCACAGGGAGTCGGAGTCACTATGAGTTAGCATTGACTTAATAGCAGTAAGTTGGAGCACAAAGAAAAAACAAGTCTGTTTTGTAAAAACTTTCAAGCCATTCTCTGAGCTCACACATTCCCTGAACTTTCTTTCATGCCAGTTTTCTCCTGGTTATAATAAAGGTATTAACCTATATGTGTTCAGTTGGCCATGTTGCCCCAGAAACCCACATTTGAATTTTTTAAATATCATTTTATTGAGGAGCTCTTACAAATCTTTTAACAATTCATTACTCCGTGGTATTAAGCACACTTGTACATATGTTACCATCAATATTTCCAAAACAAGTTCTTTCTACTTGAGCCCTTGGTATCAGCTCCTCTTTTTTCTCCTCCCTCCCCCACACTCCCACCGTAGTGAATTCTTGATCAATTATATTATTATAGTTATTTGAGTTTTTGATGGCTGCTTCCATTAGAATTTATTGGGCATCTAAGTGGGTAGAAATTATTCATAAATTTGATCTTCTCTCTGTTTATCATGATATGGTTTATTGGTCAATTTGTGAAGATTTTGGATTTCTTTACCTTAAGTTGTAGTCTATACTGGAGAATTCAGTCCTGAATTTTCATTAGTATGTGCCTCCAGACCTTTTACCTTGTAACAAGCAAGGTTGTGCTATCTTAATATTATAAGCTGTTTCTTCTTTGTTTTCTTTAAAACAATGGCAATATTAAATATTTACCTTTGTAAGATTGTCTGAGTTTTCTAGCCATATTAGTTTTGTCCCTGTATTTCAGTGTTTAAGAAAGTAATAATTTTTATGAACGAGCAAAATCCCATACTATGAATGTACTAGAGCTTGTTTATCAATTCTTATATAGTTGAAATGTTTTATTGTTTTAATGTTTTCACTATTGTGGAAATTGCTGTAATAAACATAGGTTTTTTCATTTATATATTTATCTGTTTTACATTGTTTATTTCTTTAAGATATTCAACCAGTAGAGGGCATTGTGGATCATAAGGTATTTGTGTTTACATTCCTTTAAGGATTGTTAACAGATTTAAATCTATTCTTGGGATGTTATCAAAATTAAGGTAGGATACACTCAGGTTTGTGTTTTGGGTCTTGTGAATTTGTTGTAAATTTGTCAAATTTTAACTCTAACTTACATGTGAGCAATTTATGCTTTCTTCCACAGTCAGCCCCGGCCTTCTTTTGGCTGCTTATATTGAGCTTCTTCATCAACTCTTCCCACAGATCCAATCAATTTGATTCCTATATTTACTCTGTTTAATTCTATGTTTACAACACACATTTATGTTGTTGAAAAAAGATATTTGCCAAAGAGAAATCATTGGTTTTGTACAATTCTATCATTAGATCTTCAGCATGGTTTCTATCACCCAGGCCATATTTTTCAGCTAGTTTTCTTTGCTCTTGTTTACAGCTTTCACATACTTATCACTGGTAGCTATCAACACAACTTGATTGCATGTTTGATCATTTTCACATGAAAAACATGGTAGAATTCTTCAATTCCTTCATCAATAGGTACATCTGTTCCATAAGATAATACTCGGTGGGGGAGGGGAAAATTGGAGAATTAACTGTTAGCATGCACTCTAATGTGCCTCATTCTGTGTGAAGAAAGGCAGGCTCAACATGTTACAAATTGTTTGATTACATTTATATGATAGTTCTGGAAAATACAAAACCATAGAAAACTCACTTAGATCACTGTAAGTTAGGAACTGGAGGAGAGTTTGATTATGGCTTACTGTACCAAATTTCAAATATAATTTAAGTAGAACTTTTATTAGTGCCGTACAGGATAACAACAAAACAAAGATAAAGATCCATCATCTGGTTGCATGAGAACATTAGCATGAGGTCAAAATGCATCCAAGGGCTTGGTGAGATTTGGAAATTTAAAAACGATTCAAAAGGACAAAGGAAATTGTCACAGAAAAACATGATTGGTTGAAGATCAATACATCACAGTTACAGATGGGGGCCACAAAAGTGGGAATGGGACCATGACTGTGACTTATAGAATATGTTAGACTTGAGCGCTTACAACTTGAGCCAGGGCCTTCCAATCAAGCCATGTTAAAACTGAAAAAAGTTTTAGATTTTGAGCTTTCTCTGTTCTCTGTAGCCTTGCAAAAACCTAGTGCTCAGAATGGAAATGCTAAAAGAACTATAAGGAATTACACTGGGGAATATACTAGTATAATAGGAATTATAATTCTGAAATAGTGGAACTTATGAATCTCTACATGTTAAAATTCATATAACTGTACTAAACATTTACAATTTACAGCATGGATATATTCAAAATGTAAATGTATGAGAGAAAAGACAAGAGTGAATTCTTTTCTCAGGAGAAAATGGAAAAGACAGAGAAAATTGAGGATGAAATATAATGAAGCCACATAACAGAAACTGAAGGTTAAACTCATAACCATTTGTCTTCTCCTGGTTGTCATACTGGCTTAGATATCAGAGAAGACTGTCATTATTTATACATATAGCACTATCTAAATTTATTTTTGAATAAAACACAAAAATGTCATAAAAATAGATAAAAACAGAGGATATAAAAATAAAAAGATAATATCTCTTTATTTATCCTCTTACCTAGCACCCTATGGTCCAGAAATCGGTGACATGGAGCTAATTCTTTCTCATAAACTCTAAGCAGGGTCTCCCACTGTAAATGTGGATCAGCACTGAGAGTCTCATTTTCTTTGGATCAGCTCGTGAGTTTTACATCATCCTTGTGATTGACAGGTCGACACAGTGCTACAAGGACTACATTTCCAAAAAATTTCAACACCATTATGCAATCACATACTCTAGTATATCATATGTATTTACCATGATTAATCTATATGATAATAGATTTCTCTGTGTTATTTTGGAATATGAGTTTTCCAAATGAAAGTCACTGCTGTCTAATGACTTTATTTCATAATGATCTCTACTGCAGAGTAAAACTGTTCTCTAGAGTCTCTATAGCAGTATGTCTTTACAAGTACGGACAATTTCAACTTTCTCTGATAGATATGAATGTTTCTGCTAACATTAGGCAATGAAACATACCATAAGAAACACGTATTTTGCGCAATACATATTACTTGTCGTAGCAAATTATGAAGAAGATAAAACGATGGCAATAAAACAAACATAAGTTAGTTTGCTTCTGATGTAAGAATATTTGCTCTATAACCAGAAGCTTCAATCTTCACTAACTGACAAGTTATATTATATCTATAAATACAGGGAAGGACAGGAGTTAAAGTTTATCACTAAAAAAATTTTTTGGTTGTCATCAATTTGTGCTGATTCACATTGGACAGATGCTCAGCTGCCCTGAATCACTGGACCAAAGCCTGAAGAGAGGCCTTAGAGATCCAAAGAAGGAACACTGAGAAAAGGTGTGAATGTGGGAATTATCTGTCATATTGTAGAATGAGATCCATCCACGCTCATATTCCAGGAAAATGCACACCTTGGTGGTACGTTGTCTTAGAGTAAGCTGTGTTTCTGGAGAGGTGAGTGCCCAGTACTCGTGCTTATAAAACCTGATGGCCCAGAATCCATCATCAGGTTTGAGGAGAACCCTCCCCTTCCTCATTACATTATCCCTACAAATCCCCAGGTCCCAGGATCGACTCTCATCAACCTTCACCTCCCAGTACCAGTTCCCTGAGGTGAAGTGCTGTTGACCCAACACACAGGGAAGGGAATGAAATCTCTGTGGGTTATCAGGTAAGTCTTGAGGATTTTCTATCCAGGTGACACATCTTCTATCTTCAGACAAGATGAGGTTACGGTGGGCTGTGTCTTCATCCAGAATCACCTTCCCTGCAAAAACAATACGATTTCTACTCTCTTGAAAGAATAGAATGGCTTGGAAACAAAGATTATTATCAAGCATTATCTCAGAACCTCTGTGCGATATATATGTTCTTGTGGGAAGTATTTTTCTGCTGTGGTATTCTAAATAATATGCCTTCAAAGATGTCCACATTCAAATCTCCAGAACATGTGAATGTGTTACATTACATTTGTAAGAAGTACATTTAATATATGAATAAGGGAAAGAAATCTTTAAAAGCAGAGGTTACCCTGGGCCAGCCCAGTAGTTTTAATATAAGAAGGAGCTTTATGTGAGAGAGGAGGAGCATGAATGTCAGAGAAAGGGGATGTGACAGCAACTGGAGGTTGGAGTGATGATCTTTGAAGATTGCTGGAAATGAGCCACAAGGTAGTAACTGGAGGCCGCATCTAGTAGCTAAAAACCAATGTAACAAATCTCCCTTTAGACCTTCAGAAAGACGTCAGGCTGGCCAGTCCACTACTTTTATATCTGTGCCTTCATGGATTGTAAAAAGAAAAAAACAGGTTTTGTTCCTTAAGTTATGAAATCTGTGATAATTCTGTACAGAACAAAACAAAGATAATGTATCAGCCCTGCTCCAACACCTTCCTCTGAGACTGAGAATGAGTTTAAGAAGTAAATTCCTTCCTAAACTATCAAGCAATGACTTACCAGCCTGAAAAACTTCTTTCATCCAGTCTGAAAAAAAACAAAACAAAACAAAATCCTATTGATAAGCATTAGTAGAGCTAGTATTCACATTTTCTGTCAAAATTTTTTCAAATATTTCCTTTTGCCTTTGTCTCAAATTGATTTGATAATTAAAAAAATCATTTTATTGAGGCTCATACAACTCTTATCACAATCCAGACATAGGTCAATTTTGTACAGCACACTTATACATCATTCTCAAAACATCCGCTTTCCGCTTGGATTCCAGGAACCAGCTCCTCATTTTTCCTTTTTTTCCCCTTCCCTTCCCTCTCCCCCCTCCCTCATGAACCCTTGATAATTTAGAAATTATTATTTTATCATATCTTACACATACCGACATCTCCCTACACCCACTTTTCTGTTGTCGATCCCCCAGGGAGGAGGTTATATGTAATCAGTTCCCCCTTTCTAACCTACATCTTTCTTTCTACCTCCTGGTATCACCACTCTCAATATTGGTCTTGAGGAGTTCATCTGCCCTGGATTCCCTGTGTTTCCAGTTCCTATCTGTACCACTGACATCCAGTGGACTAAACAGATTTGTATGGTAGAATTGGGATCATGATAGTGGGGGAAGGAGGAAGCATTTAAGAACTAGAGGAAAGTTGTGTGTTTCATCGATGCTACACTGTAACCTGAGTGACTCATCTCCTCCCCACTGCCTCCCTGCAAGCGATGCCCAGTTGTCTACAGATGGACATTGAGTCCCTATCCCGCATTCCCCCTCATTCATGATGATATGATTTTTTTGTTCTTTGGTGCTTGATACTTGGTCCCTTCGACCCCTTGTGATCAAACAAGCTGGTGTGCTTCTTCCATGTGGGCTTTGTTTCTTCTGGGCTCGATGACCGGTTAGTTACCTTAAAGTCTTTAAGACCTCAGACGCTATATCTCTTGATAGCCATGCACCATCAACGTCTTCACCACACTTATTTATGCACTCATTTGTCTTCAGCATTTCACACAACGATGGTTTTTGTTCTTTAGTGTCTACTACTTGATCCCTTCAACACCTCGTGTAAACACAGGCTGGTGTGCTTCTTCCCTGTGGGCTTTGTGGCTTCCTAGCTAGATGGCCAATGGTCGACCTTCAAGCCTTTAAAACCCCAGACGCTATGTCTTTTGATAGCCGGGTACCATTAGCTTTCTTGATTTGATAATTTTTGCCTTCACTAAATTTTCTTAATGACCTAATCATTCTTAATGAGCTAACAGTTCCATAAAAATAATTCATCCAGTTTGCATTTTATGTGGCATAATCTATTGGTGTACAGAAAGTGTTACCAATATAAATATAGCTCCTTTTGTTAGCAACAAATAAATTGTCTCAAGGGAGACAATTTAAAAGAGAGCAGCAAATAAAATCACAAATCAATGCTAGATTGGAAATAAATCTTTCATATTCCCAGTCCCTTCCCTTCATCTTATATTCTCATTCTATTTATAAAACTCTATTCCTCCCTAGCTCTATGAGGTTGGAAGCATGGACTTTTAAAATTGAGAAGCTGTTAAGTGAATTATCACATTTTAGTAACCTTCCAGAAGGGCTGCTAACCAAGTTTGTTCATTTGTTTGTTTTAATCTTTAAAGTGCTGTATTTAAAAAACAATAGAAATATACAATTAAAATAAGTGTTTAATTTTTGTAAACCTGACAATAAAATAAATGTTAAATACATATTGAGTTATCATCCTGTTTTATTCTTTTCATTATAAGTATGGGTCCTTTCAGAGAGAGCAGGTAAAATTTATACTGAAGACATTTACCTGTACTTGAATAGGGATTTCTTAGAATCAGTCAGCTATCTAAAGTCTCTTACGTTAAATGTGATCATTTTTCTGCAAGTACTCTTGATCCACATCTCATTTATTTCTTTCCTTAAACACTACATAGTCACAGAGGAAAAAGCACGTTAGAGGGGATAAGTTTGATCTGTGAACCAAGCCAAAACTATAAGCCTCATGTACAAGCCTGGTTCCTCATGTGTGTTGGAGGAAGGCTTATTAACAACCTGCATATTTAAATGACACAGCCTTGCTTGCTGGAAGTGAGGAGAACTTGAAGCACCTGCTGAGGAAGATTAAGGATTACAGCCTTCAGTATGGATTACAACTCAATGTAAAGACAACCCAAATCCTCATACCTGGACAAGTGGCTAACTTGAGGATCAACAAAGAAAAGATTGAAGTTATCAAGGGTTTTGTCTTGCTTGATTCAAGCCATTGTATTTCCAGTGGTCTCCTGGGCACTTGAAAGTTGAATATTGAGTAAGGAAGACGAATGAAGAATGAATGTATTTGAATTATGATATAGGTGAAGAAAGTTGAAAGTTACAGATTGCAAAAAGAATAAACAGTCTGTCTTGGTAGAAGTACAGTCAGACTGTTTCTGAGAGTATGGTGACACTTTGTCTCATGCACTTTGGATGTTGCTTTTTGAGAAGAAAGCAGTCAGTAGAGAGTGACATGGTTGGGATAGTAGCAGCACTTGGGAAAAGATGAAGACCTTCTACAAGATGGATTGACACAGTGGCTGCATCGATGAACTCAAATATAAGAACAATAGTGAGGATATTACAGGAAACGGCAGTATTTCGTTCTGCTGTGAATGGGTACATTATGAGTCAGAACCAACTCAGTTGCACTTAACAACAACAACAAAAATAAGAGCAGGTTGTGCCATAATTTTTTTATTTGCTAAACGTACTGCCTATGATATTTTGAAACTGTGTTATGAACTTAAAGTGACTAAATCTGAAGGAAGTATTTTACAAGAAAGCATTCATCGACATGTTGTTGCAAAACAATTCTCCAACTCCTTTTAATATATAACTATAATTAACTATATAATACAATTAACTCCCTGTTTTCATGGAAGTGAAATGAAAGATTCCAGAAATGGGGAAATAGCTTGTTTCAAGGATGATTTCTTTGGCATTAGGAAAATAATACAAACTGTGGATCCTAGACATAAATCAGCTCACCGTATTTCTCTAGATAAACATATTTTTGAACATACAATTTGTAAATCATTTTTATATTGTCTATCCTATGAGGGTAACTTTGAATAGTTTTGATAGTGACCATAAATGCCATACTTCAGAAAATATATAGACTCTTACAGAAATATGTTCAAAGCTCTCTTCTAGAGCTCCCAAAATGAGATAAAATTTTAAAATAGCTTCTTAGTAACAACAAATAGTACAATATCAAAATGAGTTAGGGAAAATAAAACAGAGAATGGTTGAAGTTCACACTCTCTCTAGTTAGCTTCACTATCACAATCATCAGGAGAAATCTATAAGCATATTTCACACTTTCTCCAGTTAGTTTCAATATAGCAATATTTAAGAGAACTATAGAAGCATATAAAAATCAGATAAAATATTTGAAGTAATCTTTGAATGTAGTTATTGATACATAATAGTAATTTAACGGAAATATTTGAGAAGTTTCTTAATTTAGAAGAAAATAATTTGTCAAAATTGCATGAGAGACACTTCTGGAATGACAGATACTTGACTTACCAGATCTACTTTTGAAAAAGTAATAACAAAATGAGTAATACTTTAAAACAATCACTTTGAAAATATAGGAATGGATCAAGGTGAAAAGCATGAACCTCAGTAAATAAAAATGTTTTTAAACTAGCATTTTAGCTCAGAGATGCTCCCCTCTCCCATCCTTCAATTTGTCATGCTGGAAGTTAAAAAGGATGGGACACGCAATGAGGTCTGTCACACAATAAGGCCCAGTAGCATAGCTGATCAGATTTGGAGTCCATGCACTGAAAATGCAGCCTGATATAAATTGTCAGTAGCAATAATTACCAACAGACATTGCAAGAAGGTCCATGGAACAAGACAGGTAGAGTGAATCCTGACCAGTCATATACCGCTGACCATGGAAGGTTGCATCTGTGTATAAAACTGCACACATACTTAAGAAAATGTCTGTTGTGTTGGACAGAGGTGTTTTCTTAGCAGCTTTTTCTTCATTCCAAGCAAACACCACAGTACTGGGAAGAAACTTCCACCCAGGAGTCACACTACTTCATGGTATATCTATTGGTATATCTATTTAGTCTGATCAAATCTTACACACATGTACACAGCTGTAGGGACATAGGCTAGTGTCCCAAACATAGCCACTGCAGCCAACAAAGCACTTCCAGTGTATCTCTGGGACCACCTAGAGGACACCTTTCCCAATCTCCAAGGTGCACAGCAAAGCCAGAGGCATCATGGAAGTTTCTTGGCCATTCCCCTTATCTGAGGGTCAGGAATGTTAGCCTTACATTAATTATCCCTGGTTGAGTAGTGAGTTCAGTTGGGCTGCTAATCACAAGAACAACTGTTCAAACCCACCAACTGCTCAGTTGGATAAATAGGAGACTTTCCAATTCCACAAAGAATTACTGACTCAGAAACCCTTTCTGGGCAGTTCTACTATGTCTTATAGGGTCCCGATGAGTCAGAATCAACTCCATGGCAGTGAGATTTTTTTGTTTAGCACCATAATGTGGATGACATTAGGAGGTATGTTCAGCCCCTTTCCCCAGACCCAGCTCACTGGCAGTATAAAAGTGATCCCCCAGAGTGACCCCCCCCCCAGCATAAAATATTCTGTTCAACCCAAACCTCATCAGACAAAGCAGTACTGCATTCCTGTCTTTAAATCCTCAATTATAATAAAATGATATCTCTCAAATTGGTCCCAGGTCAATCTTTTAATCTCTTGGCACCTATATAGAGAGAATCTCTGTTCCTCTTTGGGTTGAAGGACCCACAGCTGTACTGGTCATTAGTCATAGAAAACTGAAAGCATACTACATGAAAATTTTCACCACTAGCTGTACCGTCTCCCTGAAAAGCTCCCCAGAAAGCATGGAAACTCCCACAATATGTCATTTCTTTATGCCTCATGAATGAAGAACACCAATGGTCTTCCTCTTTTTTTCCCTTTTCCTCTACTTGCATTCTCCAAGGATTGAATTTTGACCACCCAGACTGAGTGTCATTTTCATGTTTGATGACCCTGAGAAGTAGGTTACACGTGATGGCACTGTCTGGACAGCATCCTTTCAGCTCTGCTCCTCACTTAGAAGCACCATTATGGCTCAAAGACAATGATCTTCCTTCTCTCATCATCCATCTTTGAATAGCCACATGATCTCAGGTTGTGCCTTAGGCCATGAAACTGCCAAAGTTTATGGATGAAGGCTTTTAATGAATTATTAATGCCTGAAATTAGAAAGAGTTATCAGGGAGAAAGAGAATTGTCAACGAAGGATGGAAGCCTTACTTGTCCAAAGTTTTTAACTGCAATCTCCAATTAATAATTTTCTGACCAAGAAGATGTGCTGATACTTGTATACCAAATTGACATTCAATTTATATGCATACACATTCTCAATGAATGTTGAGCAGATTTTTTACAATAATTTACACAGTGACTTCAATAAGTTCATAGGAAAATTCCATTTTCTTTCAATTATGTTTTTCATAAACCTTTTGATGAGCTTCTTCACTGAGGATACAAACATACTTTACAGAATTATTTAAAGAAAGTCATTAAACAAACAAAAGCAAACACAGAAAATACATTTTGGCACCGTGAAAACAGAAAAATCTGCTGTAATATATTTTAAATAATTTTCTGTTTTCATTTTAAGATGAGGTATTCAAAAAAGCAGGAATTATGAAAAATATTTGAGTAAAACAATTGTTGGAATTTTTTTGGTCCTTGGTTTTTGTTGTTGCTGTTTGGCTTTATTTTTTTTTTTGCTTTGTTTTCCTCTGTATTTTTTTTGCATATAGTTATCTCTACAGGTCTAGTTAGATAAAATAGACGGGGGAAAAATCTGGAGGGGAAAACAACTGGAGCCACACTTGCAGGTGGACATGGAAGAGGGGGAGGTAGGGGAATAGGAAGTGGTTGTTAACAAACCCAGGGACAACGGAACGCAAGTGATCTAAAATCGATGGCAAGTAGGGTGCAAGAGTCCTGGTAGATTTGATCAAGTGCAATGTAATGGAGAGGAATTACTGAAACCCAAATGAAGGCTGAACATGATAGTTGGACAAGAGTAAAGTAAAAGGAAATAGAGGAAAGAACTTGTAGACACAGGGCATTTATGGAGGTCTAAATATAGGAATGTACATATGTAAATATATTTCTATATGATGATGGGGAAATAGATCTATGTACATATATATATAGGTTTAGGATTCAGGTATCAGATGGACATTGGCCTCTACTCATGTACGCCCTCAATGCAAGAACACTTTGTTCTATCAACCTTGCATTCCATGATGTTCACCTTCCCGACTGGATCACTGAAGACAAAGTGGTGCATAACCAAATGTATTGAAAAAAGCTGATGGTGCTCAGCTATCACAGATATCACATCTAGGGTCTTAAAGGCTTGAAGATCAATAAGTGGACATCTAGACGAGAAACAACAAAGCCCACAGGTAAGAAGCACACCAACCTGCGTGATCATGAGGTGTCGATAGGATCAGGTTTCGGGCATCAAAGACTCAGAACATAAATTCATTTCACTGTGACTGAGGGGGTGGGGTGTGGAGCCGAAAAACCCATTTGTAATAAATCGACCATCCAACTACAGAAGGGCTGAGGGGAGGAGATAAGCCAGATATGGTGCCATACAGCACCAATGAAACATACAACTTTCCTCTAGTTCTTTAATGCTTACTCTCCCCACTATCATGACCCCAATTCGACCTTACATTTCTGGCTAGGCCATGTAAACGGGTACACAGGTACTGATAAGGGCTGGGAACACAGACAATCCAGGACAGATTAAACTCCTCAGGATCAATATTGAAAGTAGTGATACCATGAGCGTAAGTAGGAGATGTGGGGGAAAGGGACAACTGATCACAGCTATCTGTCTATAGCCACCTCCCAGGGCGTTTGACAATAGAAAAGTGGGTAGAGTGAGACATTGGTCAGCCTAAGATATGAAAAAATAATAATAATTTATAAATTATCAAGGGTTCATGAGGAAGAGAGGGTAGATGAAGGAGGGGGGAAATGAAAAGCTGATACCAAGGGCTCAAGTAGAAAGAAAAAATTTTTAAATTGATAATGACAAGAAATGTACAAATGTGCTTGACACGTGGATGAATGGATGGATTGTGATAGAGTTGTACGAGTCCCGAGGAAAATGATCCAAAAAATTGTTGGGAATTATGTATAACGGATTTAAGAGGAAATTGGCAGAAGTAAGTATGTTTAAAAGACTAAATTGTAGTATGTTTAAAGAATTATAGAAAGGTATGACAATAAAGAAAATATCTTTAAAAAACATAGAATAACTTAGAATTGAGAAATTTACAAATGAAAGATGTCACTTACCAGGGTACAAAAAAGAATTCTGCCAGCCTGCAAGTGGACAAAATAGTAAAATACCATGAATCTGTGTGGAAGTGTGTAAACATAAGAAAGAAGAAGAAAGAGTGCATTACAACCAAAGAGGGGGGAAAAAAGAAAGACAGTAACAAAAGAGAAGTGAGGAAAGATGTAAAAGTCCAAAAATGAAGAGTAAAAGAAAGAAGACATTTTTAAAGGTGGAGAAAAGGTAGGAATAGATATCGAGTCACCAGACAAAGAAGTTTAAGAGAGTAAGACAAAGGGAAACAGAAAAGAGAAGGGAAATAAAAGAAAGGAGACAAAAGGTAATAAAAGATTAAAATAGGAATGTTTCTTTCTCTCGATAATTTCGGTGCAACACTTCCAACTTCAAAAAAAAAGTGCATTCAATATCTTTTCCAGATTCCTTTCTATTTACACTCCTATAAAGTGATCTTAACTCACGTCATGGGGTTCATTCAAACTCCAAGCTACTCTGCAGACCATGGTGGAACTGTCACAAAGGGATTCTAAGACTGCACACCATTAAGGAAGCCGACTGTCCCCTCTGCCCAGAGAAGGTTTGGTGGGTTCTATTTGCCCAACTTTTAGTTAGTACCTGAGCATGTAATACCACCAGCGATCCTTAGAGGGAGCATACGTAACAGTATATTTAGCTTTTTTTTTTTTACCCTCAGGGACATAAGGTTGAAAAAAATCTGTCTAACCTATTTGCTATCTGGTCCTTTGAAATAAGTAATCTTTGAAATAATTAATACTTACTATTCCGGAATAAAGTCTTCCTTTCCTCTGAAAAGAAATACACGCATAAATTGGGGCATTCAAAAGACCAAGGTGCAGAAGCAAAGACATGCATTAGCTTGAAGGTTTTCTGTAATCATTACAATCACATTAGTCAAGCCAGGACTGCCTTCTGACATTCTTTCTCATGACTAAAATAAAGTTCAATAATGTGTTCCCTAAACCTATTTTTATTTGAAACATATAATCAAGATAGTCAGTGGGATCAATAAAATATTTTTGGAAAAATGGCTAAAATTTATTAAAGATAAATGGAAGTAAATAACAAATTGAATAACAGATTCAAAGATTTTACATAATGGTAAAGTATATTGAGCCCTATTTGCATGTTTTCTGGTTTGGTTTTGGTTTGATTCTAATCAAGATTATGAATATATTTCATTTTCCTGTATTCTATCTGGAAACAAATTGCACACATATTCATTAGAATAAATAAAGATAATTTAAATTTATATTTAAAGGGAAAACAAAAATCCTTAAACTGGTCATTGTGTCCTTATATATTGAGGACTATAAGAAGCATACTATTCCTTGTTTAATTTGATTCTATATTTGACTGAATTTTCATTCTATTATATTCAGCATATCCTGCGCGCACTCTTCCACTCAATGTGTTATCACCCTTTCACATTGCATAACTCTCACTAGCATGTCTTTAAAGCAAATCTACAATGAAACAATTTTCTAAGCTTTCCATAATTCAAGAATATACATATGACCTTCATCACTGCCATCATTCACACTGTACACAGACTGTAGTGGTCACAAGTTGAGCTGCTAACGACAAGGTCACCTGTTGGAAACCACCACCCCCTTCTCTGGAGAAGACCATGCTTTCCTGTTGAGAAAGGCAGACTCCAAAACTCACTGGGGCAGTTCTACCTTGTCTTTGAGGGTCACGGTGATTCAGAATGAACTCTCCAGAGCAGTGAGTTTAGATAGAGACAATTCATTTGAGAGAGCTTTTCTCTTAACATTTTAGGGATATTTTTCTTCCGTGATTTCTGATAGGGAATCAGCTGTAACAGAGAAGCATTGTTGCCCTGGAAGAGACGTGGTTTTCCATCTGCTACTGTCCAGAGTTGCTTCTCTATAGGTTTTCCATTTCCCACAATCAATTCTCTAGAAAAGGCAGAGGGATGACTTGCATTTCTCCTGCTGTTCTTAGGGAGGTGCTGACATGCTAGGTCCCCACTAACACAGGGTGGAATGAGGGTAGAATGTGCATGTAGTACAGTGTACTGATTTTATTCTGCCAATGTTAAGTGGAATTTACGTCCTTTCTGGGCAACTCTGACTGGATGTGAGGGTTACATTTCTGTGGTGTGGCTAATGTAAGAAAAGGGCTGCCAAAATTGTGTCCTGTTCTGATAAGCTACTCTTTTTCATGAATTTTATGTCTTGAAAATTTATGCTTTGCAGTCACGGATTATAGGATAAAAGCTTCCTATGGAGTCTGGGATAAGAGCTGTTCTTGGAAGTGTTATTGTCAAGAAAGAAGAAAGAATTGTGATAGGTACAATTCTTTCCAAGATAATTTCCTTTTCTTTTCTTTATAATTAAATATTTTTATTGGGGGCTTGTACAACTCTTATCACAATTCACAAATACATCTATTGGGTCAAGAACTTTTGTATATTTGTTTCCCTCATCATTCTCAAAGCATGAAAATATTATCCCAGCATCGATGGCTGTAAGTTTTTTTATGAGAAGTATTGCTTTAGTTAAGCATAATTTAAAAAAAAAATTTTAAAGACCAAACAATATGCCCTTTTATGTACCAAAAAGTCAAAGTCTCACTCATGTTTATTTCATTGTCATACATTTAGGAGTGATGTGAGCATGGTGTTCAATTAATGTAATCTTTGGACCTTTCAAACCACTCTTATTTTGCAGGTTCATGGTCTTTATTATTATAAAGTTTTCTTCAATGGTAGCAATTATACTTTGCTTTGGAATGTGGAAATCAAAATGCTCTGTGTGCTTCTAAACTATAAATTTTATACTCTAATGAATTCAGGGCACTGACATAGTAAAACTAACTGTAGTTTTCACCAATTTGAAATGAGAAAACAATCCCACTTACAGTCATAAAACACTTCTCTAGTTAGCTATAACAGTCATGTGAATTATTCCATTTCGAATGCTTGACACTACTTTAATCACGGGCTTTGTGTTTATGTGAAGACTTAAGTGTTTATGTTTCCCTTACTTCAATTTTCTGAAAGGAAAGTATATTAGAACATTTCAAAGTGGGAGTGAAGAAGTCTGCTGAGTCTGCAGGAACACACACACCCCAGTATGATGCATGAATTGTAGATAATGTAATGGAAATCTGAGGAGGGAATGATATCAGAGTGAACACCGGTTTGCAGAAGTCCATGAAGGATGGTTTCTTTTTTAGTCAACAATCCCTGAGTTCAGTCGGCTTATACTTAAGTATATACGGTATATATTAAGCCTTTGGTGAATCTGCTCTGATCATTGAACAGGGATGTGAATAGACTCGTTATCAGACAGAGAATATTGTAGAGTAGACTACAGGAGATCTGGTTAGGTGAAAATGTAACAACTGATTCGATAGCCCATTTGACCCATTTGAAAGTTTTCCAATTTAAAAGAAGAAAAAAAAGTTAAGAGGATATATAAATGGATTAAACCCCTTGTGAATACTTTCTGATCATGGAACAAGATGGTGGCTCCCCTTGTTATTACACGCTGTGCATTAGAGAGAGGATGATAGCATATGTACCTAGATTAAAATTAAACACCTTATCATTTGATGTCCCCTTCAACATTTAAAAATTTTTTCTAGCTATTAATATCATCTGTCTGCTTTTCTATTGCAGATTGTGAGGTTTTTGTTTATGTGCGTTGTGCTTTTTTGGATTTTTCAGTACGTTACATCCAGGATGGATAAATCTATAGAGAGCATAACCCAATTACATAGTTTTGGGGTACTGCAGGAGATTGAATGGAGACCGGGAACTCCTAATAAGGAGTGTAGGAAAGAAGAAAATGGTTAAGAATTGATTGTGGTAATGATTGCACAAACCTTACTGCTGTAATTATATGATATGTGCTCTGTGTTCCAAAAACCTGTCTTAAAAATAATTATTGGAAAGCATGATAAATAGTGTTAAAATTAATTTACAAGTAAATTGAAGCTAGTTACAAATGCAGCATTTCATCTTCAAATAGGTGGGCTTTCCAGGAGAAAAATAAGGCCTATGTAGTGGCACAGTACTAACAGGACAGATTCCATATTTTCCAAAAATGTATTATCTCCTTTTGCTATCTTAGTGAAAACAATTAAAATTGCTGTTTGGGTTCCTTGATTATTTTGAGTAAAATAATTAGACATACTTAGAGAAATAAAATAACTTACAATGAATTTAAATAACGGTGTGTTCTTTAATGGTAGGTTACACGCTATGTCTTCATAAATGATGGAAACAAGGGTCTTACTCTCCCCTTTGCTATTTTTGACTGAGTTTTAAAATTTAGCTTTTCAAACCTTTTCTATCCAGTGGTTACAAGTTGGGCTGCTAACTGCAAGGTCAGCAGTTTGAAACCACAATCCTCTCCAGAGGAGGAAAAATCAGGCTTTCTTCTCCTGTAATAGTTATACTCTCCTAAACCAACAAAGGCAGTTCTCCCTGCTCTCTAGGGTCACCATGAGCCAGAAAGCTACATTGTTTAGGTAGAGTAAGGAAAGGGTTGACAATAATGTTTCCTCTTCTAATTATGCTTTTTTGGTGAAATTTTCTCAGTCTTAAAATTTTATGCGTGTTTTTTTTTTTGCAATGTAAAAATCACAAAGTTTGGCTTACATGTAAACTATAAACACCATACTTTAATGAATTCAGAATAATTCCATAGTGAAACTGACTTTAATATTCCCTTATTGGAAACGAGAAAACAATTGATTTTCACAAAGAACTTCTCTATTTAGATATGTCAGTTATGTAAAATATAGATCAAACTCATTTTAGTAGTCAAAGCAAAGGAAATATTTCTAGTTTCAAATAAGTTAACTTTAAATAGATTAAACAGGATAAAAAACAATTGATTGCACAGATTATAAGTATAAGGAAAAATGAACTTTATCTTTCATTTATACATTTCACCTTAAATGTTAGCAAGAAATCTATCTTTCTTTACTTTTACTCCAACAACATGCAAATAAACTAAAATACAAAATTAACTTCCCAGTCAACATAAAGAGGTTCAATGACACTAAATTATTAAGAGAATAGGCCATTGTAGACTACACAATCCCTTGGTACTGACAGATATTCTCTTCAGAATTTGATGAATGTTGCTATTTTATGACTCTCGTCTGAAATGGATGAAAATAATACTCTCACTGTTCTCTTTTTCAGTGAATCTTAAAAATAATAAAGAGACCAAAACTACATGAGTAAAACAAATAGAAGTAATTCTCAAAAGGAATAACATAAATTCAAGCAATTAAGTTAAATGTGCCAGAGCCCCTTCCTTTTATTTAAGCAAATGACCACCATTCCATTGGATCACATATTTATAGTCAAGACTGATCCTACTTCAAACATGTCTTAAGAATAAAGTGTCTATATTCCCATGGATATTTTTTGTTGAAAACAAATCCTTTCAAACACTCGAAAGGACAGGTGAAGAGTCAAGAAAGACCACATGGACTTGTGATCCATGGATTGTAAATGATTGAGGAGGGAATGGTACCAGAGCTTTCATATCAAACACTGCTTTGGAGAAGGCCATAGATGACAGTCTCCGCAAACAAGTCATAGGAAAGCTTTATATTTCTATTAAGCCTCTGAGGAATAACCTCTGACCATAATACAGCGATGGGAACAGAGTTGTTATCAGAGAGAAATTATTGTAGAGAACATTTGAGTATATCTGGTTAGGTAACAATGAAACATCATATTTGATCACCTTTTAGATCCATTTAAAATTATATCAGTTTAATTGGTCAAATATTGATAGGGATATAGTCATGGATTAATACCTGGTAAATCCCCTGTGAACATAGACCATGTAGGTGAATACATTTGGTGTCTCACAGTGTGCAATGGAAAGTGGAGTCTAGAGTTCTAACCAGGTTATAACTGAACACCTTATTATTTCATCTCCTCTTTGCCCCTTTTGAACATTGTTGTAATTCTTAATAACTTCTGACTTCTTTTTATTAAATATTCTATTTAATTTTGTTATATATTAGGGAATTACTGAATTTTTCATCCTTTTCTCTCTGGTGGTCACAAGTTGATGTGCTAACAGCAAGATCAGCAGTTGAAACTGTCAGCCACTCCACAGTAGAAACAGCAGGCTTTCCCCTCCTGTACAGAGGGAAAGTGTGCTAAACCAATAGAAGCAATCTGACCATGCTCTCCAAGGTCACTATGCATCAGAAAGGATACCTCTAGGGTAGTACATTTGTGCAGACACAGTTGGTTTAATACATATTTGCGGTGAGTGTTTCAGTAGTTTGTTCATGCGCCTCATTTTCGTCCATGCCTTCAGATATGAAATCGGCTGTAATAAAAAGAACTGTTGACCTGTTGTGGATGGTGCTTTCCTTTAAAAATTATGGGTTTGTTGTTGGTTTTTATATCTCTTTATGTTTGCCTGCACTCCAAATACTGTAGTCACCTCATAATCACACTGGCAGGAAGCACTTCCCTACTTAGGTATCACAGTTATGTGAATTTTTACATGCAGTTAATCACATTAGCAAAACAAAAACAAATATTTCTAGCTTCAGGGAAGTTAAGTTTAAATAGATTAAATCAGAAGGAAAAAATTTACTGCATGAGTAATATGTCTCTTGTATTCATAAAGACTAGGAATCATGATCCTTCATTTTTACACCTTATATTTTTACCTTCAAAGTTAGGAGCAAGACCATGAGATCAGAGAGAAACTTTGAAACTACATAGACTTAAGTCAGGTGAGAAGCAGGCAGAATGAATTTCAGGCAGATGGGAAGATTTTAGGTGTAGCTGAGAAAACTAAGTTTGAATCAGCAGATAGCAGAGTAGAAACATCTGCCCCACCAGAATATAGTGCAGGGAATCACAATGCTATCAAGAAAGCCAGTGCTGGAGGAGAAGAGATTCGATCAAAGGAAATGAAAATAGAGAGAATTAAAGTAGAAAGTGAGTCTCAGAAAATGAGAAGCAAAGAGTTAGGGAGTAGGAAAGCACCTTTGCTCTCACGGATGGTGATGAGTATAGCTCAAGATTTAGAATTCAGAAGAGCTTGTCCAGTTAGAATAACAGAGAGGGAGCCTGACGAGCAGGTCCTGGAAGGGAATCAAGAAAGGCGATATACTGCCTTTCCCTTTAAGCTACGGAAAGATCTCACGCAAGCAGTATCTAGTTATGTTCCGGATTCACTATTTGTAATTGGTATGGTGAGGAATATGGCAGACATGGAATATTGGATCCCGGCAGACTGGAAAACTTTGACAAAGAGGTGCTTTTCCCCTTCAGAATCTTTACAATATCAGATGGTGTGGAACGAAGCAGCCCTTGCACGAACACGCAAAAATGCAGAAGAAGGCATAGATATGGGGATTCATCAGTTGCTAGGAGATGAGAATTATATCACAATTGAGGCACAATTAAAATAGCAGGATGCTGTCCACAAGAATGTGGCAGACAAAAGGACAACAGATAATCCTATTTTTATGTTAGCATTTGAGAACTTGAATACATCTGTCAGGCTGCCATACACCCTTTCAAGGGACAGAGCACGCTGTTAGATTATATCAGGCTATGCAGGGATGTAGGGAGAGATGAGCACAGGGACAACTTCCTGGCTGTTGCTTTCGCAACCTACTACAAACCTCAATGGAGATTCTTTACATGTGGAGCAAAGGGACATTCCCAGAGAGACTGCAGGCAGATATTACAAAAGAATAGGATGATTCACAGTGGAAAAGACTCAGTGAAAGAGTCCCAGGAAACTGGATTTTGCCCCTGCTGTGAGAGATGTAGTCACTGGACAGTGAGTGGCCATTCAAATTTTAGCAATAGAAGACATTTAAATGGAAGTAACGTTCAGCCAAAAAAGGTATAAATGGGCATGCTCTGAGGCCCTCTGAATGGAACACAGGTAATTGAGGAAGGAGCTTGGTACAGACTCCGCACAGCAGAACATGGGAGGCAAGGTGTCTGCCTGCTAGAGCAAAGATCTCAAAGAGAAATTACAGGCATCCCCTAATCTCACGGAGAAGACCAAACCTCACAAAACAGGCAAAAGAATAGTCCCTGTTCTGGCTGCTATAACTCTGGTTAACCAAGAGAAGCCTCAGAAACTCTCGCAGCAGTTTGCTGATTCTAAAGAGCAACAGCCTCTGATTGAAAGAGTACTACAGTTTTTATCAGGAAGTTTTAACCTAAGTACTCAAGAAATTCAAATTGATACTGGAGTGATAAGACTTGTGAGGAAAAGCCAAAGGCTGTAATTGAATCAGAAATTATTAAGAGCAGTAATTGGGGTTCACTACCTAAAACAAATATAGGATGTTCATTAGGAAAGTCCAAGCTGAATTCTCAACGTATTGCTGGAATTATTGAACAGGATTATGAAAGAGTAAGGGCAGTGATGGATTCTGATATACCATGGTTTATAAAGAAGGAAGATCCCTTAAGCCAATTTTTGCTTCCTTGCATTTCTAGAGTCAAAATGTATGCCTACCAGGAAAGAGTAGTTGAGAAGCCAAGCACCCTTTAAATCAAGGGGTGTTCTGTAATGCTGTGGGTGGAAACAACAGCGTCCCACGTGGAATTAAAAATTGAAGGGAAAAGGTTTTTAAACTTTGGATGTGGAATCTTTTCTTTAGGGCATTCAGGAGGGCCTAAGACCCTCCCATTAACTTCCTCTAAGTCCAGCATGGAAGGAATGTGTGAAGTTAACCAAGAGAGACTATTGCAAGATTGTAAAAGCATACAGTGTGAGAAGCGTGAAAGGCAAAACGTCCTAATTGAGCCCATAACCTTATTGGAGCTAAAATGTGTTTTGTAAGTTACTTAAAGAACAGTTGAATAAATTTATTAAAAAATGATTCAGTCTTTCAAGGTATGGAAAGATGTTCTCTCAATTAGTTAGCCCTGTTAATTCTCTGAGAGCAGAAAGCCAGAATTTACATAACAATGAAGGCTATCTGAGTACACGTTTTACTGATTCAAAACCAAGTGAGTTAACTGAGATTGCCAGCAATGTTTTGAGATCTAAATTGTGAAAACCGAAGGGGGAGAAGAGGAATTTTATGTAGGACAAATTTCATTTGGTCAATTTAACAAAAAAAAAATTTCCTCCTTACTAGAAGCTTATAACACTATTAGGGTAGATAAAACAAATTTTTACTTCTACAGAGAAAATCAATCCTAAGAAATGTCAAGAAGATGGAAATCGCGTTTGGTATCCGGGGCCATTCACCTGAAGAAAGGGCTGTGCATTTATATTTTTGCAGAATAAAGCTGATGGACTCCCTTTAGAAGGATGCAAACACATTTGGAGAAAGATGGACATAAAGGACATGAAGGAACTGCAAAAGCTTAATCATCATTCCCTTTTCAGGTGAATGACACCACAAAGAGAGGGGCTACTTGTTTATATTTTCATAGACAAAGGAAATAGGTGGATTTCTCTTCAGCCACCATGCCCAGAAGAAAGGAGAGAAGCTGATATGTGACCCAACCCTGTCCTGTTACTGAAGTTATTCAAAAGGTCAAGTAGAGCTGGCAGATTGCTGAGGATGATGATTGCTGACTGCTGAGACATTTCCTCCATTGCTGAGGCGGTGTAAGAGAAGATCTGGGCCTCTGTCTTAATGGAACATTTTACACAACACTGACTGGACTATTACTGCAGACAGTTTTGCTGAAAAAATAAGATTTTGGATTTGTCAATGCTATAATGTGTTTGGAATGTAACTGATATTTTTGTAACTCCTAACCTATATAATGTAACATTGCATGATTGGGTAAATGGCTATTTTCTATACATTCAAATACAGTCTGGAGGCATCTTCTGGCTCTGATGTGATTAAACATTTGTTGAGTGGCATGGAGTGTTGGACCCCTGAGATTGGGCTCAAAGTATCTCACACAGCTTAAGCTCCATTCTGACTGTATTGCTATTCATCATAATTTTGATGATCACAGTCTCCTGTCGCTCCTGTAGGAAGCTGAGAGATATGAAGAGAGACCATGTTGCCTCCGTGACACCATCAAACCTTGAACACAATGCAGTAAGGGCAAATGTGGGACTCTAGCACTGTAGGGAGATAAAACTGGGACTTATTCCCTGAGTGGTACCGAAGGAATCTGGAAGACTAGTATTCCATGGCTGGAAGACCGCCTCTCTGGTAGTTGGAGACATAGTCCAGGTACATATTCCCGTGGTTATCTGTCCTTTCCACAGTTTCTCCCTTAAAGGTGTGCTACCTTGAAGTGAGCACATGGTTGATTCATTCTCCATATCGCAGCAGACATTCCTATTTGGATCTATGTTTTCCCGCCAAGGCATCCAGTCTCTCTCATACATTCCTCCAATAGCAGTTGGGCATAAGGGGTCTTTAACCCCTGCACCTGGATTCTAAATGTTTCTATAAGCCTGAATTTTAGGCTATATTAATTGGATGATGAAGTTTTGTCTTAAAAGTTTTTTAATGTATAGAAAATAATCATGTGACCCATGTGGCTTTTGAATTCTACATATAAAACAAAATGGGGACTTGTGGGGGTCAGATGTTTACACACATCCTACCTAAAGGCAATGGCTGCCAGACAGCTGCATCCCACCACTGGGGTGGGCTTGCTCCCTGCTGCTGGGGACAATGTATTGCTTCTCCCTAATGCTTGAGACCATGAGCTTGGTTCCTGTAGGCAGAGTTCACACCCTATTGCTAATGGTCTCTATCAGTTGAGCCAGGGAACAAGTCAAACTGGCTCTGTGACATGGAAAGCTATGCCACCTCCTAAATGTAGGATCCTCTCATCTTGCCACATGTACTCCACCCAACCCCTCCTTTTCCTATTGTGTAGATACCCCTAGATCACCTGTCCCCTTATGGAATTACCTATAGCACAACGCTTCTTGTGATTGGGCTAGCATGTCCCCAGAGAGTATAAAAACCTGGGCTACCATTAAGTGTCTCTCTCTCCCTCCAGGTGACCCGTCAAGCGGGGCCAAAGAGAGCATGGTACCATGAGAAAAAAATTCCCTTATGTATACAGACTAGGAATCTTAATCCTTCGTGGATACTTTTTACTTTCAAAATTCACAAGAAGTGCATCATACATTCCTTTGACTCATTTCAACAGATGCAATGCAACTGAAATATAAAATTACCTCTCTAATTGGCACAAAAGGTTCAATGAAGCTCAATTATTAAGTGAGGCCATCATAGACTACTTAATGCCAAGGTACTGATAGAAAAACTCTAAGCTCTTTACGAGGGGTTCTCTTTTATTAATCTCTTTTTTTCATATGGATGAAAAGAATGCACTCACGATTATCCTCATTCAGTGAATCTGCAAAGTAACAGAGAGCAAAATTATATTAGAAAGCAAATAGAATTATTTTTCAATGGGAAGAAGAGAAACTCAAGACATTCATATAAAAGTATCAGCACACCTTCATTTCCATTAACCATAACCCCAGTGTTACATAGGTTTCATACCCTCACACTCAAGGTATGATACTCCTTTAAATCATTGTATTGCTGTTGCATGAAGAACTGTATCTTCAGGTATGGGAGGGGACAAAGGGGGGGTTCATGTTTTCCTTTAAAGTATTGTCTTTAAATTCTAAAAAATATAGGTTCTTTTTCCTTTGCAATGCCAACATGAAAATGCATGGTTTATTTACAAATTATAAACCTCATTGTGTAATGATTTCAGGATGCACACATAGTGAAACTAGATGGTAGCATTCACCTGTTTGAAAATGAAACTAATCTATTTCTTTCTTAACGCACATCTCTATTTTATATGTTATGTAATAGTTTTTTGAATTATCTTTCACAATCCAATATATCCAGTCACTTTCATTTCTGCTGTTCAATCCAATAGAGTAAAGTTGTAAGATGATCTACTAATTCTCCCATTTTCCTTCCTTTTCCATTTCAACACCCTGAAGGAGCCACATTACTCCTTTAACTTTTTTTGGAGGGTCATCAACCTTGTTTTCATGTACTTCATAATCTTATATATACAAATGAACGCATGCAAATCTAACTAAATCAAAGAAGTAAAAACAATAGCAGAGAAGTGAATAAATATTGATGAACTAGAGATTAATTATGTTGATCATCAATATCATATTGCACACTGAGTTAATCATCCTTTCCATGTCGCCCTACTGACAGGGAATACCCAAAAATCTTGCAGATGGGTTTTAGGCCTCCACTCCATCTAAACACCTATATGTAAATTTGGTTCTGCATTTTTGGACTTGTGTTACCTCCTCCTGTAATCACCTCATGATCACACAGGCTGGACCCACTTCTCTATTTAGATATCACACATACATGAATTGTTAGATGCAGCTAATCTTATAAGCCAAAAAATTTTTTTTTCTAGCTTCAGGGAAGTTAAGTTTAAATAGATTAAGTCAGAAACAAAAGCAATTTTATTGCATGAGTAACAAGTCTCAAAGACTAGGAATCATGATCTTACCTTTTTACATTTTTAACTTCAAAGTTAGCGAGAAATGCAACTTTTTTCTCTCTTTTTTTAGTTGATTTAGAGATGCAAATGTAGTAAAACATAAAATAAACCATTAAGTCTCCCCAAAAGTTTGATATCTCTAAATTTTGGGGAGGTAAGTCATGAGAGATGGCAATATCTGAAGATGCTTATGGAAACACCCTATTGTCTTCTAGGACTATCATCCTTTTATTACTTCTTCATAAGGATGAAAATATTGCACTCACCATTCTCTTCTCTGAGTGAACCTGCAAAATATCAAGGAGAGCAAAATATGCCAAAAACACTGGAAAAAGTAATATTCAAGGGAAATAACAGAATTTCACTCAAATCAGTTCAATCTGGTGGGAACCCTTCTTTTTGTTAAAGAAAGAGAGCAACATTCCATTAGATTCACAAACTCCTGAAGAAAGAGCTGTGTACTTATGTTTTTGCAGAATAAAGCTGATGGACTCCCTCTAGAAGGACGCAAGCACATTTGGAGACAGAAGGACATAAAGGGCATGAAGAAATGCAAAAGCTTAATAATCATTCCCTTTTCACATGAATGACACCCCAAAGAGAGGGGCTATTTGTTTATATTTTCATAGGCAAAGGAGATAGGTGGATGTCTCTTCAGCCAGCATGCCCAGAAGGAAGCAAGTTAGCTGACATGTGACTGACCCTCCTGTCCTGTTACTGAAGTTATTCCAAAGATCAAGTAGACTTGGCAGATTCCTGAGCATGGTGATTGCTGACTGCTGAGATATTTCTTCCCTTGCGGAGGCTGTGTAAGAGAAGATCTGGGCATCTATCTTAACTGGACATTTTACGCAATAGTGACTGGACTATAACTGCAGATAGTTTTGCTGAAAAAACCAAGATTACGGACTTGTCAATGGTATAATGTGATTGGAATGTAATTGATTTCTATGTAACTCCTTACCTATAAAACGTAACATTGCATGATTGGGATTTGTTTAAGACACATTTTCAAGCGTTTGAGGGAAACATTTCATTAGATGTTGATCAGCTTAAAAAGGCTGTTGTCTATATACATTTAAATACAGATTGGAGGCAAGTCTTGGCTCTGAGGTGATTAAACAGTTGGTGAGTGAAATGGAAGTGTTGGACCACTGAGATTGGGCTCAAAGTATCTCACACAGCTTAAGCTCCATTTTGACTGTATTGCTATTCATCATAATTTTGATGCTCACAGTCTCATGTCGCTTCCATAGGAAGTTGAGAGATATGAAGAGAGACCATGTTGCCTCCGTGACACCATCAAATCTTAAAAGCAAGTCAGTAAGGGCAAATGTGGGACACTAGCATTGTAGGGAGATAAAACCGGGACTTATTCCCTGACTGGTACCGAGGGAATCTGGAAGACTAGTATTCCAACGCTGGAAGACCGCCACTCTGGTAGTTGGAGATATAGTCCAGATACATTTACCTGCGGTTGTCTATCTTTTCCACAGTTTTTCCCTTAGTGCTGTGCTGTCTTAAAGTGAGCACATGGTTGATTCATTCTCCCTATAGAAGCAGACATTCCCAATTGGATCTATGTTTTCCCCCCACAGAGTCCAATGTCTCTCAAAAATTTCTCCAATAGCAGTTGAGCATACGGGGACTTTATCCCCGGCATCTGTAGCCTAAACCTTTCTATAAATCTGAATTTTGGGATATGTTATTTGGATAATGAAGTTTTGCCTTGAAAGCTTTTCAATGTATAGAAAATTACCATGTCACCCATGTGTCTTCTGTATTCTATGTATAAAAAAAATGGGGGACTTGTGGGAGGAAGTCAGATGTTTACAGACATCCTCCCTAAATGCAATGGCTGCCAGACAGCTTTCCTCCAGCACTGGAGTTGGCCTGCCCCCTGCTTCTGGGGACAATAGATTGCTTCTCCTCAGGCTTGCCACCATGGTATTAGTTCCTGTATGCAGAGTTCACACCCTACTGATAATGGTCTCTATCAGTTGAGCCAGGGAACAAGCCAAACCAGCTCTGTGACAAGCAGAAGATAGGCCACCTCCTGTATCTAGGATCCTCCCATCTTGTCACATGCATACCACCCAAGCCCTCCTCTTCCTATTGTGTGGATAGGCCTAGATTATAAGCTCCCGTTATTGCATTACCTATAGCACAACCTCTTCCTGTGATAGGGACTAGCATGTACCGGAGAATATAAAAACCTGGGCTAGCATTAAATGTCTCTCTCTCTCCCTCCAGGTGAACCATCGATCGGGGCAGAGGTGGGCATGGTACCGTGAAAAAAAAAATCCCTTATTCATACAGACTAGGACACTTGATCCTTCGTGGATACTTTTTACCTTTAAAATTCACAAGGAGTGCATCATTCTTTCCTTTGACTCATTTCAACAGATGCAATATAACAGAAATACAAAATTACCTCTCTAATTGGCATAAAGAGGTTCAGTGAAGCTCAATTAAAGAGGTGAGGCCATCATAGACTATTTAATGCCAAAGTGCTGATAGATATTCTCTACAGCTCTTTAAGAGACTACACAATACCAATGTAATGATAAATATCCTCTACAGCTCTTAAGGAGGGGTTCTCTTTAAATACCCCCTTTTTCCCCATATGGATGAAAAGAACGCACTCACGATTATTCTCTCTCAGTGAATCTGCAAAGTAACAGAGAGAGCAAAAATATATTAGAAAAGAAATAGAAAGCACCCCTTCCTTTCCATTAATCATCAGACCAACTTTCCATTGGATTCACTCCCTCACATTCAAGGTATGATACTCCTTTAAATCATTGTATTGCTATTGCATGAAAACTGTATCTTCATGTTTGGGAGGAGACAGAGGCGGGGCATGTAATCCTTTAAATTACTGTCTTCAAATTCTTAAAATGTAGGTTCTTTTTCCTTTGCAATGCCACATAAAAAATGTTTGGTTTATTTGCAAATTATAAATCTCATTGTGCAATGATTTCAGGATTCACACATAGTGAAACTAGATGGCAACATTCACGTATTTGAAAATAAAACCAATCTATTTCTTTCTTAATGCACTTCTCTATTTTGTTTGTTTTGTAATAGGTTTTTGAAATATCATTCACAACCCAATATATCCATTCACTTTCATTTCTGCTATTCAATCCCATAGAGTAAAGTTGTAATATCATCCCCTAATTCTCCCATTTTCATGCCCTCTCCATTTCAACACCCTCAAGGAGCCATTACTCCTGTAACTGTTCTGGAGCGCTATCTTGTTTTCATGTACTGCAAAATCTTAAATATATAAATGGATGTATGCAAATCTAACTTCATTAAAGAGATAAAAACAATAGCAGCGGGGTGAATAAATACCGATGAACTGGAGATTAATTATGTTGTTCATTAATATCATATTGCACGCTGAATTTATCATCTTTTCCATGTCGCCCTGCCGACAGGGAGTACCCAAATACTTGCAGATGGGTTTTAGGCCTCCACTCCATCTAAACACCTATATGTAAATTTGGTTCTGCATTTTTGGACTTGTGTTACCTCCTCCTGTAATCACCTCATGATCACACAGGCTGGACCCACTTCTCTATTTAGACATCACACATACATGAATTGTTAGATGCAGCTAATCTTATAAGCCAAAGAAAACAACAACAAATTTTTCTAGCTTCAGGGAAGTTAAGTTTAAATAGATTAAGTCAGAAATAAAAGCAATTGTATTGCATGAGTAACAAGTCTCAAAGACTAGGAATCATGACCTTTCCTTTTTACATTTTTACCTTCAAAGTTAGCGAGAAATGCAACTTGCTTTGTCTTATTTTAGTTGATTAACAGATGCAAATGTAGTAAAACACAAAATAAACCATTTAGTCTGCCCAAAAGTTTGATATCACTAAATTGTTGGGAGGTAAGTCATGAGAGACTGCAATATCTGAAGATGCTTATGGAAACACCCGATTATCTTCTAGGAATATCACCCTTTTATTACTTCTTCTTCATAAGGATGAAAATATTGCACTCACCATTCTCTTCTCTGAGTGAACCTGCAAAATATCAAGGAGAGCAAAATATGTCAAAAACACTGAAAAAAGTAATATTCAAGGGAAATACCAGAATTTCACTCAAATCAGTTCAATCTGGTGGGAACCCTTCTTTTTGTTAAAGAAAGAGAGCAACATTCCATTAGATTCACAAACTCCTGAAGAAAGAGCTGTGTACTTATGTTTTTGCAGAATAAAGCTGATGGACTCCCTCTAGAAGGACGCAAGCACATTTGGAGACAGAAGGACATAAAGGGCATGAAGAAATGCAAAAGCTTAATAATCATTCCCTTTTCACATGAATGACACCCCAAAGAGAGGGGCTATTTGTTTATATTTTCATAGGCAAAGGAGATAGGTGGATGTCTCTTCAGCCAGCATGCCCAGAAGGAAGCAAGTTAGCTGACATGTGACTGACCCTCCTGTCCTGTTACTGAAGTTATTCCAAAGATCAAGTAGACTTGGCAGATTCCTGAGCATGGTGATTGCTGACTGCTGAGATATTTCTTCCCTTGCTGAGGCTGTGTAAGAGAAGATCTGGGCATCTATCTTAACTGAACATTTTATACAATAGTGACTGGACTATTACTGCAGACAGTCTTGCTGAAAAAACAAGATTTTGGATTTGTCAATGCTATAATGTGTTTGGAATGTAACTGATTTTTTGTAACTCCTAACGTATATAATGTAACATTGCATGATTGGGTAAATGGCTATTTTCTATACATTCAAATATAGTCTAGAGGCATCTTCTGGCTCTGAGGTGATTAAGCAGTTGGTGAGTGAAATGGAAGTGTTGGACCCCTGAGATTGGGCTCAAAGTATCTCACACAGCTTAAGCTCCATTTTGACTGTATTGCTATTCATCATAATTTTGATGCTCACAGTCTCATGTCGCTTCCATAGGAAGTTGAGAGATATGAAGAGAGACCATGTTGCCTCCGTGACACCATCAAATCTTAAAAGCAAGTCAGTAAGGGCAAATGTGGGACACTAGCATTGTAGGGAGATAAAACCGGGACTTATTCCCTGACTGGTACCGAGGGAATCTGGAAGACTAGTATTCTAACGCTGGAAGACCGCCACTCTGGTAGTTGGAGATATAGTCCAGATACATTTACCTGCGGTTGTCTATCTTTTCCACAGTTTTTCCCTTAGTGCTGTGCTGTCTTAAAGTGAGCAAATGGTTGATTCATTCTCCCTATAGAAGCAGACATTCCCAATTGGATCTATGTTTTCCCCCCACAGAGTCCAATGTCTCTCAAAAATTTCTCCAATAACAGTTGAGCATAAGGGGACTTTACCCCCGGCATCTGTAGTCTAAACTTTTCTATAAATCTGAATTTTGGGATATGTTATTTGGATAATGAAATTTTGTCTTGAAAGCTTTTTAATGTATAGAAAATTACCATGTCACCCATGTGTCTTCTGTATTCTATGTATTAAAAAAATGGGGGACTTGTGGGGGGAAGTCAGATGTTTAAGACATCCTCCCTAAATGCAATGGCTGCCAGACAGCTTTCCTCCAGCACTGGAGTTGGCCTGCCCCCTGCTTCAGGGGATAATAGATTGCTTCTCCCTCAGGCTTGCCACCATGGTATTAGTTCCTGTATGCAGAGTTCACACCCTACTGATAATGGTCTCTATCAGTTGAGACAGGGAACAAGCCAAACCAGCTCTGTGACATGCAGAAGATAGGCCACCTCCTGTATCTAGGATCCTCCCATCTTGTCACATGCATACCACCCAAGCCCTCCTCTTCCTATTGTGTGGATACGCCTAGATCATACGCTCCCGTTATTGCATTACCTATAGCACAACCTCTTCCTGTGATAGGGACTAGCATGTACCGGAGAATATAAAAACCTGGGCTAGCATTAAATGTCTCTCTCTCTCCCTCCAGGTGAACCATCGATCGGGGTAGAGGTGGGCATGGTACCGTGAAAAAAAATTCCCTTATTCATACAGACTATGAAACTTGATCCTTCGTGGATACTTTTTACCTTTAAAATTCACAAGGAGTGCATCATTCTTTCCTTTGACTCATTTCAACAGATGCAATATAACAGAAATACAAAATTACCTCTCTAATTGGCATAAAGAGGTTCAATGAAGCTCAATTAAAGAGGTGAGGCCACCATAGACTATTTAATGCCAAAGTGCTGATAGATATTCTCTACAGCTCTTAAGGAGACTACACAATACCAATGTAATCATAAATATCCTCTACAGCTCTTAAGGAGGGGTTCTCTTTAAATACCGCTTTTTTCCCCATATGGATGAAAAGAATGCACTCACGATTATGCTCTCTCAGTGAATCTGCAAAGTAACAGAGAGAGCAAAAGTATATTAGAAAAGAAATAGAAAGCACCCCTTCCTTTCCATTAATCATCAGACCAACGTTCCATTGGATTCACACCCTCACATTCAAGGTATGATACTCCTTTAAATCATTGTATTGCTATTGCATGAAAACTGTATCTTCAGGTTTGGGAGGGGACAGAGGCGGGGCATGTAATCCTTTAAATTACTGTCTTCAAATTCTTAAAATGTAGGTTCTTTTTCCTTTGCAATGCCACATAAAATATGTTTGGTTTATTTGCAAATTATAAACCTCATTGTGCAATGATTTCAGGATTCACACATAGTGAAACTAGATGGCAACATTCACGTATTTGAAAATAAAACCAATCTATTTCTTTCTTAATGCACTTCTCTATTTTGTTTGTTTTGTAATAGGTTTTTGAAATATCATTCACAACCCAATATATCCATTCACTTTCATTTCTGCTATTCAATCCCATAGAGTAAAGTTGTAATATCATCCCCTAATTCTCCCATTTTCATGCCCTCTCCATTTCAACACCCTCAAGGAGCCATTACTCCTGTAACTGTTCTGGAGCGCTATCTTGTTTTCATGTACTGCAAAATCTTAAATATATAAATGGATGTATGCAAATCTAACTTCATTAAAGAGATAAAAACAATAGCAGCGGGGTGAATAAATACCGATGAACTGGAGATTAATTATGTTGTTCATTAATATCATATTGCACGCTGAATTTATCATCTTTTCCATGTCGCCCTGCCGACAGGGAGTACCCAAATACTTGCAGATGGGTTTTAGGCCTCCACTCCATCTAAACACCTATATGTAAATTTGGTTCTGCATTTTTGGACTTGTGTTACCTCCTCCTGTAATCACCTCATGATCACACAGGCTGGACCCACTTCTCTATTTAGACATCACACATACATGAATTGTTAGATGCAGCTAATCTTATAAGCCAAAGAAAACAACAACAAATTTTTCTAGCTTCAGGGAAGTTAAGTTTAAATAGATTAAGTCAGAAATAAAAGCAATTGTATTGCATGAGTAACAAGTCTCAAAGACTAGGAATCATGACCTTTCCTTTTTACATTTTTACCTTCAAAGTTAGCGAGAAATGCAACTTGCTTTGTCTTATTTTAGTTGATTAACAGATGCAAATGTAGTAAAACACAAAATAAACCATTTAGTCTGCCCAAAAGTTTGATATCACTAAATTGTTGGGAGGTAAGTCATGAGAGACTGCAATATCTGAAGATGCTTATGGAAACACCCGATTATCTTCTAGGAATATCACCCTTTTATTACTTCTTCTTCATAAGGATGAAAATATTGCACTCACCATTCTCTTCTCTGAGTGAACCTGCAAAATATCAAGGAGAGCAAAATATGTCAAAAACACTGAAAAAAGTAATATTCAAGGGAAATACCAGAATTTCACTCAAATCAGTTCAATCTGGTGGGAACCCTTCTTTTTGTTAAAGAAAGAGAGCAACATTCCATTAGATTCACAAACTCCTGAAGAAAGAGCTGTGTACTTATGTTTTTGCAGAATAAAGCTGATGGACTCCCTCTAGAAGGACGCAAGCACATTTGGAGACAGAAGGACATAAAGGGCATGAAGAAATGCAAAAGCTTAATAATCATTCCCTTTTCACATGAATGACACCCCAAAGAGAGGGGCTATTTGTTTATATTTTCATAGGCAAAGGAGATAGGTGGATGTCTCTTCAGCCAGCATGCCCAGAAGGAAGCAAGTTAGCTGACATGTGACTGACCCTCCTGTCCTGTTACTGAAGTTATTCCAAAGATCAAGTAGACTTGGCAGATTCCTGAGCATGGTGATTGCTGACTGCTGAGATATTTCTTCCCTTGCTGAGGCTGTGTAAGAGAAGATCTGGGCATCTATCTTAACTGAACACTTTATACAATAGTGACTAGACTATTACTGCAGACAGTCTTGCTGAAAAAACAAGATTTTGGATTTGTCAATGCTATAATGTGTTTGGAATGTAACTGATTTTTTTGTAACTCCTAACGTATATAATGTAACATTGCATGATTGGGTAAATGGCTATTTTCTATACATTCAAATATAGTCTAGAGGCATCTTCTGGCTCTGAGGTGATTAAGCAGTTGGTGAGTGAAATGGAAGTGTTGGACCCCTGAGATTGGGCTCAAAGTATCTCACACAGCTTAAGCTCCATTTTGACTGTATTGCTATTCATCATAATTTTGATGCTCACAGTCTCATGTCGCTTCCATAGGAAGTTGAGAGATATGAAGAGAGACCATGTTGCCTCCGTGACACCATCAAATCTTAAAAGCAAGTCAGTAAGGGCAAATGTGGGACACTAGCATTGTAGGGAGATAAAACCGGGACTTATTCCCTGACTGGTACCGAGGGAATCTGGAAGACTAGTATTCCAACGCTGGAAGACCGCCACTCTGGTAGTTGGAGATATAGTCCAGATACATTTACCTGCGGTTGTCTATCTTTTCCACAGTTTTTCCCTTAGTGCTGTGCTGTCTTAAATTGAGCACATGGTTGATTCATTCTCCCTATAGAAGCAGACATTCCCAATTGGATCTATGTTTCCCCCCCACAGAGTCCAATGTCTCTCAAAAATTTCTCCAATAGCAGTTGAGCATAAGGGGACTTTACCCCCGGCATCTGTAGTCTAAACTTTTCTATAAATCTGAATTTTGGGATATGTTATTTGGATAATGAAGTTTTGCCTTGAAAGCTTTTTAATGTATAGAAAATTACCATGTCACCCATGTGTCTTCTGTATTCTATGTATAAAAAAATGGGGGACTTGTGAGAGGAAGTCAGATGTTTACAGACATCTTCCCTAAATGCAATGGCTGCCAGACAGCTGTCCTCCAGCACTGGAGTTGGCCTGCCCCCTGCTTCTGGGGACAATAGATTCCTTCTCCCTCAGGCTTTCCACCATGGTCTTAGTTCCTGTATGCAGAGTTCACACCCTACTGATAATGGTCTCTATCAATTGATCCAGGGAACAAGCCAAACAGCTCTGTGACAAGCAGAAGATAGGCCACCTCCTGTATCTAGGATCCTCCCATCTTGTCACATGCATACCACCCAAGCCCTCCTCTTCCTATTGTGTGGATACATCTAGATCATACGCTCCCGTTATTGCATTACCTATAGCACAACCTCTTCCTGTGATAGGGACTAGCATGTACCAGAGAATATAAAAACCTGGGCTAGCATTAAATGTCTCTCTCTCTCCCTCCAGGTGAACCATCGATCGGGGTAGAGGTGGGCATGGTACCGTGAAAAAAAAAAATTCCCTTATTCATACAGACTAGGAAACTTGATCCTTCGTGGATACTTTTTACCTTTAAAATTCACAACAAGTGCATCGTTCTTTTCTTTGACTCATTTCAACAGATGCAATATAACAGAAATACAAAATTACCTCTCTAATTGGCACAAAGAGGTTCAATGAAGCTCAATTAAAGAGGTGAGGCCACCATAGACTATTTAATGCCAAAGTGCTGATATTCTCTACAGCTCTTTAGGAGACTACACATTACCAATGTAATGATAAATATCCTCTACAGCTCTTAAGGAGGGGTTCTCTTTAAATACCCCTTTTTTCCCCATATGGATGAAAAGAATGCACTCACGATTATTCTCTCTCAGTGAATCTGCAAAGTAACAGAGAGAGCAAAAGTATATTAGAAAAGAAATAGAAAGCACCCCTTCCTTTCCATTAATCATCAGACCAACGTTCCATTGGATTCACACCCTCACATTCAAGGTATGATACTCCTTTAAATCATTGTATTGCTATTGCATGAAAACTGTATCTTCAGGTTTGGGAGGGGACAGAGGCGGGGCATGTAATCCTTTAAATTACTGTCTTCAAATTCTTAAAATGTAGGTTCTTTTTCCTTTGCAATGCCACATAAAATATGTTTGGTTTATTTGCAAATTATAAACCTCATTGTGCAATGATTTCAGGATTCACACATAGTGAAACTAGATGGCAACATTCACGTATTTGAAAATAAAACCAATCTATTTCTTTCTTAATGCACTTCTCTATTTTGTTTGTTTTGTAATAGGTTTTTGAAATATCATTCACAACCCAATATATCCATTCACTTTCATTTCTGCTATTCAATCCCATAGAGTAAAGTTGTAATATCATCCCCTAATTCTCCCATTTTCATGCCCTCTCCATTTCAACACCCTCAAGGAGCCATTACTCCTGTAACTGTTCTGGAGCGCTATCTTGTTTTCATGTACTGCAAAATCTTAAATATATAAATGGATGTATGCAAATCTAACTTCATTAAAGAGATAAAAACAATAGCAGCGGGGTGAATAAATACCGATGAACTGGAGATTAATTATGTTGTTCATTAATATCATATTGCACGCTGAATTTATCATCTTTTCCATGTCGCCCTGCCGACAGGGAGTACCCAAATACTTGCAGATGGGTTTTAGGCCTCCACTCCATCTAAACACCTATATGTAAATTTGGTTCTGCATTTTTGGACTTGTGTTACCTCCTCCTGTAATCACCTCATGATCACACAGGCTGGACCCACTTCTCTATTTAGACATCACACATACATGAATTGTTAGATGCAGCTAATCTTATAAGCCAAAGAAAACAACAACAAATTTTTCTAGCTTCAGGGAAGTTAAGTTTAAATAGATTAAGTCAGAAATAAAAGCAATTGTATTGCATGAGTAACAAGTCTCAAAGACTAGGAATCATGACCTTTCCTTTTTACATTTTTACCTTCAAAGTTAGCGAGAAATGCAACTTGCTTTGTCTTATTTTAGTTGATTAACAGATGCAAATGTAGTAAAACACAAAATAAACCATTTAGTCTGCCCAAAAGTTTGATATCACTAAATTGTTGGGAGGTAAGTCATGAGAGACTGCAATATCTGAAGATGCTTATGGAAACACCCGATTGTCTTCTAGGAATATCACCCTTTCATTACTCCCTATTCATAAGGATGAAAATATTGCACTCACCGTTCTCTTCTCTGAGCAAACCTGCAAAATAACAAGGAGAGCAAAATATGTCAGAAAAACAGAAAAAAGTAATATTCAAGGGAAATACCAGAATTTCACTCAAATCAGTTCAATCTGGTGGGAACCCTTCTTTTTGTTAAAGAAAGAGAGCAACATTCCATTAGATTCACAAACTCCTGAAGAAAGAGCTGTGTACTTATGTTTTTGCAGAATAAAGCTGATGGACTCCCTCTAGAAAGACGCAAGCACATTTGGAGACAGAAGGACATAAAGGGCATGAAGAAATGCAAAAGCTTAATAATCATTCCCTTTTCACATGAATGACACCCCAAAGAGAGGGGCTATTTGTTTATATTTTCATAGGCAAAGGAGATAGGTGGATGTCTCTTCAGCCAGCATGCCCAGAAGGAAGCAAGTTAGCTGACATGTGACTGACCCTCCTGTCCTGTTACTGAAGTTATTCCAAAGATCAAGTAGACTTGGCAGATTCCTGAGCATGGTGATTGCTGACTGCTGAGATATTTCTTCCCTTGCTGAGGCTGTGTAAGAGAAGATCTGGGCATCTATCTTAACTGAACATTTTATACAATAGTGACTGGACTATTACTGCAGACAGTCTTGCTGAAAAAACAAGATTTTGGATTTGTCAATGCTATAATGTGTTTGGAATGTAACTGATTTTTTTGTAACTCTTAACCTATATAATGTAACATTGCATGATTGGGTAAATGGCTATTTTCTATACATTCAAATATAGTCTAGAGGCATCTTCTGGCTCTGAGGTGATTAAGCAGTTGGTGAGTGAAATGGAAGTGTTGGACCACTGAGATTGGGCTCAAAGTATCTCACACAGCTTAAGCTCCATTTTGACTGTATTGCTATTCATCATAATTTTGATGCTCACAGTCTCATGTCGCTTCCATAGGAAGTTGAGAGATATGAAGAGAGACCATGTTGCCTCCGTGACACCATCAAATCTTAAAAGCAAGTCAGTAAGGGCAAATGTGGGACACTAGCATTGTAGGGAGATAAAACCGGGACTTATTCCCTGACTGGTACCGAGGGAATCTGGAAGACTAGTATTCCAACGCTGGAAGACCGCCACTCTGGTAGTTGGAGATATAGTCCAGATACATTTACCTGCGGTTGTCTATCTTTTCCACAGTTTTTCCCTTAGTGCTGTGCTGTCTTAAATTGAGCACATGGTTGATTCATTCTCCCTATAGAAGCAGACATTCCCAATTGGATCTATGTTTTCCCCTCACAGAGTCCAATGTCTCTCAAAAATTTCTCCAATAGCAGTTGAGCATAAGGGGACTTTACCCCCGGCATCTGTAGTCTAAACTTTTCTATAAATCTGAATTTTGGGATATGTTATTTGGATAATGAAGTTTTGCCTTGAAAGCTTTTTAATGTATAGAAAATTACCAGGTCACCCATGTGTCTTCTGTATTCTATGTATAAAAAAATGGGGGACTTGTGAGAGGAAGTCAGATGTTTAAGACATCTTCCCTAAATGCAATGGCTGCCAGACAGCTGTCCTCCAGCACTGGAGTTGGCCTGCCCCCTGCTTCTGGGGACAATAGATTCCTTCTCCCTCAGGCTTTCCACCATGGTCTTAGTTCCTGTATGCAGAGTTCACACCCTACTGATAATGGTCTCTATCAATTGATCCAGGGAACAAGCCAAACAGCTCTGTGACAAGCAGAAGATAGGCCACCTCCTGTATCTAGGATCCTCCCATCTTGTCACATGCATACCACCCAAGCCCTCCTCTTCCTATTGTGTGGATACATCTAGATCATACGCTCCCGTTATTGCATTACCTATAGCACAACCTCTTCCTGTGATAGGGACTAGCATGTACCAGAGAATATAAAAACCTGGGCTAGCATTAAATGTCTCTCTCTCTCCCTCCAGGTGAACCATCGATCGGGGCAGAGGTGGGCATGGTACCGTGAAAAAAAAAATTCCCTTATTCATACAGACTAGGAAACTTGATCCTTCGTGGATACTTTTTACCTTTAAAATTCACAACAAGTGCATCGTTCTTTTCTTTGACTCATTTCAACAGATGCAATATAACAGAAATACAAAATTACCTCTCTAATTGGCACAAAGAGGTTCAATGAAGCTCAATTAAAGAGGTGAGGCCACCATAGACTATTTAATGCCAAAGTGCTGATATTCTCTACAGCTCTTTAGGAGACTACACAATACCAATGTAATGATAAATATCCTCTACAGCTCTTAAGGAGGGGTTCTCTTTAAATACCCCCTTTTTCCCCATATGGATGAAAAGAATGCACTCACGATTATTCTCTCTCAGTGAATCTGCAAAGTAACAGAGAGAGCAAAAGTATATTAGAAAAGAAATAGAAATCACCCCTTCCTTTCCATTAATCATCAGACTAACGTTCCATTGGATTCACACCCTTACACTCAAGGTATGATACTCCTTTAAATCATTGTATTGCTATTGCATGAAAACTGTATCTTCAGGTTTGGGAGGGGACAGAGGCGGGGCATGTAATCCTTTAAATTACTGTCTTCAAATTCTTAAAATGTAGGTTCTTTTTCCTTTGCAATGCCACATAAAAAATGTTTGGTTTATTTGCAAATTATAAACCTCATTGTGCAATGATTTCTTGATTCACACATAGTGAAACTAGATGGTAACATTCACGTATTTGAAAATAAAACCAATCTATTTCTTTCTTAATGCACTTCTCTATTTTGTTTGTTTTGTAATAGTTTTTTGAAATATCATTCACAACCCAATATATCCATTCACTTTCATTTCTGCTACTTAATCCCATAGAGTAAAGTTGTAATATCATCCCCTAATTCTCCCATTTTCATGCCCTCTCCATTTCAACACCCTCAAGGAGCCATTACTCCTGTAACTGTTCTGGAGCGCTATCTTGTTTTCATGTACTGCAAAATCTTAAATATACAAATGGATGTATGCAAATCTAACTTAATTAAAGAGATAAAAACAATAGCAGCGGGGTGAATAAATACTGGTGAACTGGAGATTAATTATGTTGTTCATCAATATCATCTTGCACGCTGAATTTATCATCTTTTCCATGTCGCCCTGCCAACAGGTAGTACCCAAATTCTTGCAGATGGGTTTTAGGTCTCCACTCCATCTAAACACCTATATGTAAATTTGGTTCTGCATTTTTGGACTTGTGTTACCTCCTCCTGTAATCACCTCATGATCACACAGGCTGGACCCACTTCTCTATTTAGACATCACACATACATGAATTGTTAGATGCAACTAATCTTATAAGCCAAAAAAAACAACAACAAATTTTTCTAGCTTCAGGGAAGTTAAGTTTAAATAGATTAAGTCAGAAATAAAAGCAATTGTATTGCATGAGTAACAAGTCTCAAAGACTAGGAATCATGACCTTTCCTTTTTACATTTTTTCCTTCAAAGTTATCGAGAAATGCAACTTTCTTTGTCTTATTTTAGTTGATTAAGAGATGCAAATGTAGTAAAACACAAAATAAACCATTTAGTCTGCCCAAAAGTTTGATATCACTAAATTGTTGGGAGGTAAGTCATGAGAGACTGCAATATCTGAAGATGCTTATGGAAACACCCGATTGTCTTCTAGGAATGTCACCCTTTCATTACTCCCTCTTCATAAGGATGAAAATATTGCACTCACCATTCTCTTCTCTGAGCGAACCTACAAAATAACAAGGAAAGCAAAATATGCCAGAAAAACAGAAAAAAGTAATATTCAAGGGAAATACCAGAATTTCACTCAAATCAGTTCAATCTGGTGGGAACCCTTCCTTTTGTTTAAGCAAAAGAGCATCACTCCATTGGATTCACACACTCGTAGTCAAGACCTGATACTACTCAGTCATGGGTTTTTTAGTTCTGTGATGAATAAAGTGTTTACATTTTTTGCTTTGTTTTCATTATTAACAAGTCCCTACAATATCCCATAATCCTGATGAAGAGTCAACCAAGGCCAGAAGGAAGAAATACAGATACCAGTGTGATCCACGGATCGTACATGATATAATACAAATCTAGAGGATGTATTGGTGTCAAAGCTATCTTGTGTTGAAGGCTACAGTGAACACTCTCAGCTAACAAATGGGTAAAGCCTAACCTTCTCACCTATATTAAGCTTCTGAGGAATCAAGTCTGACTATCATGGAGGTATAGGAATAGCTTTGTTATGTAAAAAAAACTAGTGTAAAGATTACCTGTGTATATCTAATTAAGTGAAAATGTCACAACTTATTTCATCAGCTCTTGGACCCATTTAATGCTATGTAAATTTAACTGCGGGTGGGGGGGGTGAAATGAGGAGATTATAGTCCTGGATTAAGCACTTGGTGAATCCCCTCTGAACGTAGACCATGGAGGGAAACAGCCTTGCTATCTCACAGCGTGCATTGGAGAATGCTTTCTAGCAGATCTTGCTAGGTTAAAATTGAACACCATATCATTTGTCCTCCCTTTTACACTTTTGAACATTGTTCTAGTTCTTAATATCTTCTTTCTTTTCAATTAAAGATTCTCTCTAATTTTGTTATTGTCGTTAGGGTTTTTGTTACTTGTGTCCTTTTTTGTGTGCATTTCAGTACATGACTTCAAAGGTCATTAAATCTATACACTGCATAACCAGATTATGAATTTCATGAGTATCGCTTTAGAGATTGCCTGAGCATGGGATGTTCAAATTTAGGACAAAGAGAATGGGAAAAATTTCAAGAATTGAATGTGTTACTGATTGTACTAACTTTCTTGCTGCAAATGATTGTTTGAATAATATGGTCTGTGTTTTATGTCCAATACCTCATTTAAAAATTATTACTGTGAAAATGGAGAATAATATATAAATTCTTTTACAAATTAATTGACTCTCGTTAAAAATGAAGGAGGTCACTTCCAAATAGACTACATTTACCAAGGAAAACTTGGTCAAACAGATAGCAGGGTAGTGATCATCCAGAGTGTTTATTTGAAAATTGAACTTTTCTTTTTGCCTTTTTTTAGGAACAACAATGAAATCTTCATCTGACTTTCTTTCTTTCTTTACAAAACAACAGATGACTTTGGAGAATTAAAAGTAATTTACAAGGTAGTTAAACCACTCTCAGTTGCTGATTAGCAGGTTATTCATTAGGATGAAGAGTCAAATTAGCCTCTCCTAGAGGTAACTGATTAGGAGGATGGTTTAACTTTTCATCCTCTTCTATCCAGCTGACTCAAGTTGGGCTGCAAACAGCAAGGTCAACAGTGTGAAAATACCAGCCACTCCACAGCAGGAGGGCAAGGCATTCTTGTCCTCTAAATCATGACAGTCTGCTAAACCAACAGTATCAATTCTACATTGTTCCCCTGGGCCACTCTGCTGTTACCATTTTAGTGGAATTGTTCATCTGCCTCATGTTCTTCAATGCCTTCTAATAGAAAGTCAGCTGTGAAACAGAAGGAGTGTTGACCTGTACGGCCCATGTTTTTCTGCAAAATAAGCATGGTTTTTGTTTTACCTCTTTAAATATTCCCTCACCACCGAAATAATTCTGTAGAGACAGTGGCGTCCTTCATAGCAATCCCTCCTGCTTATGGTGTTGGGATACTGCCATGCCACGGACCCACTAAAACAACATGTAGGTAAAGCAGATGTGCATGTAGTGCTGTGTACACTTTAGAATTTTTCCTGTGTATACTAAACTATCTACTTTTCAGGGTATCCTAGACCCTGGAGATGGGGGCTACTTTCGTTCTTGCTCTTTGGCTAGTTCAAAGAAAGCATTGCCAAAATTATTTTCTTTTCTAATGAGCTACTCTAATTTGTGAATTTTTATATGTCTTAAAAATGTATGCTTTACTTTTGTAATGTTAAACCAGAATGCTCAGTTTATTTTAAAATTTTAAAGCCCATAGCAAAATAAGTTCAGGATACAGAAATAATGAACCTGAGTGTAATAGTCTCCTATTTGAAGCGAGAAAACAAATCTATTTGCTTTCACAAAGCACATCTCTATTTAGATGCCACAGTTATATGAATCATTAGCTGCAGCTCATCTTATCTACCAAGTAAAAACAAATATCTGTAGTATGAAGGAAGTTAAGTTTAAACAGACTAAGTTAGAAGACAAAAACTATTTTACCTCATGATAAAAATTCCCTTATTTGTTCTCTTCCTCCACGTGAACCACCAAGCGGAGCTGAGCTGAGGATGTTACCATGAAATGTGCCTGACTCCATTTACTTCAACATTTCTCTTCTCTCTCTCATGCTCTCTATAACTTTATTATAATCTTTACTTATTGTCGCTGTACAATTGCACCTACCAGACCCGTGATGATGTGTTAAGTGCTGGTTTCCCCTGGCATATGGCACCCATTAGTGAGTCCTCGTAGGAAATGAACTCTTTTGAGTTTCATCCCGTGTAACAATTGTACGGCCTCATCACTGAGTGAGGTTCAATCGCAACATTTTTTTTAAGTTTAAGTGAATTTTTTAGTCCAAGTGAGATATGGGTCAGGCAAAAAAGCAAGGATACAGAGTGTGGTATCACTCTTTGACTCCTCTTGAAGAAACCAACTGCAGTGGTCAGGAATAAGAGAATGAAAGAGTTTCTTCAAGTGGTAAAGAAATTTAATCTCTCTTTTCCGGAGTCACGAACCTTTGATACGGAGAGCTGGGATAAGGTAACCATTAACTTAAGAAAAGCTCACAGGGAAGGACAGAGCATACCCATGGAAGCTTGAGAGCTGTGGGTGCAGATTAATGCAGTGTTGGGGCCAGTGCAAGATGAGTGAGTGAAGGAGCAAGACCAGCAGAGTAGTGAGAGACCTCTAAACTACGCAGACTTGAGTCAGGGGAAAAGCACGCAGAATAAATTTTAGGCAGATGGGACGATTTTAGGTGTAGCTGAGAAAACTAAGTTTGAATCGAGATAGCAGAGTAGAAACATCTGCCCTGCCAGAATATAGTGCAGGGAATCACAATACTATCAAGCAAGCCAGTGCTGGAGGAGAAAAGATTACATGCAAAGAAATCAAATAGAGAGAATTAAGCTAGAAAGTGTGTCTCAGAAAATGAGAAGCAAAGATTAGGGAATAGGAAAGCACCTTTGCTCTCACGGATGGTGATGAGTATAGCTCAAGAAGCAGATTTAGAATTCAGAATGGCTTGTCCAGTTAGAATTATAGACAGGGAGCCTGACGAGCAGCACCCGGAAGGGAATCAAGAAAGGCTATATACTGCCATTCCCTTTAAGCTACGGAAAGATCTCACGCAAGCAGTACCTAGTTATGTTCCAGATTCACCATTTGTAATTGGTATGGTGAGGAATATGGCAGACATGGAATATTGGATCCCGGCAGACTGGAAAGCTTTGACGAAAGAGTACTTTTCCCCTTCAGAATTTTTACATTATCAGATGGTGAGGAACGAAGCAGCCCTTGCACTAGCACGCAAAAATGCAGAAGAAGGCATAGATAAAGGGTTTCATCAGTTGATAGATGAGAATTATATCACAATGGAGGCACAATTAAAATTTCTTGAGCAGACTTTTGCACAAGTATGGAAAGTCTGTCTAAAGTCCTGGGAGAAATTAATCCCATCAGGAAGCAGATGGCCAAGGTACAGGACAGTAAAGCAAAGGAATGATGAGTCTTATATCGATTTTATATCCAGGTTGCAGGATGCTGTCCACAAGAATGTGGCAGATAAAAGGACAGCAGATAATCCTATTTTTACGTTAGCATTTGAGAACTTGAATACATCTTGTCAGGCTGCCATACGCCCTTTCAAGGAACAGAGCACGCTGTGAGATTATATCAGGTTATGCAAGGATGTAGGGAGAGATGAGCCCAGGGACAACCTCCTGGCTGCTGCTTTTGCAACCTACTACAAAACTCAATGGAGATTCTTTACATGTGGAGCAAAGGGACATTCCCAGAGAGACTGCGGGCAGATATTACAAAAGAATAGGATGATTCACAGTGGAAAAGACCCAGTGAAAGAGTCCCAGGAAACTGGATTTTGCCCCTGCTGTGAGAGATGTAGTCACTGGACATTGGATTCACACACTCCTAGTCAAGGTCTGATACTTCTTCAGTCATGGTTTTTGTTGTTCTGTAAAGAATAAAGTGTCTACATTGTTTGCTTTGTTTTTGTATTTAACGATTTTCTAATATATCCCATAAATCTGATGTGGATCCAACAAAATCCATAAGGAAGAAGTACAACTTCAAGTGAGATCCAAGGATTGTAAATGATGTAATACAAATCTGGAGGAGGGATTGATGTCAGAGAATCCATGCTGAATACCTGGTTTGTAGAAAGCTATGGATAAGCATCTCAACTGACAAGTAAAGACTAACCTTCTCACCTATATTAAGCCTCTGAGGAATCTTATCTGACTATAGTGGAGGGATAGGAATAGCTTTGTTATGTGATAAAAATGAGTGTAAAGATAATTACAGTATATCTAATTAGTTGAAAACAGGCCATCTTATATCATCACCTTTTGGAACAATTTAATATTATATATGTTTTACTGCAGAAAAAAGTTAAGAGTTTATTATAATACTGGATTAAGAACTTGGTGGATCCCCTCTGAACATAGATGAAGGAGGGAAACAGTCTTGCTATCTCACACTGTGTGTTGGAGGATGGATTCTAGCAGATCAGTTTAAGCTGCAATTGGACACCTTATCATTTGTCCCCCCTTAGACAATTTTGAAAGTTTTTCTAATTGTGACTACCCTCTGTATTTTTGTGATTACAGATTTTCTCCATTTAATTTTATTACTGTTTTTAGCATGTTTGTTTCTCTGTGTTCTATTTGTGTGTGTATTTCTGTGTGGAACATCCAGGATCATTAAATCTAAAGACACTGTAACCAGATTATTCACTTCTTGAGTATCATTGGGGAGATTGTCTGAGCATGGGAGGCTCAAATTAGGGCTACAAGAAAGAGGAAAAGGTTCAAGAATTGATTGTATTATTGATTGTACAAACTTTCTCACTAGATTGACTGAGTTATATATTATGTGAATTATGCCCAATAACCTATTTCAAAAATTAATATTGGAAACCATGGAGAATAGAATATAAATTCTTTAACAAATAAATTGAACCTTGTTACAAATGGAGTAGCTCACTTCCAATTGATTGGTTTTACCAAGGAAAATATGGCCAATAAGTGGCAATATGCTGATCACCCAGAGTTCATATTTTAAAATTCAACTTCTTTCTTTTTGAATCTTAACGATGACAATGAAATTGTCATTGGGCTCTCTATTTTATTTACAAAATGGTAGATGGATGTAGAGAAATAAAGTAATTTATAATGTGTTTAAACAATTCTGAGTTGTTTATTGGAAGGTTATTCATTAGGATGAAGGTAAGAGTCATAATCGCCCTTTCTATTGTTGACTGCTTTTGGGGGATTGTTTAACTTTTCATTCTTTTCTATCCAGTGCTCATGAGTTGGGCTGCCAACAGCAAGGTCGACAGTTTGAAAAATACCAGTTACTCCACAGGAGAAAGTCCAAGCTTTCTCCTCCAATAGAGAGGTACAGTCTGCTCAATCAATAAGAACAGTTCTCTCCTTTCGCTAGGGTCACTATGAGTAAGAGAAGACTCCTCCTTATAGTGGATTTGATCTCTGCTGTTACTATCCCCCCCAGCCTTTACGATATGAAATCAGATGTAATATAAAAGCATTTGTTGTCCTGTAGTAGATGATGATTTCTTCCAACAGATTTTCAGATCTGTTTCTCTTTCAGTTTGCCTTTGCCTCAAAATTATTACTTTTGAAATAGCACAGCTCTGTAGAGCCATCTCTTCTGCTATAACTTGTATTGGGGTACTGACAAGCTATGTCCCGACTAGCACTTGGTGGCATTAAAGTAGATTGTTCCAAATGTACCAATGACCAAAAATGTTTAAGCATCACCAATGATACCTTTTACAATAAGGACAGAGAGCAAATCTCGGACTTGGTTGGAGACAAGGAAAGATGCTAGACATGAAAGGTATTGGTCATCATAGGTAATCAGAGTCCATCTACTGCTTCCCAGGTTTTAAAGGATCCTGCACAAGGTCCTAAGGGTCATGTGTGTCAGCATTTGGGCAACTGTGCAAAGGATTACCCTAATAGAAAGAGACCTCCACAAGGGCTAGGCTATTATTGCCAACACACTGGCCACTGGCAGCACTCTGTCCAGTGGGGAAAACTCAAGAGCAGAGTGGTTAATGGCGAATCTGCAACTGCTACCTGGACTGAAACAGCCCAGCCAGATGGTCCACCAGCAAAGGATTACCATTACTGGTCTGGAACCCTGATTGGCGTTGGATGTTGGCAGGTTGGCCAGCACATTCCTTCCTACTTGGTACTGTCTACTCTCTCCTGAACTCCTTCCTCAGACTCCAACAGTAGCTTGGCACTTAAGAATAGCTTATTATCTCCATTGTGATTGGAGACCGCCATTCTGGTAAATTAGAGAAAATTAACTTAAAGCTACCCTCAGGAAATTGACAGAAGAAACCCAGTTGAACTGGAAAAATGCACTGCCAATAGCTCTGCTATGTCTCAGTCGTTCCCGATGACATCCTACATGTTTAATCCCTATGAAGCTTTACATGGATGACCTTTCCCTGTAAGAGAACAGGCTATAGATTCTGAAGTATCTCTAATACAGTAAGATGACATAAGAGTAGGCCAGTGCCAGCAGGGATTCCATCACTATAGGCTTATTCAGGTCCAAGGGAGGAAAAACTAACCCCCGTGTAATTTCCTCTTTTTAATTTTTAAAATTATTTTATTGGGGGATAATACAGCTGTCCTCACAATACAGACACGCATCCATTGTGTTGAGAACATTTGTATACATTTATTGCCATCATCATTTTCCAAACATTTTCTTTCTGCTTAAGTCCTTGGTATCAGCTCCACATTTTCCCCCTCTCTCCCTCCTGAACCCTTGATAATTTATAAATTATTATTTTTCCATGTCTTACACTGGCCGATGTATCCCTTCACCCACTTTTCTGTTGCCTTTTCCCCAAGGACAGAGTTATATGTAAATCATTGTGATCTCTTCCCCCTTTCTTGACACAACTTGCCCTTACCTTCCTGATATCGCTACTCTCATTATTGGTCCTGATGGGTTGATCTGTCCTAGATTCCCTGTGTTTCCAGTTCTTATCTGTACCCATGTACATGCTCTGGTCTATCCAGATTTGTAAGGTAGAATTGGGATCATGATAGTGGGTGTGTGTGTGTGGGGGGGAGCATGACATAACTAGATGAATGTTGTAAGTTTCATTGGTGCTACCCTGCATCCTGACTGTCTCAACTCTTCCTTGTGACCCTTCTGTAAGGAGATGTCCAATTGTCTACAGATGGGCTTTGGGCCTTCATTCTTCACTCCCCTTCATTCACATAAATATGACATTCTGTCCTGGGTCTCTGATGCCTGATACCTGAACCCATCGACACCTTTTAATCACACACGCTGGTGTTATTCTCCATGTGGGCTTTGTTCCTTTTCAACTATATGGCCTTTTGTTTTTCTTCAAGCCTTTAAGACCCCAGATGGTATATCTTTTGATAGACAGACACAATCAGCTTTCCTCAGGCCTTTTGCTATGTACCCATTTTTCCCCAGCGATCATGTCAGGAAGGTGAGCATCACAGAATAGAAGGTTATTAGAACAAAGTGTTCTTGTGCTGAGGAAGTACGGGAGTATAGCCCAATGTTTGTCTGCTACCTTGATACTTAACATATAAATATATGTACATAGATCTATTTCCCTATCGTTAAATATAAATATATTTACATATATGCATGCCTGTATTTAGACCCCTATAATTCTCCTTTGCTTCCTAGTTCTTTCTTATATTTCATCTTGTCCCACTACCACGGTTGGCAAATATTCATGTTTCAGTAATTCCTCTTCACTACATTGCCCTTGATCAAACTCCTCAAGTCATCCTACAACATTCTTGACATCAATTTTTTATCAGCTATAGTTCTCTTGTCCCTGGGTTTGTTAGAAACCCCTTCTCTTCTGCCCCCTCCTTCTCCCACATGTCTTCCCCCCATAACTGTATGTCCCATTGTTTTATACTCTTGATTATTTATCCCATCTATTTATCTAGACAGACATACTGGGACCATAAACCGCACAAAAACAAGACCAAGCAAAACTAAATAAAAACCAACTGTTTGGTAAATAAGAGAAGACTCTAAGCATTATGTGACACTTTTAAGGTGACACCGGCATCTACCTGTCTGCTTTTGAGCATGGCACAAAATCATAACAATTCAATAGAAACTATACTCAGTAAATACCTAAGGCTTACCACATTTTGTGAGATTTTTTTCTAATAACATTAGGTAAAATAACTTGGGTTCCACTACCATAGCACTGGGATGGAAACCCCAACCAGTAGTCACAACTACTTCATGGCATTGTGTCCATTTAGCCTGAATAAGTCTTACAGACAAGACCTGTACACAATTGTAGTGACATGGATTGATATTTCAAAAATGACTGATGCAGCTAACCAGGAACTCCCTATATATTCCTGGGACCACCTGAAATACATCATTCTCTACAGATATTCAGGATGGCACAACACAGCCAATGGAATTTTGAATGTTTCCTGCTCCTTCCAGCTTACCTGAATTTCAGGTATGTTGGCACCACAATAAGGAGCTCTAAAGTTGTTGTGCTTGAGCTTTGGTCTGCTCACCAAAATGTCAGCTGATAAAAACCACTATTTGCTTCATGAGAAAAATATAAGGATTTCTATTTCCATAGTTATATTCTTTATGTTACACTCCTTAATATGAAAAACCATTTGAGATTAAAGGGTCAGCATTTGTACAAGGACAAAGTTAAGATGTCAAAAGAGTTAGGAAAGAACATAAAATGAAAATAGGAAACAAGATGAGAAATTCTAATATGTGATATTTTTACATAATGGGGAAATGAGAGTGAATTAGAGGTCTTAAGCAGGGAAGAGACTAAGGGAAATAAAAGAGCTGTAAGAGTTAAAATAGAAAAAATAGATAAGATATTAATTACTTTTATTTGGAGTTGCGCCAAATTTTTTGGTTCCTAAGACCAATGTATTACTTCTAGCCTCTAAAAGTAAGAAAGCCATATTATTATACCTGGAGGGAAGAGTTAGCAGTTCTTACATCTTTCTTGGTTAATTGCGAGTTATAACTTCCCATCTTTAGATTCACAGTCTAAAGTTTTATATAAACTAAATTTACAGAAAGTTGGACCTATAATAATTTTAGGGTTAAGAGTTAAGAGGAGAAGAGGAATTAAATGTAAAGCTATAAGAGAGTTTTCACGTGTAAAAGATGGTGGTAGAGCATTAATATGATATGATGTAGTACCACGTTGAGTCATAATTAATATATACAGGGAGTATAGGGCAGTAATTAATATATTAAGTCCTATCAAAATAATAGAATAATTTGATCAGGAGAATGAAGACATAATAATAAATAATTCTCCGATTAAGTTAATAGAGGGTGTTAAGGCTAGGTTAGTCAAGCTAGCTAAAAGTCATCGTGCTGCTATTAAGGGAAAAATGGTTTGAAGACCTCGGGCTAAGGTTATCGTACGACTGTGAGTACATTCATAATTTGTATTGGCTATTATAAGCAGTAGCATGAAAAAATTGTAAAAATTGATGAATGAAAATACAATAACCTGTAGTTTCTGAAAACTAGAGAACATGTGGTGTGGTTTCTTTGCTGTGTCTCAAGATACCCTGATGCTGGAGGAATGAACTTGTCCATCTTCAATCAGATTTGGGAAGCACCTGGGGTATGCTAGTGCTCAAAGTGCCACATTATGATGCTTTTCAGACCTTTACAGTCTTCACAGTTTAGGATAAGGGATACCCCGAGTGAAGTATATCATTACTGTTTTTTCTTTAGCAATATGAGAGGTCTGAGTTCATCAAATGGTGCCTTAAAAGAAAGGTCTAATTATCTACTTCTAAATATCAGTTATTGAAAATCCTTTTGAAACACTCTACTCTGACAGACTCAGTTGACTCAAAGGCAATAGGTAATGTTACTACGTAAGGATGAGATTAAGTCATTGTCCTTTTGTCATTATATTTTGAACTGATTATAGCTTAGGGTCTCTTCATAGTATGTATTCACCTTATGAAAAATATCATTGGCCTAACGATTGTCATTTGGACCCCTGTAATTAGAAACATTTATCTTTGTCTTCATAGATAATTTCCATATGGTGATTTGAACTACACCTGATACTGCCATAAGATGAAATGGGTTAGTATTAACACACCAGCATACATTAGTTTTGGTTTTTTTTTGAAATGGGCAGATAAGGGCATATTCAAAATTTTTGAGTGTAGCAATGGCTATGACCTCTCAGAAGTTCCCTCATGTAAGAACTTCTGCCCTTCTCGAGGAACTGATCTTTTATAAGAAGTGAAGCACTTGATGAAAAGTATCCATAAATGTAAGAATCAAGAAGGATATGGGTTGCAATCTCGTCATTTTAATGGCAAGGTAATGGAGATAAAGAAAGAGAATGTGACCAGACTACTCGGGACTAATTGATAGAGCTATACCTGTAGTTCAAATGTTAAGTAGAACTTCAATTGCTACACAGAAATCAGGATTATTTTAATGCAACTTTCCTAAGTAAATTATCAAGAAAAATGATTTTTCTAATAATCTTTAGGCACAGGTTCTTCTTACCACCCTCCCTATCCTTATCAGGTTAGTTATCAGCCTGTGCAGTTATCTGTTAACTAGATGATGTCCTGAAATGACTTTAAGTTCTACATAAACAAACCAATAAACAAACAACAGAGACTGAGTAACACACACCAGAGGGATTCCTCAGAAATGAGCACAGGAGAGTCACCAAGAGGGAAATTCCACACTGCCAGGTCACAGGAGGATGTTCATAAAGATAAGTAGGCACAGATCCACTAGGTTTTGAGGAGCTGTGGGCTTTTGGCTTACCACTGTGGTGGCCGGCTGGTTTCACCTTAGCCCTGTGACTGTCTCGGCCAGAGCTGGGCTCCTTCAACTGGCCAACTGTTCAGAGGTGTTTTTTTCAGCATAGCCCCAGCTTGCTGGCTTTTCTGGACAGGGTTTAAATCCCTCCAGCCCCATAGTTAGTTGATCAGGGCTCAGCTATATCTTTACTTTTATTTTTCCCTTTTCAATCTTTTCCCACACAGTCTCAGTGGGCTCAGTTTTTTTTCCCTCCTCTCTCTCTTCTCAAACACCACTCCCGGACTCAAAGCCACTCCCCTTCGCCTAGTGCAATTACAACTTCTCTCCACGCAGCTTACAGAGCTCTGCCTTCTGTGGGGTAACATGCGATTGAGGAAATTCCACCCATCTTCTGCCACTGGGGAGCTAATGCCTACATTCCAAGGCACTTCATGCGACTGGGGGAAATCACACCCACTTGCTCTCTGTGGTATAACAGACGGCTTCGAAATCCCACCGATCTTCTGCTTCAGGGAAACTCAACCAAGGTGATTAAAGCAGCTGGGAGAAGTCCTGCCTGCCCTTTGGGGTACTCCACTTGGCTAGGGGAACTTCTCTTCACCTTCCAATGTACTGTACATGATTGGGGGAACTCCTGCACATCCTACACAGTCCCACATGGATGAACGAACTTCCTCCAAACCGCCATAGTGCCTCATATGGTCAAAGGCAGCTCCACCAACACTCTGGCAGTGATCCATGCTGCTTTGGCCACCCCTGCCTGAGCTATGCAGTGATTTATCCAACTGGAAACAGTTCTGACCATCATCCACGGTGCTCTGCGTCAAGTGTGCACATCCACCTGCCATCTGCAGCACTCCAATGGCAGAAGACACCATGGAACACCCCCTTAGACACCCCAAATTACCGTGACACACACCAACACAGCATCCTGTGAGGTCAGCCAGTGCAGAAGTAGCCTCCTGGGGCTACAACCACCTCACCAGCCAACACCCAATAGCCCAACCACCCCTGAGAGGACCATCCAATTTGTCTTGCAAATAACAGGATACAGGTTGGCTAGGGAAGGAGTGAACCCACAGGAAGATAGATAAGTAGCCCAATCCCAAAGTGTAATTTGTTGCAAGCAATTTGAAGAAGCATTTCTATGAGTATCGCAAAGAGTCAGCCAAGTGTTCTATGGCTCTCTGGAGAATGGAGCAATGCTCCTCTAAAACAACACAATGCAAACTTCAATTAGCCCCAACAACCTCAACAACAAACAAAAATCCAGGAGAAACAAAAGGCAATGTTGGAAGAAATCCTGAACCGATGATATACATAGAAGAAGTAGTTATTGATGTGCCACAGAAAGATCTCTTTAGAATGATTCCTGGAGTCATACAGGATATAAGGGAAACAATACAGAAAAAGGATGGAATGATAGAAAATACAAAGACCACACATCAAAGGGAAATAAAAGACTGAAGGGACAAGATAGCAAAGCCAGTAGCAAATTCACAGGCTTTGCCAAAAGAATTCAAGAGTCAGAGAATCACACCAGTGACCTAGAGAATAATGAAGCATACTTCAACAAATGGGGAAAGCAATCAAGTAAGACAGAGAAACTGAAGAAAACCTGAGAGCCATGCCTGATGCTATGAACAGGAAAAATATTAGAATAATTTGACTACCCGAACAAGACACAACAAATTAGTGAACAGTGGAAATAGGGAGGAAATGCTTAGAGGCAAGCTTCCCCAACTTAATGCATGACAGCCAATCATTAAAGAGGCTGAGAGAATACCAGCTATACTGAATCTGAAGAAGAAGCCACAAACATCTATAATAGTTAAGCTACCCAACTTTGAGGCAAAGGAGAAACTCATAAGAGCAGCTAAGAAAAAAGAAGCAGTAACTTATAAAGGCACCCAAATCAGAATGGGCTCAGACCTATCAGAGGACACTATGAAGAAGAAGAGAGAGTGGAGTAACATATTCAAAAAATTGGGTGAGAATAATGCAAAACCAAGAATACTCTATCCAACAAAATTATGTATCAATCTATGTGAAGAAATAAGTCTTCCCAGACAACAAAAATCTCAAAGAATATGATCAAAGAGACCCAGCCTTGCAAAAGATCCTTGCCAACTAAGAATGGGCAGAAGAATAGCACTTGTTGAGGCTAAATAAGACATCACTACAAAGAACACCCCACCCAGAGGTCACCAAGGAGAAAACAGCCCCTAAGACAGCATTGGCTCAAGGGTGGAAAGAATGCAAAAATCAATCACACATACACCTGCATAACACACTGATAAGAAAGGGAGTTAAGAAAACACCCAACGCAAAAGGTACAAGGTGACATCAGAGTCCACAGGTAGTTGTACTAACTATAAATATCAATGGACTGAGTTCAGGTTTAAAGGCAGAGGCTAACACACTGGCTTAGAAAACACAACCTTGTCAATCTGCTGCCACCAGGAGGACATTTCTCAAGATTACAGACAAAATAGGCTGAGAATCAAAGGCTGGAGAAAAATAACCCAAGCAAATGGCAATACATAAAAAAGCAGGAGTTGCAATCCTAATCTTGGACAAAATTGATCTCAAGGTGCAAGCCCTAACAAGAAATAATGAGTGGCTCTCTTTGATGCTCAAGGAACCAGTAGACCAATAACCAGTGAGCATAATAAATATATACGCACCCAAAAAGAGACCCTTGAAATTCATCTATCAAACACTTTAAAAGATGACAAAAGAAATTACGGGTTCCACAATTATAATAGGTGACTTGAATGCACCACTGTCTGAGAAAGAGATCACAGGGTAAGTAGCTTAACAAGGAGGCTATAGATCTGAATATTATGATTAGACGAATTGACCTGATAGATATTTTCAAAGCTCACGACGCAAAGGCAAACAAATTCACAGACATTTCAAGTCCACATGGAACATACTTGGAGATAGACCACATAATAAGACACAAGCGGAATCTGTGTAAATTCAAGCACATAGAGATCGTAAAGACTTCTCTCTGATCACTATGCCATATGGCCGTAAATAACAAAAGCACTACTAAGAAAATGAAAGAAAACAATTGAAGGATGAATAACTCTATATTGTTAAAGGAGTGGGTTTTGGCCCAGATCAGAGATGCAATCAGTAATTTTCTAGAAACCACCAAGAATGAGAATATGACAGACCAAAACCTTTGGGACACAGCAAAGGCGGTTATCAGAGGAATCTGGCAACAATACATGCACACATGGAAAAGCAAGAGAGGGTTATGATTGATCTGCTGACACAAAACTGAAAGGAATTAGAACAGAGTCGAAAGGACAATCCTACTAATAACAAAAGTAAAGAAATAATAAAAGTCAGGGGTGAGATTCATAAAGGGAAAACAAGAAAACTATGAAAAAAAAATAATGCTGCTAAAAGTTGGTTCTTTGAAAGGATTAATAGAATCGACAGACCACTGGCAAACTTAATCAAATTTCAATAGCAAGGATGAAGGATGAACCAGGGAACATTACAATGGACCCAAATGAAATCAAATGATAATTACACTGTACAATGAAGGACTTTAATCCAATGAAAGCAACAACTTGGAAGATCTGGACAAATACTTGAAAAACAATCCCCCCTTAGACTAACCCAAATGGAAGTCAAGAATTTCAATAGACCCATAGCAATATAAGAAATAGAGAAGTTTATCAGGGGATTACCAACAAAAAAATGCCCTGGGCCAGGTGGCTTCACAGGAGAATTCTATCAAGTCAGGGAAGAACTGCCACCAATCCTACATAAACTATTCCAAAACATAGAAAAAGACAGAAAACTCCCAAAGCCTATTTTATGCAGCTCATATAACTCTGATACCAAAAACTCGACAAGGATCCTACAAAAATCAAGAACTACAGATCCATATCCCTAACGAACATCTATGCAAAAATTCTTAACAAAATACTGGACAATAGACTACAAAAGTATGTAAAACATGTAATTCACTATGACCAAGTGGGATTTCTACCAGCGATGCAGGGATGGTTCAACAAAAGAAAAATCATCAGTATAATTTGCCACATTCGCAGGAAAAAATATAAGAGCCACATGATAATATTGATAGATGCAGAAAAGTCAAACGACAACATTCTACACCAATTCCTGTTTAAGACACACAAGAAGAAAGGAATGGAATGAAAATTACTCAATGTAATACAAGCTATATATGAAAAAGGAACAGTCAATGGGGTAGTCAATGGAGAAAAGACAAAAACAATGCCACTGAAAATGGTGACCAGACAAGGATGCCCCTTATCCCCACACTTATTTAACATCCTACTGGAAGTCCTAGCTAGAAACATAAGGCAAAGAAAGGATATCAAAGGCGTTCGTTCAACTGGGGATGGAAGAGGTGAAACAATTCTTATTCACAGATGATATAATTTTATATATGGAAAAAGCCCAAGAATTTTTCAAGGGAACAATAGAGGAAAATGGCATGGTGGCAGTATACAAGATCATCAATCAGAAGTCAATCAGACTGCCATACGCATCAGATAAGACCACGAAAGAGGGGATCACAAAGATTGTACCCTTCACAATAGCGAATCACAAAGCGAAGTAGCTAGGGATATAATTCACTAAAAATATCTTTTTGTACAATGGAAATTACAGAACACTATTTCATGAAACCACAACTGACCTCAACAAATAGAAGAATGTCCTATGCTGGTGGATCAGAAGACTCAATATAGTAAAAATGTCAGTTCTACCCAAGGAACTATATAAGGTTAATGCTATACTAATGCAAAAATCATCATTTTTCTACAAATAATTGGAAAAACTGATTACCTAATTCATATGGAGAACAAAGATGCCCAGAATTAGCAGAGAACTCCACAAGAAGGACAGAGTGGGAGGGCTTGCTTTACCTAATTTTAGCACATATTATACAGCCACAGTTGTCAAAAGTGTGTGGTATTGTTATAATGACGGATACTCAGAACAATGGAAAAAGACTGGAAACCCAGAAATAAAATAATCAGCATACAGACAACTGATTTTGAGAAGGGCCAAAAGGAATATCAGATGTGAAGCAGATGCCCTCTTCAACAAAATGGTGGTTAAAAAAAATGGGTAGCTACCTGCAGACAATTGAGGCAGTAGCCTTACCTCACTCCACACAGGAGAATAAACTCAAGGTTGATCACAGACCTTGAAGTAAAACTATTAAGGCCACCAATGAGGGAATTTGGATAAACCTAAGAAAGTTGGCACAGGGAATCCATAGGTTATTGGAAATTTGGAAGGACACAAATGTAGATGAGGCACAAATTGACAAGTGTGATATAATGAAGAAAAATACCAGGGAATACAAAAAATAGACTATGGGTCAAGGGTGTGGCACTTCATCAGACTCTACAGGAAAATAAATAGACTTGGAACTATTTATAGTCTTTTCTTTTCCGTTATAATTTTGGTTGTGGTTATTTGGATTTTGGTTTTCTTTTGTTGTTTTGTTGTCCTCTGCCTTCTTTTTGTGGTTATTATTGTATCTCTATGTCTATGTAGATAAGATAGGCTGGATAAACAATCTGGAGAAGAAAACACTGGGAATAGCAGTTCCCGGGAGACATGGGAGAGGAGAAGCAGGGAAAGGAAATAGGTGTTAAACTCATGTACGAGGGAAAAACAAGTGATCAAAAATCAATGATGAGGAGGGTATAGGATGTTTGGTAGGGCTTGATCAAGGGCAATGTAACCGAGAGAAATTCCTGAAGTCTGAATGAAGGCAAAACATGATAGTGGCACAAGAGGAAAGTAAAAGGATATAGAGGAAAGAACTAGGAAGTAACGGGCATTTATAGAGGTTTAAATAGAGACATGTACATATGTAAATATAGTTATATATAATGATAGGGAAATAGCTCCATGTACATGTATTTATATGCTATGATTCAAGGTAGCAGATGGACATTCGGCCTCTACTCAAGTGCTCCCTCAACGCAAAAGCACTTTGTTCTAATAACCTGGCATTTCGTGATGCTCACCTTCCCTACATGATTGCTGAAGACAAAATGGGTGCATAGCAAATATGGTGAAGAAAGCTGATGGTACTGGGCTATCAAAAGATATAGCGTCTAGAGTCTTAAAGGCTTGAAGACAAATAAGCAGCCATAGAGCCGAGAAAAAACAAAGTGCACATGGTAGAAGCAAACCAGCCAGAGTGACCATAAGGTATCCTGGGATCAGGTATCAGGCATCAAAGACCCAGAACAAAAAATCATATCAATGTGAATGAGTGGGAGTGCAGAATGAAGATCCAAATCCCATCTGTATACAATTGGACCTTCCCTTACATAAGGATCATAAGGAAGAGACAAGCCAGTCAGGGTACAGTAGAGCACTGACAAAACATACAACTTTCCTCTAGTTTTTTAATGCTTCCCCTACCTACCCCTCACACACACACACACACACACACACACACACCACCCACAAGTATGATGATCCCAATTCTACCTTACAAACCCGGTTACAGCAGAGAATGGACATGGGTACAGATGAAATCTGGAAACACGGTGAATCCAGGCCAGACAAACCTCTCAGGACCAATAATGAGAGTAGTGATTTCAGGAGGGTAAGGGTAAGGTGGGTGAACAAAGAGGGCACCAATCACAATGATCTACATAAAATCCCCCTTCCTGGCATTAGACAATAGAAAAGTAGGTGAAGGGAGACAGTGCTCGGTGTAAGACCTGAAAAAAATAATTATAAATTATCAATGTTTCATGAAGAAGGGAGGGTATTGTTTATATCTCCACAGTGAAAGTGGGACCAGACTTCAACCCAGTGTCGCAAGGTGTGAATGCAATATCCCAGTGTGGAGGAGGGAACCAGTGGAGAGGTCTGGGAGGCTGGCCCCAGCACCATAAATTAAGTGGATTCCTGCCCCTCCCCCGAAAAGAATTTGTTCCAAAGGACGACATTGACTCTGCAGCTCCGGGAGATGGACATATCTGATCAGAGCACACTGGAGCAGACGAAGGGGCAGGAGGGGAGAGTGGAGCACAGCCTGGCCCACCAGGCCGTGATGATGATGTTCCTGAGTAGAGCAGCCAGTCCACAGAGAGAACAACATGGCTGTGCCTACTATGAGACATGATGCCCCTCAGTGACTAAGGGCGATACAGGGGACAGCACCGGAGACACAGTGTGGGAATTGCACCTGACCTAATCCCACCACACGGAGGCAAATCACTGGGGGAGTGCAGCGGAACAGCAAGGGAATGGAGTGGCAAGGTCCCCAGGGAATGCTGAAAGTGGACTTTGGGGCCAGGGCGTGGTGCCCCAACAGACTGGACTGGAAAGCGCTCCTAAGGGCCAGCAAAGGATCCCTGAACTAACTACAAGCTTTTCTCTTGTGAACTGTTTTGCTCTGTTCTTTGTCAGTGGTTTGTTTTTGTTGTTTTGTTGTCTGGTTGTATACTGTTGCTTTGTTTTCCTCTGTCTTGTTTTCGTGCATGTTAGTGACTCCACAGGTCTGTCTGAATAGGACAGGCTGGATGAACTATCTGGAGGAAAAACAACGGGACCGACAGTTCAGGGGGGACTTGGGGTGGGGGGTAGGGAAGGTAAGGAAGTGGTGTTAACAAACCCAGGGACAAGGGAAAAACTTGGGACTGAAAATGGTAGAGAGTGGGGAGTGGCAGGCCTGGTGGGAAATGATCAAGGGTAAGGTTGCTTAGAAAAGAGGTATACTCTAGCCCAGGTGGCGATGAAGCATGGTAGTAGGGCAGGAGGAAAGTCAAGGGAGATGGAGGAAAGAGCTAGGAGTCAAAGGGCATTCATGGAGGTCTAGACAAAGACATGTATATGCAAATATATATAGGAGGATGGGGAAATAGATCTATGTGTCTATATTTATAGGTCAAGTATTAAGGTGGCTGAAGGAACTTGGGCCTCTACTCAAACACTCCCTCAATGCATGAATACCTTCTTTTATTAAATTGGAACTCTATGATGCTCACTCTCCCGACACAACGGCTGGAGCCAAAGTGGGTGAACAAGTAAATGTGGTGAAGAAAGCTGATGGTGCCCGGCTATCAAAAGAGATAGTGACTGGGGTCTTAAAGGCTTGAAGATAAACAAGCGGCCATCTAGCTCAGAAGCAACAAAGTCCACATGGAAGAACACACCAGCCTGTGTGATCGAGTGGTCCCAAAGGGATCAGTTACCAGGCATCAAAGAACAAAAAATCATATCATTGACTGCACACCTCCATGATAGGATCGCTGAAGACAAATGAGTGCATAAGCAAATGTGGTGAAGAAAGCTGATGGTGCCCGGCTATCAAAAGAGATAGTGTCTGGGGTCTTAAAGGCTTGAAGGTGAACAAGCGGCCATCAAGCTCAGAAGCAAAAAAGCCCACATGGAAGAAGCACACCGGCCAGTGTGATCACGAGGTGCCAAGGGACCAGGTATAAGGCATCATGCAAAAAAAACACAACGATATAAGTGTGTGTATATATGTGTATATGTATATGTATATATATACCATATTAAATGAAGGGGGAAGTGCAGAGTGGAGACCCAAGGCCCAAGTGTCGGCCAATGGAGATCCCCTCAGAGAGGCGTTTAGGAGAGGAGATGGGTTAATTAGGGTGCGAGGTAGTACCGATGAAGAACACAGCTTTCCCCCAGATCCTGGATGCTTCCTCCCCCCAACTACCATGATCCGAATTCTACCTTGCAGGGCTGGATAGGACAGAGGCTGTACACTGGTACATATGAGGGCTGGAGGTACAGGGAATCCAGGGTGGATGATACCTTCAGGATCAAGGGTGTGAGGGACGATGCTGGGAGAGTGGAGGGTGAGTGGGTTGGAAAGGGGGAACTGATTACAAGGATCCACATGTGACCTTTTCCCTGGGAGAGGGACAGCAGAGAAGGGGGGAAGGGAGACTCCGGATAGGGCAAGATATGACAAAATAACGATGTCTAAATTACCAAGGGCACATGAGGGAGGGGGGAAAGGGGAGGGAGGGGAAAAAAAAAGAGGACCTGATGCAATGGGCTTAAGTGGAGAGCAAATGCCTTGAGAATGATTGGGGCAGGGAATGTATGGATATGCTTTATACAATTGATGTATGTATATATATGGATGGTGATAAGAGTTGTATGAGTCCCTAGTAAAATGTAAAAAAAGAAAAGAGGAGAAAAAATGATTAGGGCAAAGAATGTACAGATGTGCTTTATACAATTGATGTATGTATATGTATGAACTGTGATAAGAATTGTATGAGCCCCTAATAAATTGTTAAAATTTTAAAAAAAAATTTGATACACATGAGAATAGGAAAGTTCTTGAAAATATTTGTTTCTGAGAAATCTTCCAGAAGAGAAATCCACTTAGCATTGTGTGATGCTACATTTTCATAATGACTTGGTTAATGTATATTTTAATACTAAATATATGTTGTTATTGTTAGGTGACAACTAGTGCATTCCAACTCATGGTTACTTTGTACACAAAATAATAAACATTACCCAGTCCTGAAAAAAAATTATCAAAGTTTCATGAAGAAGGGAGGGTGGGGGAAGGAGGTAAAAAAAACAAACAAGAAACTGATACCAAGGGCTAAATAGATAGAAAATGTTTTGACAGTGATGGCAACAAATGTACAAATGTGCTTGACACAATGGATGGATGGATGGATGGATGGATGGATGGATGGATGGATGGATGGATGGATGGATTTTGATAAAAGCTGCAGGAGCCCCCAATTAAATAATTTTTAAGTGAATTGCATTACTACAATACACAATGTTTGGTATATATAAATTTGTTGAACACAAGTATAGGTTTCATGAATGACCTAGTATGTCTACAGCTACAAGCTCCCACCTCGTATTTCACATCCTCTCTCTCTTTTTCTATATGTTCCTTTTCTCAACACTGACAATACATAGACACAGATAGTAGATGGAGAAAAATATGTTACTTTCCTCACCACCAGATCATTTTGAAACCTTTAATGTATTTGAAAGATTGTTTAAAAACTAATATTCCTGAATATTGAATGTTCTTAACTTTTTTGGAATATATACAATAGCTAATGCATTTTCATAAACAAAATGGTATGATAAGTTATCATCGTTAAACTTTCTATGTATTCCTGATATATTAACAGAAGCAATGACAAAATAGGTCATTGTTTATTTTCCCCAAATCTCATTAAAAAATACTCAGAATGTGTTCATCCTCTCTCCATACTGAATGAGCTAACCAGTCTTGTTGAATCTCGTTCCAGGCCTGTGTCAGTTTGCCAGTAGTAGCTAATTCTTACTTATCCTTAGTTGCAGAAAACCATCAATTATTTAAAGATCTAATAAAATATCACAAAGCGGTGTCAAGTTAGTTTGTGCAACTTACAAGTGGAAAGGAGTGCCAAAAGTAATGGGCATCAGGCTAACAGGTGATCTGGGAACCCAAAGTCCCCTACCTTCAGGGCATAAGGCCTTCTGCTCTTCTGGGGAAAAATGATGTCAATGAGAAGTTCAGAACAGATGCTAAAAAAAGAAGCAGATTCTACCTAAGTCAACAGAAAAAAATAAGACTCACCAAGTTCTTCCCAGATGGAGTCTGAAAGAGGAAAAATAAGTAAGATCCATCAGATTGGTTTTATCTGCTCCTGAGTTTATGGAGTTCTTAAAATAAATTCAGTTTGAACTTCCTTTGAGAATCCCATATATAAGTGAGAAAGTGAGAAAGATTAGGTAGCATCTATGTCATGTAGAAAATGACAAAAACATCATAATTTTCCGAAACATTCTCTTCCATCTGCGGCCCTTGCTTTCAGCTCTGCATTTCTCCTCCCTCCATCCCCCCCCCACCCTCCTTCACAAACCCTTGATAAATTACAGATTATTATTTCCATATCTAACATCGTCCTCTGTCTCCTTCACCCACTTTTCTGTTATTCATTCGTTTGGAAGGGGGTTCTAGGTTGATCCTTGTGATCAATTCCAACCCCCCCGCACTCCCCACTCACCCCTATTCCTCCTGGTATCTCTACTGTCATGTTGGCCCTGAGAAGCTTATCCTGGATACCCTGATACCTGTGTGGCGAGCTCTTATGTAAAGCCGCGTGCATGCCCTGGTTTAATCTGACTTGCAAGGTAGAATTGAGGTCAGGATAGTGGGGGGAAGAAAGCACTAAAGAAGTAGAGGTAGGTGGTGTGTTTCATTGATACTATACTGCACCTTGACTGGCTCATATCTTCCCTGTGGCCTCTCTGTGAGGGTATGTCCAAGTGTCTACAGATGAGCATTGGGTCTCCACTCCATGATCACTCCTATTCCCCTTGGTAATGGTTATGCTCTGGGTCTTAGATAAGGCAAACATTTTTCATAAAGCAAAACAGAAAGGAAGCTTTTGACACAGAAGTATAAAAAAGCATGGCATGAGTTTTAGGAGCAACACTTCAGAGACTTCATGAACACTGTCTGCGAGTCCAACATGTCACCTGGTTTTGTGGTAATCCACCACAGGCAACACCAATGTAACCATAACCCACAAACCATTATGTAGCCATTAATTTAAATGTAGCAATTTTAACATTGTAACCATATTGTATTAATTAGCCTGAGTGCAGTCATTTTAGATTGACCCAGGTGGCCACGTTGAAGCTACTCTAATTTCTTTTATAATTTCCATAGCTGCTGACCCATTTTATTTTTTTTGAAATTTCTCGTGTTGCTTGTAAACTCCTGTTTTATTTTTATAAGTTCCTTTTTTCCATATAGCAGGAAGCCACCCGCCTTTGTTCCTTCTTTATCCCACCATATTAAAATCTCTCACTTTAAGTACTCATTGTCAAGGAGGATTAGGTTCTATTGGCCCCCTGACTGCTGGCTAATAAAAGCTAATTAACTTTAATTAAAGTTGTGTATGGTTTATTCGTTCTGATCTGGGCACAACAGTTCTCTTCACAGGATTTCCATGTCTATGGAAAGCTTGATCCCTTGTTTTTCCGTTCTACCGTGGGTAACCTTTCATTTCATTATCCACCCAAACAACCCAAATAACAAGCATCTCCACCACCCTCTGACTTGCTCTTCTGTCTGCCTTTACCTTTGCTCTTAGGGATCATTTTCTTCACATTGTTTATCTACTCTCTTACCAGCTCTTCTTTTCCATTTCTGTTTGTCTCTATGTTCTCTCCATAGAAAGCAGCTGAATCCAATGAGGAGGAGGCACAGCACAGGGACTGTCCAAGTCTGGGGTACTTCAGGGGGAGACGTACTTGTGGAGACAGCAGGGGGAGACGTACTTGTGGAGACAGGCTTTGGAATTGGGCCTATGGACATACAATCAGACAGAGATTAGGAAGGAATCTTGATCTCTTTTTTCAACGTTCTATAGCCTTTTTTTCCCTTTGGCCACCCTGATGTCCACTCTCCCTTATCACCTCAGAAGGTTGACTTTCCTGTTGTCCAGAGAGAGAATTGGGAATCGGCAGGTCACATTGCCCAGGCTGCCCTCTGTGACCCCAAGATGCCTCCACATGGAAAAGCCCACCTCCATCTTGAGTCCGGGACTCATAATCCCTCCCGGCAAATTTAACTGAATGTAGTGTCACTCCTGCCATGACTCTCCCTTCTATCTTGGGTTTAAGGAACCCACCACTTGAGGAACACAGCAATATGATTCCACTATGCCCAGGGTCTGTCATGTGTACATGAGCAAAGCCCAAATATGAGGAGAGAAAGCATATGTCTGAGGCCAGTAGTTTTCTGGTATCATAATTTTCAGAGGTTGAAATAGACTGATCAACTAAACCAAAATCACATGTCTTAAAAATAAGAAGAAGAGGCGTGTGGCCATTTAGACTGGCTTGTGAGTTTTTAAAACAATCAAAGTCTTTGCACTGTGTTGAAATGAGAGACGCTCAGGGTCGTTCTGGAAGAGTTGTTTGTTTGTTTTTTTAACCAAAAGAGAAAATTCTTGTTTTTTAAAAAATGGTGGGGAAGGAGTGGTAAAGGGGAAGCAGGAAAAAAAAAATTCTAGAAAATAAGCTTAATTGTTTTGTTAGTTTTCTTTCCTGATCGAGTAAATACTAATAATTGAAGAATGTGTCTATATTTATCTGAACCAATAATAGCGGATTCATTTTTCAGGATATTTTAGGAGCAAACTTTGTTTTGCCTTGTTATTGTTTTTATAAACAAACACAACTTGATATTTAAGAGAGTAGATTGTGTAGACTTATTTTCATTGTCCGGTTTTAAAAATTGACTGTAATGTAATGAAGCATAATAATTTAGGAAAGATCACAAGAACTGCCAGGTAAGAGATATAGATATCCTTCCACACTCCCTCTGTTTACACTACAACATAGACAGTCTGTGCCATGGTATCACTCCTATAATACGCAGCTTCACAGTGACTTCTTGGGACACATCACTAAAATCACACTGCTATGGGTCGTCATCAGAGGCATGGCCATGCTGCATCACCTGCACAACACTCTCCTTGTCTAAGGCATCTCGTGTCAACTCTGTCCTGTCAGGATACTCCAGCACCTCTTCCCCACCTTATTCCTGTCCATCTGGTGCGTGAGCACAGCAGGGAATGCCTGGGCTCTGTGTTAGCAGATATGCATGTGGGCTGTACTCCTCTCAGGAGAGAGCTAGCCAGGCAGAGTGACATTTGCTTCAAGACGGTCTACCACAGTCTTAGCTGGTCCTTTCACAGTAAATTCAAACACTACATGCATATCACAGGCATATTAGGAGAATATGTGCTAGTAAATGACATGGAAAACCAACTGCGTTATATTATTAAGTGATTCAAGCTCATATCCCATTTGTATTATTTTATGAAAAAGTAGGAAAGGATATAAAAGAATATATACAAAAGAGGAATTAAAACTCAATGACATTCTCGGGGCCCCTTAGCAACAGATGTTATTAGCAATTCCAGAAGCAAAATTTTGTGACAGTTTGAATTGCATTTGTTTATGAATTTAGAAATGTTGCTGTTAGATAATCAAGTCAGTTCTGACTCAGAGGGAAATGAGGTACAACTGAAAGAAGCACGGTGCCACCGTTCATTATCTTCACAATAAATACCATGTTGCAATTCATTGTTGTAGCCACTTTGTCCATATATCTCCCTGAGCATTCTGCTGAACTGCTGCATTACTCAGTGCAATATTCTACTGAGAATGGACACTTCTGACTACTGTGAAATGTACAGGAGGGGAAGTCCCACCGACCAAATTTATTTCTAAGAAACATTTTCACTGCAATGTTTCTACCACAGACATCCATTCTTTTCTCAGGCCATTACATTCAATTTTCTTCACGAAAATCATAATCCAAAGGCATCAGTTTTCTCTTCTTTCTAATTCATTTATTGTTACTTATTTACATAACCATAATAATCACATATAAACTATATTAAACCTTTAAAGATTTACTATTAATTTAGTGGGACAAGGCAAATTGTTAAGCTTTTATTATTTTTGGGGGGCAACTTAAAATATTTGTTTTTTTCTCTCATCTATTTCCCAGATCCCTGTTCCTTGATTCATAGTTGAATATTTCTGTCCTTGAGTTTTAGATTACCCTGTGTTGGAGGGTGAGAATATTATGAATGCTTTAATTAAGGTGATGAGTAGAATGTATATGGAAAGAAACATTTTATTTTAAATACATATAAATTCATTGAATCATAAAAATGATTTTTATAAGACGTATTTTCCTGAGTTAAGGCAAGACTTGGAGGCCTGTGTCTTCAAGTATTGAGGTACAGTGTGGTCTTGACCTGACAGGGCAGGTAGATTGCCAAGGAAGAGAGGAGAATTCCGCAGATCTAAAAGGGATCTCTGTGTCTAAATTAGAGGAGCTCCTTTCTTTAGCCATTTCTTACCCATCTGCATGAAAATTAATTTTACTACAGAAACCTATGGAATGTCAAAGTGGGACTGGTGCCCCTGAGCAAAGCGTGAGAACCAAAATATTGTAGGTTCAGTTCCTGCTGAAGACTCATGCGCCAGTCAATGCAGTGACTTCAAGACAAAACAAAATGAGATTTTAGAAATAGATATCCTGATGGTGACCCTGGGGCAAGGGCACGTGAACTTGGAGGAAGGTGCCTGAATCCATCAGTCTCAGAGGATCAAGTGATCAGCATGCTGGATGGAGGACATGGCCTCTTCCTTTTCTCTAATCTTATGTAATCTCAGGGTACACCTGAAACTCAATGGATGTCTCTGAATTACAATTATTTCAAGATGGAACAGCATAAAATGAATATGCTTAGTAACAATTCAGACAAATAGTACTGCTGTGCGAGATAAAAGGACTTTTCAAAGCATTATGGAGTTCTGACATAAAGCAGAAGACCCCATTCTTACCCTTCCCTCCAGACTTCCTATTAGTAGATATCACTCACTTCCTTTTCCACTCAAATAATTGTCTTTGATGGGAAACAGGTTATGTCAATTGCATTTGAGGAGCAATTGAAAATATCAAAAAGAAAGCAAACCCCAGGAAAACAAAGCATGAGACAAAGCACTGACCTGCCCTGCAGCATGTGGATGCCAGGAGAAGGAGAAACTGGGTGAGAACAGGAGCTAGAGGGAAGCAGGGGAAATTCACCATCTTCTGCAAATAGAAAGTGGAGTATATCAGAAGGATAGATATACTCGCTTTTACAACGAGATAGATACTCCATAAGAGAAAGACAGCTCAGTGTAAATTCTTAACAAATAACAACAATAGTAATATTAATAATAACTTCGTTCAAAGACTTACTTCTACTGTGGGTTTTTTGTTTCATTTGGTTGTTTGGCTTTGGTTTTGGTTTATTATCGTTTCTCCTTCGCACACTTTAAGACAGACATTTCTAAATATATGTTTAAAATTCTGGAGCCCCTACACCAACCCACACCAACCCGCAGTGCATTGTTTACTTTCCTTGACTTTCTAATGAAAACCAACTGTTTCCTCAGCAAGTGTGGAACCTGGTGAACTGTAGATGGTACCCTTGTGTTGTATGGACCCTCTGGGTTATCTATGGATTCTAATTCTCACTTGGGTTACCATGAAATTGAAAATCTCTAGTTCGAAGGTGAGGAATAAAATTATACACAAAACTAGCCTATCTAGTGTATCCTTCTCACAATAATTTATTCGTGATTACCAAACACAACTCTGTCGCTTAGCTCACAGAAGAGAAAGGAACTTTCTCAGCATGTAAACCAGAGTCCAAGCCCCTCTGTTTTCAACACACACACCTTCAGAGCACCACACATTGCTCTCTGTCTCTCACCACATGAGTTGATCAGGGGGACTTTCTGGAATTCCTGGCTTCCTCAGTGCACTTGCAAGGTGTGGCTCCCAGTATTCTTGTTGTCAGTATCCAGGAGGGTTGATGGGCTCTAAGCCATTAACTCATTCCTGGACTGGGAATATATTCTTTGGATGGAGACAAACAGACCTGCAGAGATGCACTAATCTCTGAATACTTCTAGAAAAAGTATAATTAAAAAGTAAAAGCTTACCTCCCGTTCCGCCAGGTACTCTGAAAGTGGAACTAATAGAGCTAGCCCAAAGACCTTTAGACTGGGCTGAAACCTAGAATGGTAGGGCTGGATTTGGCTCCCTTCTATTCCTTCTGTCACATGGATGCACGTTGAGAAGGGAGTGGGACCATCTTCTTGTGTAATAGTTGGGTCTGTCAATCATGCCAATATTCAGGTCAAAAAGCTAACTGACAGAGAGATTAAAGCCAAGAGACGCATGCTCCTTTTATACTGAGCATTGTGTGTGGGGCAGCAGCCCCAACAATTGAATGGGTCCAAGGGGAAGTTGTGTAGTGGAGAGGTAAAATTAAAGAGACATCAGGCGCAATAAAATATGCCAGTGCTCACCTCTGGGACAACAATGATTTCAGGAGCAGGTCTATCCACAGAGACAGAATATATTTCCAACCAAAAATTACATATACTCCGGGAGTATGTAAGCTCCTCTGATTACAGGTAAACATATCCATAAAACAATGTGGGCTGTACCCTGACCTTAAAATCCCTGAAGATCATGGAGGAGTCACCCAACCCCAGTGCCCAGGCAGGTAAATGGGGAGGGGCTGTCTTCAGAGCATAGAGAGCAATAGCATGTGTCTGCTCCTACTGATAAATCTCCTGGCGACACAGCAATTAGCCATATGCTTGTGAGTAGTAACTTAAAGGTAGCTCAATTATGGGAGGACATAGTGAGGAACAATATTAATTATGAGAATGTGTTTGGGACTCACCTCCAACTCACAGGAGTGAAAGCCTTCCTCCACTCCAGAAACCCAGCCTGCTAGGCTCCTTAAAAGATGATGCTAAAGGGGAGGGGAGATGGGGAGGAAGGGGAGAAAAGTTGATACACTGTCTTCCAATTCTATGCTCCCCATAGTTAGTAATAATGAAGGTCACTCATTGACCTGTGTAAGTAAAAAAGAGTTTGAAAATAGACTGTGTCCTCTTAGAACCTTAGTTCTAAATTTCCAAGATGTTGAGAATTTTTCATAACAGAATAGAAATAATGACACAATTTTCCTGAATCATCACATAGGTTGTGCTCCATTTCATTCTTTCCACGTTTAATTTACACTTCTTCTTGTCTATTATAACAGAAATATAATCAGGGACACAAACTCTAATTACCTCACATTAGTCTGTGAGCCAATAATAGTGTGGTCGACAACAAAACCAAACCAAAGCTCACTGTCATTCAGTCAATTGCAACTCATAGCGTAACCATAATCTTGCAAATTACAAGAGTTTTACCTTATTACAAGGGGTCTATAATAGTTTTATCAAAGAGACGTGAAAAAAATCTTTAGAAAGAGGTGCATGGAACACTCTAGATATCAAAATTTTGAGACTTCATAAATTCACCCTGTTTTCTAGTCCTGCACGTCCCCCCATATTTCTGCTGGTATTTCCCGACACAATTTCCAAAAGAAATAATATATGTACTAAATAATAAACTTTGTACTTTGCTTTGCATGCAATATGATGCACATTCCAATAATTTTTCACAAATGTTTAAAAATACTGTTGGAAAACGTGACTTAATGTCTAATCCCAGCCTAGAGAAACCTATCAAGGGAGAGAGAGAGAGAGAGAGAGAGAGAGAGAGAGAGAGAGAGAGAGAGAGAGAGAGAGAGAGAGAGAGAGAGGTGTAAATGTTGAATAATCATTAACTAGTGGACCTTGATTAACTAGTGAACTTTGATAGTGTGAGACACTTAAGGTTTATTGTGCCAACATTAACCAGTGGACCTTGATAGTGTGAGACACTTAAGGTTTATTGTGCCAACCTGGCTGAAAAATACATGTTGGATTAATTGAAAGGCAGAGAGATAAATGTTTCTGTTAGCCTTGCCATTTTGTTTCTCTGGTCTCTTGTTCTGGGATGGTCAAATCAGTGTGCGGCTGCCTTAGCTGGCAAGGCTCACTTCCTGTGAGACATCCCTGAGGGGAAGCCACATGGACTTACCTTGATGCAGCCCTGGGTGCTGGAGAACCTGCATGGAGACCCCTATCAGCACTGAGATGCTTACACTGCCATTGGATTCAAAGAGTTTCTACCCATTGTCCTGTGCTCTTCCTGAATTCGGAAGCAGATGTGGGAATGTGGTTGGGACATGTTTATTATTCGAGAGAGAAGAACATACAAGATTGGTTCAGGGGCCCTTAAACCAAAGCGGTCAGGATAAGACTCATTACTATTGACCCTTGCATTCCAACTTACATTAAGGGCACACCCAGACAAGTCCCTAAAAGCAAGTCTTCCTTAGACTGTCTAGGAGAGTGGTAGCAATCTACTCTCTGATGCAGTCTACTAAGGGATAAGGTTTTTCCCATTGCAGATTAATGGTGAGAAAAAAATTAAATACCCACAGAATTTATAAGAAGAGTCAAAAGAAATTTAGGATGTCCACAGTTAACAGAATCCTTTTTTAACTTATTTTAAATTTAAACCATAATGCATCGCCTTCAGTGTTCATGAATTTCATTAAACTTTTTTGATTCAATTCAATGGCTGTGCTTCTTCCATACAGGCTGGCCTATACCTCCTTTCACTTCCCTTTGTTTAAAGACCCCAGACACTATTATTTCTGTGTCAACTTGGGTGCTGTGGAGAAACAAAACCAGGGACACATGTTTGTGGTGTGTATAGAAGCAGATGTGTATCAAGAGTTGGCTTCCATAGTGGTGGAAATCAGTATTCTAGTAGTGTTCCTGTCAGGCTTCTGATGCCTGGAAGCTGATGAACAAGAAGCAACAGAAATCCAGGACAAGGTCAGGATGATAAAGCAGAGACAGGGGGTGGGGGGGCACAGGCTAGTGGATACAAAAATCCCACGTCCACTGATTGAATCCACTTTTCATAGCCTGCTGACAGCTCCTGAATAGGCAGGATATTCAGAGCAAGACACACTGTCCAACTCTGGTAAAGGTGAAGGGTCAAAGAGGCTTCCACTCCACATGCTCTCTCCCTAGTTTACAAGTTTTGTGACATCCAGGAGAATTCATCACTGCTGAGACCACTTCCAACCATGGGCCATGACAAAGTCAGCGCATGGAAGAGGAGCTTTCAAAGAAGTATCCACCAAGGAAGGTCTCTTCCATGAACCCTTTGAAATTATTGGCCTGACATCATTACTAATAATTGTAGCTGATCTCTGGTTCCTGATCATTTTGATCACTTCCCCTTTTAGGAAACAACTGATGTCAACTGAGGAATATTCCCCAGAAGTTGAGGTTACTCCTTTTCCTATGGCTTTGAAAGCTCCATGTCCTGACTGTATGCAAAGTGTACTGTATAATAAAATTAGAACCTGGAAGCCAGGAGCCCCCCTTAAGGAATTTATGTTAGATCTTAAGCAGACTGAGCTATTGCAACCAAAACCCACAGAAAACTCAGTAGCTCATTTGGAAGCTTCTGTGCAAGACTCTAAAAAAGTTTATCGTGATCTTCCCATGGTTTTTCCCTTTCTTTTTATTGGTTATCGCATAGGGGGTACAATATGGCATCCCCCTCCAGGAAATCACCCAAAGAGAAATTGAGTTCCTGACCCTGATTTACCTTATACAGGAGCTTGTAATGAAAATGACATAAGAATAGTTAACAAAGAAGGTGTACAAGTTCCTTTGAGTCGTTTAAGTTTTATGGACCGGTTAGCAAGAAGAGGCCCTCCGTGATGTTTGAAGTCCACTGAAGCAAAGCTACCTATTGTGAGGCAACTTGAAGTCCACTGAAGCAAAGCTACCTATTGTAAGGCAACTCATACCTTGGTACAGAAAGACTTTCGGGAGTTAAATTTATGGGATTTTGGTGGTAAAGTAAGAACAAGAAATGATAGCCCTGGAGGAACAGCCTAAGAAAGAACAGAAAGAACAACCAAAGTCTGTCAAGTAATTTTTGTGATTGATAATGAAATGTATTAATGTTCTATTGATTTCATAGTTAGAACAATGTGCCCTAGTTGGATGCATTGTGCTCACTTATTGTTAGAAGTTTTGTGTCTATCACCCTTGTAGTTGAGAAAGTTTTAGTTTCAAGATGTACTAATTTTTCACCAAGAATCATGATGTGATTTATGTAACTTGTCATGGTCTTGTGGCCTGAGAATTTCCTGATGTATGATCTCAGGCCATAAGCTTTATTCCAAGAAAAAGAATATATAAGTTGAAGCTTTGCATGAATAAAATTGGAACAGTCATCCGCAACCTTTGAGTCATGTGGTTTCTGTCTATCACTCGCCGACGCTGTGACCCACCTTGAGTGATCCCTGGACCTTGTTGCAGCTGGATTGCGACACATCAGGTTGCACCTTTAATGACAGATCTGACCCTATCCCTAGCCAGAAGTGTCTCGGTGACATAAATCCTAACCATTACAATTTCTGATAGCTGGGCACCAGCAGATTTCTTCAGTGTTTTTCTATAGCACTCATCTCGCCTGTTACCATCTTGTGAAGCTTATGTGTCGCAGTGCAAGTTCAAAATATTTTCATGTGTTTATAGCATTTACATCTCATTTCCACTAGCTTACTAACTTCTTGAGAGATAATATTACAGGGAACCTGAGAGAGACATTTTATAATTCTAATAACAACAGTATCATTAATGTATCCAATAATATAGATTTAAGGTATTCATGATTTTTAAATATCTCTCTCATCTCTGTACCATCAAATCAGTTGCAACTCTGATTCACCCTGAAGGACAAGGTAGAATTACACCCGTGGGTTTCCATAATTATATTATGTCAGATGATTAAATAGAACCTCCATCTACTATTATAAGTCCCTTTAATAAGTTCAGCATAATCCTTTATTGGTTGTCCCTTTTGGGGGTGGTTAAGTATTTAATCAGGTTCACAAAGCAAAAGATTACCTATAGATTACAAAACCTAATGTGACCATAGTTAGGTCATAAAAGATATTTTAAAAAGAAAACTTGTTGGGAATTTTGGAACCAATGTAAAACCAAATAAAGTTAATTAAAAGTCATAAGGAATATTATGTGTAAAATACCTGAAGCATAATAATGCATCTTAAGTTTAATAAGCTTCAGATGTAATGTCAAATTGTCATATTGCTGATTATCTGAATTAAGCTTATAGGTAAGTGGCTAGTTTCAAAAAAATGGTTAAAAATAAAAGTAATATAAATGATAACCTATTAAGTAAAACATGATAATTACACAATGGAAACGTCCGCTATACCCATGAGGTAGAAATATAAGAGTCACATTTATGAAGCACAAGCAACATCCTTGTATGTCTGAATGAGTCTACAGGCAGAATTATCCAGATGACCCATCACTCCAATGGGTCCAATGACAAATCACTCTAGGCACTGTAGGGTGAGGAGTCTGTGCAGGTTTCATTCCTCCATGAGTTGGAAACCATGAGTTGTTGCTCCACACAGCACAATCTCCCACTGGACTGAGCTCTTTTACCCTAAGCATGGGGAATCGTACCAGGGGAAGCTTCCCGAATCAGTTCTTCCAAGTTCATACCCCTGAACAACAGATCAAGACATGTCATGCAGCTACAAGGAAGACTCAAGGTACTGAAAATACGGTGATCTGGGTCCCTTTCCATTGGACACCCACAGAACTGGGATTCCAACAAGGAGTTGACCCCAACTGACACAGGTCTGGTTCAGCCACTCTCAGCTTCATATTCAATCTGAAGTTAGTCAATTTGATTCCTGGTTATTAAATCTGATTAGGTCCATATGAATAGTATGTTGTTGAAAAAATGTATTTGCCCTAAAGAAGTCATTGGTTTTATAAAAGCCTCTCATGAGTCTCTAGCTTTGTTTCTATCACCGTCATCATACTTTTCAACAAATATTCTCTGCTCTTGATTCCAGCTTTCAGGTTCTAATCACTTGTAGGGAACTGCATGTCCCTCAGACTTGGATCAAAGCCATATACAAACTTCATGTATTTACTCTCGGTTTCCTGTCATATAAATTGTGCCCAGTGGTCTTCCTGCCTTTGTTTCACCTGCAGTTATTAGTTACTTGACCTTTGCTAGGATTGGTGCTCAATTGTTAGCAGCCGCTATGCTCATTGGACAACACACACCTGGCGGCACTTCCGCTAGGCGCCCGGTATACTTCATTAGCATACGGACTTGTTTGAGTACAATCACCCACCATTTATTCCTTATTTGGTAGGTTCGTGACTATTGGCTACCCCAGCTATACCTTATTTCCATATGACGTAATCATGGCTGCCCTTAGCTGGCTATTTAAATCTCTGCCTTTTGCTCAATAAATGAGACTTGATCAGAGTCCTGTCTTGTCTCCATTTCTCGTGTCTCTTGCCCATCTTCATTCCCAGTCCCTGTTTCCGGTACCTCGTTGTTGATGACCTGCGGGACAGGTCATTTTGGCACCCATCGTGGGGCTCGAATGAGTTGAAAAGCCTCAGCTCTTGAGCAGCTGGCATCTGGCTGTAACACTGCGATGTATCTGAGCTGTAACACTGTGCTCTCACTGAGCTTAATGCCGCACTGTGACTGAGCTGTAATGCCGCGCTGTAACTGCGCAAGTAACATCCAGCCGCTGTGCCTTTGTCGCTTGGAGGCTTTGAGGCGCTCCTCGTTCGACATGCCCTGAAAATGATGGAACTCCCTGAGGAAGCAGGCAAGTCATCAAGGATCGGCCAATCGACTTATCAAGTCCCTACACCATCATTGTGACCTGCGGCGACGACTAACCAGGTGAGTTTTGCCTGACTATGTGTCAAGAATTGAGTCAGTATGAGTTGTTCGTAGGACAGTAGCGTGATGCTTTAAAGACATGGAGAATAAAGGTTAAAAATTGTGATTGAAAACAGAATCCCATGACGAACACCACTGAGTAGCACGGCTGTGAATATTTACAGAAAAAATTAAGAGTAAGTGGTGAAAAACTGGGAGTAATAAATGATGGGACAGATTTCTAGTAAATAAATGTATGTATGTAAATATGCTTCACAATATATTAAAAGCTAAAGGAACAAAAATAAGCTACTAAAGAGTAGAGAAGTTTTCAGATTTTGTGGTTATTATATGTCCTTGGTTTCCTGAGGACGGGACTGTAAATAGTGTAACTTGGTAAAAAGTAGGGAAGCAGTTAAAGACCTAGTGAGGTCCCCATAGACACGTTTAGTCTGTGGAATTTAGTTAGGGGTAGCCTGGATCCTAGGCATGAGGGACTCCGGGGTGAGAATAATTTGTTTGCATGATCAAACAAAATTGAAAGAAAAGTTCCTGCCATAGCTAAAGCCGCTAACCTTGAGAGCTTTGAAAGCCAGCAGGAGGAATTCCTTGGCAAAGCAGAGCAGTTAGAGGTCGGGTCAATACATTATCATGATAAGGACTTAGGAATTTGAAACCTGGTGCAGGATACTCAGGAGTCCTGCTGGGATGAAACAAAGGCAGTAGCCTGGGAGCAAGAGTATGAGTCATTAGCTTGTTGTGGAAATCAGAGTTTCTTGAGAGTTTTCAAAATACAGCAGATATAAGCTGTTTGTGTGAACAAAGTTTGTGTGTGTGCATGTGTGTATGTGTGCACACACGTGTGTGTGTATTACATATTCTTTCAGTTGTATATACGGAGAGGTTTTTCTGAATATTTATATTAAGGATAAAATCACATTTGCTGTGTTTATTACTGCTTAAAATTGAGTCATTTTTGAATATTTAAAAAATAATTATACCAACGAAACTACTCTCTCAAGGAAAATATTGCCATCATTTTTAGACTATGCAACCTTCAACTATGTGCTAATTTTTTGTCCCTTAGTCTAAATCAAATCTGGATTTGTATTAAAAAATTAAACAATTGACTTTTGAAAATGCAAATACTGCCTGCCAGGTAGTGCTGAGACCTTTTAGAAAAAAAGGGCAACCTGTGGGACTATATCAGACTACATTAGGACATTGAACCTTCCTTTACACAGAGTTGCAAGGAAAAACAGTAAAGGAGGATTAATGATACTATAGATTTAAAAGTGTGTTTTTATACCATTCCTTAGATCCCCAAAATTATAATAGATTGGCTTTTACTGTTCCTAGTGTTAATTTTAAAGAACCTATGGAATGTTATCAGTGCAGAGTCTTACGTCAGGGAAAGTCTAATAGCATCACCTTACGTCAAAAGTTTGTAACTGCAGCTATAAAGTCAGTAAGAACTTCTGAAATATCGGTTTTTATCATTCACTACATCGATGATATTTTGATGGCTCATAGGGACCAAAAAGTGGCTCTTTTTATTTTGTACTTATTAAGAGAAGCATTGAAAAGGCTCCAGTTATAGCAGAACAAAAAGTACAAGTTATTGAATCTTACAAATATTTAGGACATATTTTACAAAAAGGTTTTTTAAACCCCAGAAGATAGAAATAAGAAAAGATCACTTACAAACTTTAAATAATTTTCAAAAATTATTAGGAGACATTAATTGGCTTAGACCATATCTAAAAATAAGTACTGGAGAGCTTAAGTCTTTATTTGATATTTTAAAAGGAAATCCTGATCCAAATACGACTCGGGAAAATTCCCTTTAGCAGAACAAACCTTAAATTTAGTAAATTAAAATATTTATAGAACAACAAATTATGTACATTAAATATGGTAAACCTCAGTACTTTTACATCTGGTCTATTATGGCAAGAAGTACCATTATTGTGCATATATTTAGCTTCTTGAAGAAAAAGAGCTCTAAAACCTTATTTTAAAAAAATAATAATTAAATAAAAATAGAGCTGAATTAGTGATGAAAGGTAGATCCGAGTCCCTTAAATGTCAGGAGAAGCCAGCCCCTGACACATCATTGTGGGTCCGGTGGGCGCAATTGTGCAGCGAAGATGAGTGGGGATCGTGGTGAAGTTGTAGAGAGCATGAGAGATGGAAGTGGTGAAATAAATGACGTCATACACTATTCATGGTGGCACGCTCACCTCTGTCCCCCTCGGTGGTCCACGTGGAGGGAAAGAGTCATCTTTAATGTTATCCCAAGATTTTTGTATTCTCCGGGGCCGTGCAAGCCCCCTAATTGCAGATGAGTACATACATCGCAGGGAGGGGTTTTGCCATAGGTAATACCGTAATGAGAGGGGGTGGTCTAGGGACAGACATGCAACAGTAAAGGAGGTATTGGGGGTATACATGTGATAAGATGGGCGGATAACTTACCTTTGGATGTCACAGAGTCAGTTTTGCGTGTTCTCTTACTCATCTGATAGAGATCATTATAGGTAGGGTGAGAACACTTGGTCGCAGGCCTCAGGGAGGAATAGCTTATTGTCTCAGGTAGCAGGGAGTGAGGCCTGCCATGTAGTCTGGTGACTAACTTCCCTAGAGGCCTACTCTGTAGTCTGGTGACTAACTGCCCTCGGGGAGGATGTCTGTTAGCGTTTGACCTCTCCCCACAGTTAAATATTTTGGAAAAGACCCTAATTCTATAGTCATACCTTATGACAGACCCCAAACTTCTTGGTTATGGGAAAATTGTAATTCATGGGGAATAGCATTTGCTGGGTTTTGTGGATTGGGGAAAAATATTTATCCTCCAGATAAATTGTTACAATTTGCTAAAAGACATTTATTTGTTTTCCCCAGTATTTGTAAAAATAAACCCATAGCTCATGTCCTTACAGTATTTACTGATAGTTCCTCCAATGGAACTGCAGCTATTTCTTATAAAGGACATACTATTGTTAAAAAATCTCCAGCTCAATCTGCACGATTAGTTAAGCTACATGCAGTCATAGCAGTTTTTCAATTACGTCTGTGGCAGATGGATGTTACTCACATTCCTTCATTTGGTAAATTGAATTATTTGCATGTTACGGTGGACACTTACTCTGCATTGATTGTGGCCACTCTTATGACTGGTGAAAAAACGTCTTTAGTTATTCAACACATGTTACATTGTTTTGCTATAATTGGCGTACCTAAATGCTTGAAGACAGATAATGGATCCGCTTATATTAGTAAATCATTTATTCAATTTTGTGTGACTTTTCGAATTAAACACATAACTGGAATCCCTTATAATCCTCAAGGCCAAGATATTGTGGAACGTGCCAATGAAACTATTAAGTGGCATTTAGATAATATAAAAAGGGAGAGATATACCCTTCTACCTCTCCCTATTTAATTAATAATACTTTATTTATTTTTAAATTTTTGAATTTGGATCTACACGGTCAGTCTGCTGCTGACTGCCTTTGGAAAAAGATTCCCAAACATAAAGACAAAGCATATGTAAAATGGAAAGATCTACTTAATGAAAATGGTAAGAGCCAGCTCCCTCCTGATTTGGGGACGAGAGCATGTTTGTGTTTTTTCTGCAGGATGCTGATTGAGCACAGTGACTGATGGAAAGGTTGGTGCAGTTTGCAAACCATGCAGACGGTAATTTGCCTCCACGTGCTTCTAAGGACTTCACACAGTGAGTAGTATTAGGCTTAAGTTCCTGATCCACCACTCTGACATCCTGCTGTCTGGGGAGTCTGGAAATCACAGTGTGGGTTAATGACACACGTCTTCCCTGTACAAGGTGAAGGAAATGCAATCTCATCCACTCCGCATTCTTTTTCTCCTTGTGGACTAGAGACTCAAAAGAATAATAAAACCATATTGTGGAGATCGTGTCTCACGGACAAGCCCATCCAGTATAACATCACGAAAGAGAGATATCTCATCGATTGGTCTGGCAACCAGGACAATACTTAAAAATATTGCCAAATGGAAAATAGAGACTACTTTGGAAATGTGAAGCTTATGGACACTTCCTCCAAACTGCAAGGAAATGTTACTGCCTGTGTAACATCGTCTTATGTACTTTTGGCAGGGAATTTTTTATAGATCGTGATGATTGTAAGTGTAGCATGTCTTGTAATAATTTTAATTTGTCTAATTGTATTACCTAGACCCTGAAGGTATTGTCATTGCTATTTTGTATCAATCTTCCTTTGTTATGCTGCCAGTGAATATTACTGGGCCTTCATATTCAAAAAGATGGTTACAGGTATTAGAAGAGATTTGAGAAAGCATTAACCAGACCTAAGCGTTTTGAAGGTTTTTTTTATAGCAAGTATTTTCGTTATATTGTTTAGTTGCTACTGCTATTACTGCAGCAATTGTACTTTCACTAAACTTGCAAACTCCCCTGCTTTTTTCCGCAATTGCCCCCTTTGTTCAACCTTTCATTGTGATTCTGATCATTATTTCCCTGGGCCCTGTATTGTTCAACAAACTCGTGGCGTTCGTAAAACAGCATATTGAAGCAATTCAAGCTAAGCAACAGCATATTGAAGCAATTCAAGCTAAGCAACAGCATATTGAAGCAATTCAAGCTAAGCAACAGCATATTGAAGCAATTCAAGCTAAGCAACAGCATATTGAAGCAATTCAAGCTAAGCAACAGCATATTGAAGCAATTCAAGCTAAGCCTATTCAAGTACATTACCATCGACTGGAAATGATGAACACGGGTGGCCCACCTGAGAATCACCCAAGTGATCAGACCCCTTCCCTTGTGCGATGGGCTGGACAGCCAATGACGGGTAAGATCGAGTATGGCTCATACCAACCTAAGACAGGCCCTGGTTTGCTTTTAAAATACACATTCCTTGAGACCAATGACGGGAATAAGGATGAGTCAGTAACCCGACAACCTAAGAGAGGCGCAGCCGCCGAAGGGACACTCCAAGTTGGGATCATGCTTACTATTGTACCTGATGCCCTCTTAGTAAAGAAGGGGGACATGTAGGGAACTGCATGTCCCTCAGCCTTGGATCAAAGCCATATACAACCTTCATGTATTTACTCTCGGTTTCCTGTCATATAAATTGTGCCCAGTGGTCTTCCTGCCTTTGCTTCACCTGCAGTTATTAGTTACTTGACCTTTGCTAGGATTGGTGCTCAATTGCTAGCAGCCGCTGTGCTCATTGGACAACACACACCTGGCGGCACTTCCACCAGGCGCCCGGCATACCTCATTAGCATACAGACCTGTTTGAACACAATCGCCCACCATTTATTCCTTATTTGGTAGGTGCGTAACTATTGACTACCCCAGCTATACCTCATTTCCATATGATGTAATGGTGGCTGCCCTTCGCTGACTATTTAAGCCTCTGCCTTTGGCTCAATAAATGAGACTTGATCAGAGTCCTGTCTTGTCTCCATTTCTCGCGTCTCTTGCCCATCTTCATTCCCAGTCCCTGTTTCAGGTATCCACGTTGTTGATGACCTGTGGGACAGATCAATCACTGACAAATATCCATGCATTTTTATCAATTTCACAATAATTCAGTTAATAATCTTCAGTTTCCTCATCACTAGCTATATCCATTCCATATGATCATATTCAGGGAGAAAGAAATGGAGGATTAACTGTTAACATGCGTTGTACCATGTCTGCTATGTGAAGAAAACTAGTCTCAGTATGTTCCAAATTGCTGGATTTAATTTATATGACAGTTCTGGAAAATATAAAACCCTAGAAAACTCACTGAGCAGATTTTCAAAAGTTGATGAACTGCTAGAAGGCTGGCTTCTGTTTTAGGATACAAATGATTCACACTTCAAATATAATTTAAGTAGAACTTTTATTTGCCTTATACAAGACATTGACCTCACAAAGAAAAAAAAAATTATATCAGGATGAGTGAGAACATTTTCATGAGATCAAACTGCCATCCCCATGGCTTGCTGAGATATGGAGACTTACAAGGACCCAAGAGAAAAAAAGAAACTGTAACAAAAACGTGATTGGTGGAAGATCAGTACATCGCAGTTACAGATGGGACTTACAGAAATGGGAGGGGGACCAAGATTTAGAATCACACATTGTATCATTCTAAGGAGATTACAAATTAATCTCGGTTCTTCAAGTCAAGGTAGGCAGGGCATGTTAGAACTTAAATTAAAATTTTTTAATTGTCTGTCTTTCAATGTCCTCTGTAGCATTTTAAAACCTATTACTCAGAATAGAAGTGCTAATAAAATTATGTGGGATTACAATGGGGAGTGTACAGGTATAATAAGATTTATCATTCTGAAATAGGGTAAGTTATGAATCTCCATGTCTTAAAATTCATAGAAGCATACTAAAAATTATGTTTACTGTATGGATATTTTCAAAGTGTCCATTAAATTAACTAAGAAAAGACTAGAATGAATTAATTTATGAGGAGAAAAAGGAAAGGCCAAAAAGAAAAGAATTAAGGATGAAATACAGTGAAGTCACATAAAGGAAACTGAAGGATAAACTTATAAGCAGGTTTTTCCTTCTCCTGATACTGGCATAGATATCAGAGAAATCTGTAATTATTTAAACATATAAATGAATGTGATTTTATAATAAAGCTAAAACACCATAAACATAGATTAAGAAACGAAAGGTATAACATAAAAAATCATTTTTTCCTACTCTTATCTAACATGCCCCCCCCCCCCCAAAAATCACTTACATGGAGTTACTTCTATCTCAGAGACCCTACATGGGGTTTCCCAAGCTAAAACTATTTACCAGAACATACAGTAATAAGTTTCCTCTGACCAGGGGCTGGTCATTCTGCCCTAACCTTGTGATTGTCAGGTCGACACTTACCCAACTACTAGGGCTCTATATTCTAGAAATTCGGACACCATTATGCAATCACAGACCATAGTACATCACATATCTTTAGCATGAGTTTTCTATAGGAGTTTTAACAGATATGAATGCACTCTACAGTTATATATAAATTAAAAAAATTAAAATGGAACCCACTGCCATCAGTTAATTCTGATTCATAATGACATTGTATTGCAGAGTAGTCAGCTCCTGGGATTTGAAAGCTGTAAATCTTTACAAAAACAGACAATCTCATCTTTCTCTAGTAGATATGCATGTTTATGTTAACATTAAGAAACTGAACATACCATAAGCAACACGCACTTTTGCACAGTACACATTAATTTTGGGAGCTAATGAAGAAAAAACTAAACTAAAATATAATAATAAGGCAAATAATTTGCTTCTGATGTATGAATATTAATGTCATCACCGGAAGCTTCAATGCTCATAAACCAGCAAGTGCTATTATTGTCTCCATACACAAGGATGGGCAGGTGGTCAGGGAGATCATCAATTTGTGTTGATTTGCACTGGACAGATTCTCAGCTGCCCTGAATCACTGGACCAAAGCCTGAAGAGAGGTCTAAGAGATTCAGAGAAGGACAACTGAGAAAAGGTGTGAATGTGGGAATTATCTGTCATATTGTAGAATGAGATACATCCATGCTCATATTCCAAGAAAATGCACACTCTGGTGGTACGATGTCTTAGAGTAAGCTGTGTTTCTGGAGAGGTGAGTGCCCAGTACTCATGCCTATAAAACCTGATGACCCAGAAACCATCATCAGGTTTGATGACAACCCTCCCATTCCTCATTACAGTATCCTTACAAATCCCCAGGTCCCAGTCCTTACTGTCCCCAACATCCACCTCCCAATAGCAGTTCCCTGAGGTGAAGCGCTGTTGACCCAACACACATGGAAGGGAATGAAATCTCTGTGGATTATCAGGTAGTTCTTGAGGCATCTCTCCCCAGGTGACACATCTTCTGTCCTCAGACAAGGTGAGGTTACGGTGGGCTGTGTCTGCACACAGAATCACCTCCTCTGCAAAGATAATACGCTTTTTAATGTCTTGACAGAATAGAATGGCTTGGAAAGATAGATTATTATCAAGCATTAATTCAGAACCTCTGTGAGATGCATGTGTTCTTGTGCGAAGTATTTTTTCTGCTGTGGTATTCTAAATAATGTGCCTTCAAAGATGTCCACATTCAAATCTCCAGAACATGAATGTGTTATATTACATTTGTAAAAAGTACATTTAATATACGAATAAGGGAAAGAAATCTTTAAAAGAAGATGTTACCCTGGGCCATCCCAGTAGTTTTAATATAAGAAGGGACTTTATGTGAGAGAGGAGGAGCACCAATGTTAGAGAAAGTGGCTGTGACAGCAAATGGAGGTTGGAGAGATGGTCTTTGAAGATTGCTGGAAATGAGCCACAAGGTAGTATCTGAAGGCTGCATCTAGTAGCTTTAAAACCAATGTAACAGATCTCCCTTGAGGTCTTCAGAAAGATCTCTGACTGGCCAGTCCACTATTTTCATACTTGTGCCCTCCAGAATTGTAAAAGGGAAACGGTTTTGTTCCTTAAGTTATGCCATCTGTGATAATTTTGTACAGAATCAATAGAAAGATAATGCATCTGCCCTCCTCCAACACCTTCCTGTGCGACTGAGAACGAGTTTAAAAAGTATATTCCTTCCTGAACCATCAAGCAATGACTTACCAGCCTGAAAAAATTCTTTCCTCCAGTCTGAAAAAAACAAAACAAAATAAAAACCCTAATATGCATTAGTACACCCAGTGTTCATAGTTTCTGTCAAAATTTTTTTATTTTTAAAATACTTCCTTTTGCTTATATCCCAAATTGAATTGATAATTTTTTTAAAACATTTTATTGAGGCTCATACAACTCTTATCACTATCCATAAATATGTCAATTCTGTAAAGCACACTTATACATTCATTAGCCTCATCCTTCTCAAACCACTTGCTTTCTGCTTGTGCTCCAGGAATCAGCTCCTCATTTTCCTTTTCCCCCCTCCCTCCCCATGCCCCCCTGCCTTATGAGCCATTGATAATTTATAAATTATTATTTTATCATAGCTTACACTGCCGGGATCATGATAGTGGGGGAAGGAGGAAGCTTTTATGAACCAGAGGAAAGTTGGATGTTTCATCGATGCTACACTGCACCTGAGAGACTCATCTCCTCCCCACTACCCCGCTGCAAGGGATTTTCACTTATCTACAGATGGGCATTGAGTCCCCATCCCGCAATCCCACTCAATCATGATGATATGATTTTTTATTCTTTGGTGCTTGATACTTGGTCCCTTCGACCCCTTGTGATCACACAAGCTTGTGTGCTTCTTCCATGTGGGCTTTTTTGCTTCTGGGCTAGATGACTGCTTGTTTACCTTCAAGACTTTAAGACCTCAGATGCTATATCTCTTGATAGGTGGGCAACATCATCCTTCTTCACCACATTTATTTATGTACTCATTTGTCTTCACCGTTTCACACCATGACGGCTTTTGTTCTTTGGTGTATACCAGCTGATCCCTTCAACACGTTATGAAAACACAGGCTGGTGTGCTTCTTTCCTCTGAGCTTTGTGGCTTCCTAGCTAGATGGCCACTTGTTACCTTCAAGCCTTGAAGGCCCCAGGTGCTATGTCTTCTGATAGCCGGGCAACATCAGCTTTCTTGATTTGATGATTTTTGCCTTCACTAAATTTTCTTAATGCACTAATCATTCTTAATGAGCTAACAGTTCCATAAAAAATTAATTCATCTAGTTTATATTTTAAGTGGGATAGTCTATTGGTATACAGAAAGTCTTACCGCAATAAGTATAGCCCCCCCACCCCCACCCCACCCCCAACAACAAAGAAATTGTCTCAGGGGAGACAATTTAACAGAGAGCAGCAAATAATATCACAAATTAGTGCTAGATCGAAAATAAATGTTTCAAATTCCAAGTCCCTTGCCTCCTTCTTATATTTTCATTCTCTTTATAAAACTCAATTCCTCCCCATATCTATAAGATTGGACCCATAGACTGTTAAAATTGAGAAGCTGCTAAAAGCGTGATCAAATTTTGGGAACCCTACAGAAGAGCTGCCAACCAAGTTTGTTCAATTTTTTGGTTTAACATTTAAAGTGATGTATTTAAAAAACAATAGAAATACACAATTAAAATAAGTGTTTAATTTTTGTAAACCTGACAATAAAGCAAATGTCAACCACACATTGATTTATTATCCTGTCTTGCTGTTTTCATCCTATGTATGGATCCTTTTGGAGACAACGGGTCAAATTTATACTGAAGACATTTACCTATACTTGAATAGAGATTTCTCAGAATCAGTCAGCTAGTTAAAGTCTCTTATGTTAAATGTGATCACTTTTCTGTCAGCACATCTCATTTATTTCTTTCCTTAAACATTACATAGTCAGAGAGGAAAAAGCAAGTTAGAGGGACAAGTTTGATCTGAGAACCCAGCCAACACTATGAGCCTCCTTAACAATCCTGGTCCTGCATGTGGGTTGGAGGACGGTATATTAACAACCTGCATATGCAGATGACACAGGCTTGCTTGCTGGAAGTGAGGAGAACTTGAAGCACCTGCTGAGGAAGATTAAGGATTGCACCCTTCAGTATGGATTTTAACTCAATGTAAAGAAAACCCAAATCCTCATACCTGGACCAGTGGCTAACTTCAGGATCAACAAATAAAAGAATGAAGTTATCAAGGATTTTGTGTCACTTGATTCAAACCATTGTATTTCCAGTGGTCTCCTAGGCATTTGAAAGTTGAACACTGAGTAAGGAAGATGAATGAAGAATCAATGTATTTGAATTATGATATAGGTGAAGAAAGTTGAAAGTTCTACAGATTGCAAAAGGAATAAACATTCTGTCTTGGTTGAAGTACAGAATGTTTCTTAGAGTATGATGACACTTTGTCTCCTGCTCTATGGATATTTTTTCAGAAGAAAGAAGTCGCTGGAGAAAGACATCCTGGTTGTTATAGTAGCAGGACTGGGAAAAAGAGGAAGACATTCCAAGATGGGCTCTAACATAAGAACAACAGTGAGGATTTTACAGGAAAAAGAGGAAGACATTCCAAGATGGGCTCTAACATAAGAACAACAGTGAGGATTTTACAGGAAAAGGCAGTATTTCGTTCTGCTGTAAATGGGTACATTATGAGTCAGAACCAACTCAGTTGCACTTAACAACAACAACAACAAGGGCAGGATGTGCCATGTGTTTTTATGTGCTCAAATTATTGCCTATGCTATTTTGAAACCATGTTATGAACTTAAAGTGACTAAATATGAAGGAATTCTTTTAAAAGAAAGCATTCATTGAGATGTTGTTGCAAAGCAATTCTCAAACTCCTTTTAGGATATAATTAACTCCCTCTTTTCCTGGAAGCGAAATTAAAGATTCCAGAAAAGGGGAAATAGCACTTGTTTCAAGCATGATTTCTTTGGCATTAAGAAAATAATACAAAGTATGGATCCTGGACATAAATCAGCTCACCGTGTTTCTCTAAATAAACTTATTTTTGAACATACTATTTCTAATTCATTTTTAGATTGTCTATCTGATGAGGGTAACTTTGAACAGTTTCGGTAGTGACCATAAATGCCATACTTCAGAAAATGTATACTCTGACTCTCACAGAAATATGTTCCAAGCTGTCTTCTAGAGCTCCCAAAATGAGATAAAAATTTAAAATAGCTTCTTAGTAACAACAAATAGCACATTATCAAAATGAGTTAGGGAAATAAAACAGAGAATGGTTGAAGTTCATACTCTCTCTAGTTAGCTTCACTATCGCAACCACCAGGAGAAATATATAAGTTCATTTCACACTTTCTCCAGTTACTTTCAATATAGCAATCATTAAGAGAAATATAGACACATAAAGATCAGGTAAAATATTTAAAGTAGTCTTTGGATGCAGTTATCGATGCATAATAGTAACTGAAAGGAAATATTTGAGAAGTTTATGTAGAAGAAAATAATTTGTCAAAATTGCATGAGAGACACTTCTGGAATGACAGACACTTGGAATTACCAAATCTACTTTTGAAAAAGTAATAATAAAATGGGAAATATCTTAAAACAATCACTTTGAAAATATAGAAATGGATCAACATGAAAAGCATGAACCTCGGTAAAGAAAAATGTTTTTAAACTAGCATTTTAGCTCAGAGGTGCTCCCCTCTCCCATCCTTCAATTTGTCATGCTGGAAGTTAAATATGATGGGGCACGCAATGAGGCCAGTCACGCAATGAGGCCCGGTAGCAGAGCTGATCAGATTTGGAGTCCATGCACTGAAAATGCAGCCCTATATAAATTGTCAGTAGCAATAACTACCAACAGACATTGCAAGAAGGTCCATGGAACAAGACAGCTAGAGTGAATTCTGATCAATCATATACGGCTGATCATGGAAGGTTGCATCTGTGTATAAAACTGCACATATACTTAAGAAAATGTCTGTTGTGTTGGACAGAGGAGTTTTCTTAGCAGCTTTTTCTTCATTCCAAGCAAACACCACAGTACTGGGAAGAAACTTCCACCCAGGAGTCACACTACTTCACAGTATATCTATTCGTATATCTATTTAGTCTGATCAAATCTTACATGCACATACACAGTTGTAGGGACATAGGCTAATGTTAAAACATGGCCATTGCAGCCAACCAAGCACTTCCTGTGTGTCTCTGGGACCACCTAGAGGATATTTTCCCCATTTTTCAATGTGCACAGCAAAGCCAGAGGCATTATGGAAGTTTCTTGGTCATTCCCCTTATCTGAGGGTCAGGTATGTTAGCTTTACATTAATTATCCCTGGTTGAGTAGTGGGTTCACTTGGGCTGCTAATCACAAGGATAACTGTTCAAAACCACAAACTGCTCAGTATGATAAATCGGAGGCTTTCTACTTCCCAAGGAATTACTGACTCAGAAACCCACTTTGGGCAGTTCTCCCATGTCTCATAGGGTCCCGATGGGTCAGAATCAACTCCATGGCAGTGAGATTTGTTTGTTTAGCAACATAATGTGGATGACAGTAGCAGGTATGTTCAGCCTCTTTCCCCAGACCTAGCTCACTGGCAGTATAAAAGGATCCCCCAGATTGACCCACCTCAGCAGAAAATATTCTTTCCAACCCAAAACTCATCGGACAAAGCAGTACTGCATTCCTGTCTTTAAAATCTCAATTATAACAAAATGATGTCTCTGAAATTGGCTTCAGGTCAATTTTTCAATCTTCTTGCACATATATAGAGAGAATATCTGTTCTTCTTGGGTTTGAAGGACCCCCAGCTCTACTGGTCAGTTGTCATAGACAACTGAAAGCATACAACATGAAAATTTTCACCAGTGGCTGTTCCTTCTCCTTCAAAAGCTCCCCAGGAAACATGGGAAACTTCCACAATATGTCATTTCTCTATGCTAATGAACAAAGAACACCAAGGGTTTTCCTCTTTTTTGCTTTTTCCTCTAGTTTTATTCTCCGAGGATTGAATTTTGACCACCCAGACTGAGTGCACATTCTCACATTTGATGACCCCGAGAAGAAGGTAATCACACGTGATGTCGCTGTCTGGACAGCATCCTTTCAGCTTTGCTCCTCATTTAGAAGCAACATTATGGTTCAAAGATAATGGTCATCCTCCTCTTATCATCTATCTTTGAGTAGCCACATGATCTCAGGTTGTGCTTCCGGCCCTGAAACTGCCAAAGTAAATGGATAAAGGCTTTCAATGAATTATTTATGCCTGAAACTTTAAAGAGTTATCTAGAAGAAAGAGAATTGTCAACTAAGGTTGAACGTCTTACTTTTCCAAAGTTTTTTTATTGCAATCTCTAATTAATAATTTTCTGACCACCAAGATGTGCTGATATTTGTATACCGAATTGACATTCAATTTATATGCATACACACTCACAATAAATGTTGAGCAGATTTTTCACAATCAGTCACACAGTGACTTCAAAAAGTTCATAGGAAAATTCCATTATCTTTCAATTATGTTTTTCCATAAACCTTTTGATGATCTTGTTCACTGAGGATAAAAAAATTACTTTACATAGTTATTTAAAGAAAGTCATTAAACAAACAAAAGCAAGCACAGAAAAATCATTTTGGCAACCATGAAAAGCAGAAAAGGCTGCTGTAATATATTGTAAATGATGTTCTGATTTTGTTTCAAGATGAGGTATTCAAAAAACGGGAATTATAAAAATATGTGAGTAAAACAACTGTTGGAAGTTTTCTTTTTGCTCCTTGTTTTTTGTTGTTGCTGTTTTGCTTTCTTTTGTTTCTTTGATTTGCTCTGTATTTTTTGCATATAATTATCTCTACAGGTCTATCTAGATAAGATAGACGGGAAAAAAAATCTGGAGGGAAAAACAACTGGATGCACACTTCAAGGAGAACATGGGAGAGGGTGAGGTGGGGGAAAGGAAGTGGGTGTTAACAAACCCAGGGACAAGGGAACACAAGTGATTTAAAATCCAATGCAAGTAGGGTGTAGGAGTCCCGGTAGACTTGATCAAGTTCAATGTAATGGAGAGGAATTACTGAAACCCAAATGAAGGCTGGACATGATAGTTGGACAAGAGTAAAGTAAAAGGAAATAGAGGAAAGAACTAGTAGACACGGGACATTTATATTGGTCTAAATATAGGCATGTACATATGTAAATATATTTCTATATGATGTTGGGGAAATAGATCTCTATACATATATTTATAGGTTTAGGAGTCAGGTAGCAGGTAGACATTGGTCCTCTACTCACGCTCGCCCTCAATGCAAGAACACTTTGTTCTATCAAACTTGCATTCCATGATGCTCACCTTCCCGACTGTATCACTGAAGACAAAGTGGTGCATAACCAAATGTAATGAAAAAAGCTGAAGGCTTGAAGATCAATAAGTGGACATCTAGATGAGAAACAACAAAGCCCACAGGGAAGAAACTCACAAACCTGTATGATCATTAGGTGTCGATAGGATCAGGTTTCAGGCATCAAAGACTCAGAACAAAAATTCATTTCACTGTGAATGAGGGGATTAGGGTGTGGATCCCCAAAGCCCATCTGTAGACAATCAGCCATCCAATTACAGAAGGGTTGTGGGGAGGAGATGAGCCACATAGGGTGCCATACAGCACCAATTCAACATACAATTTTCCTCTAGTTCTTAAATGCTTATTCTCCCCACTATCATGACCCCAATTCTACCTTACACCTCTGGCTAGACCACGTATATGGTGCACGGGTACTGATAAGAGCTGGAAACACAGGGAATCCAGGACAGATAAACTCCACAGGATCAAAAATAAAATAGCGATATCACGAGTGTTAGGGGGAGGTGTGGGAGAAAGGGCCAATTGATCAAAATGATGTATCTATAGCTACCTCCCAGGGTGTTTGACAATAGAAAAGTGGGTAAAGGGAGACATAGGTCAGTCTAAGATGAAAAAAAATAATTTATAAATTATCAAGGGTTCATGAGGAAGAGAGGGTGGAGGAGGGAGGGGGAGGGATGGAGGAGGGAGGGGGGAAAAGAGAAGCTAATACCAAGAGCTCAAGTAGAAAGAAAATATTTGAAAATGATAATGGCAAGAAATGTACAAATGTGCTTGACACAATGGATGCATGGATGGATGGATTGTGATAAGAGTTGTTTGAGTCCCCAAGAAAATGATCAAAAAATTGTTGGGGATTATGTATAAGGGAATTAAGAGGAAAATCAGATAAGTAAATATGTTAAAAAGGCTAAATTGTAGTACGTTTAAAGAATTATGCAAAGGTATGACAATAAAGAAAAATATATTTTAAAAACATAGAACTTAGATTGGAGAAATATACAAAAGAAAAATGTCACTTACCAGGGTACAAAAAAGAATTCTGCCAGTCTGCAAGTGGACAAAATAGTAAAATACCATTAATCTGTGTGTAAGTGTATAAAACATAAAGCCAGAAGAAAGAGGACATTACAACAAAAGAGGGAAAAAAGAAAAGAAAGACAGTAACAAAAGGGAAGTGAGGAAAGATGGAAGAGTCCAAAAATGAAGAACAAAAGTAGGAGACATTTTTAAAGGTGGAGCATAGATAGTAATAAACATAGTCATCAGAAAAAGAAGTGAAAGAGAGTAAGACAAAGGGAAACAGAAAAGAGAAGGGAAATAAAAGAAAGTTGACAAAAGATAATAAAACATTAAAATAGGAATATTTCTTTCTCTTGATTATTTCAGTGCAACACTTTTCCAACTTAAAAAAAAGTGCGTTCAATGTCTTTTCCAGATTCACACCCATTTATACTCATATAAAGTGCTCTTAACTCACTTTATGGGGTTCATTCAAACTCAAAGCTACTCTGCAGGCCAGGGTGGAACTGGCCCAAAGTCATTCTAAGACTGCACACCATTAAGGAAGCCAACTGTCCCCTCTTCCCAGAGAAGGTTTGGTGGGTTCAATTTGCCCAACTTTTACTTAGTATCTGAGCATGTAATACCACCAGCGATCCTTAGAGGGAGCATAGGTAACAGTATATTTGCCTTTTTTTTTTTACCCTCAGGGACATAAGACTGAAAAAATATCTGTCTCTTCCTTTTTGCTATCTGGTCCTTTGAAATAAGTAATCTTTGAAATAATTAATACTTACTATTTTGGAATAAAGTCCTCCTTTCCTCTGAAAAGAAATACACGCATAAATTGGGGCATTCAAAAGACCAAGGTGCAGAAGCAAAGACATGCATTAGCCTGAAGGTTTTCTGTAATCATTACAATCACATTAGTCAAGCCAGGACTGCATTCTGACATTCTTTCTCATGACTAAAATAAAGTTCAATAATGTGTTCCCTAAACCTATTTTTACTTGAAACATATAATCAAGATGGCCAGGGAACTTTTTCCTTATAGGAAAGCTTCAATAAATGCAGATAAAATAGAGAATGAATTGTATCTAGAATATAGAATTAAGTGGGATAGATGAAGGGACCTAAGAAAAGATTCGCATAGAATTCTATAACCTTTCAAATACTTTCACTGTGAGAGGAAAATTACCAATTTCATATTGATATTTCACTGATGCAAAATTTTACAATTCTTTTTAATGTCATGGGAAAAAAACTTGTTGGGGGTTCGTGCACGTTGATAGGAGATAAGTTATTAAGATAAAAAACAAACTTATATTGACTTTCTAGGCGATTCGTGTACTCTAGGACAAAGCGGGAAAGAAGAAAACACATGACTTCTTGAACTAAATATATTTGATCTCATCTAGGTAATTATTACATTCCCAAATAATTGCTATTTAGCATCTCTTTCAGAATATTATGATTATTCACAAGATTGTCATCTTATACATATTCTGTGAAAAAAGAACTATGATTTATTTGATGAATCCAGTGAGTTATATATTTACTAAAGACTTTATCCATTCAATATACTTATAGCAAAAACTATGCAGTGGAGTTTCTCAATTTAAAAGAAATTTCTCAGTATCATAAAGTTCAAAAATGTACAAAATCCACACTATTGATAACTGTGCAGACTTATTTTTAAAACTTCAAAAGAGACTCTTTTAAAATACAGTGTTTTGTTTATTGACCTGTGATATATAATCCAATGGTTATATATATTGAAAACAGTTGGGCATTCATTACCACAATTGACTTTTGAACATTATTAGTCATGACTCCCTTATCACTAGCTCAGCAGAGCCCCCCACCTTTTCCTGCAATATCCCTAAGAAACTACTAATCTAGTTACTGTCTCTTTATATTTAGGTCTCCTGAATTTCATATAAAGAAAATAAAACAAAAAACACAACAACAAAGAAACATAGGAAATAATCAATAATCAAAACCCAGAAAATAAGAACTACTAGAGCAAGCTAAGAAGGGAAAAAAATAATAAACTGTTTGATTGTAACCTAACTATAAGGCCAGAGTGCTCTTGAGAGGCAAGGTTGGCAAGATTTCTCTTAGCTGCTTTGCTCCTGTCAGGAGAGACCAGTGCTCAGAGAAGGACATTATGGGTGCTGAAGGAGAGGGGCAGTGCAAAGGAGGAAAGTCCTCGAGGAGATGGATTGACACAGCAGCTGCAACAATGGTCTCAAGCATAGGAGCAATTTTTAGGGTGACTACGGAATGTTTACTGTGTCCTTCTGTCGCCCATAGAGTCACTATGGGTCAGCGCTGATTGGGTGGCATCTAACGACAGGTTGGAATTGACAGGAAGGCAAGGGGTGGTAAGTCCAAAAGAATGTGGTCAAGGAGAGGCTCTGGGACAATAGTTTTGTGTACTTCGCAGCAGTGAAAGACACTTTCAGGAGAAGAGGAAGAAATTAGGGAAAGTTGAATTCTCTGGTTACTATCAAGGCTATCTGAATAATTCTCCCAGTAGGACACATAGCAAACATGCTATGGATTGTCTTGTTGCTAGGTGATATTGAGTCATTTCCCAGTATGCAGCAGCACAGAACATTTCCCAGTATGCAGCAGCACAGAACACTGCCCATTTCTGTGCCATCCTCATAATTTTATGACAACCAAAAATATCTCATTAGTAAATCATGCTAATTCGACTCCTGCATCTCCTTTTTTTTTTTTTTTTTTACATTTTTGCCTGTATTTTTTCTTGGCATCCATTTTTTTTAAAAGACATATCTTTCAGTTTTCTTAGTAACTTCTGTCCCTACTTCTTGTCTTTTTTATTGCTTGTGAAATTTCAAATTTCATTGCCATTAAACAATCTGAGTCATTTCTTGGTAGCCTCCTTTCTTGTCTGTCTCCAGTGAAGATCCTACCCACTTTAGTCATATGATAGCTTCAGGTGTGTATACTCGCTAAATAATATTTGGACACTCTTGATAAAAACATATTATGAATGTACATATATATTTTGAAAATGTATTGTTTTTATAAATGGCAATGACCTTATTCTCTATAATCTTAAATTAGGTACCTTTACATTACCTTTAGTCTTGGAAAAATGGAGTGATATTACCAATTGAAAGGTTGGGTTTTATATGTTCAAGAAGACAAGAAACTCAGTTACATCTCTCTCCCATCACCTAGAAGATAAAACTAAGTAGTATTTTTAATAATATAAATTTTTTATGATTATTGATTCATTCGATAATTTTGCTATCAATAATTTTTATAATAGAATTAAATGTAATAATATGGCCAAATAAATTTATGTGACTTATACTGTGAAATTTACTGTCATATGTATCTATTTGATGCAGGAGAAAAAGTATTTCTATTTATCTTTCATGACACTATTGAGATGTAACACTAACATGAATTATTTTTGAAGATTTCTGTATTCACATAAACTAGTTTCAAATACATTCAGTAAAGCATATCTTACTGCACAATAACAAGTCTCTAGTTGTTTTAAAGCCAGGACTTTTCACCCTTCATTTTCAAATTTTTTATTGCTTACAAAGAAGAAAGTCTTTTTTACTTCTTTCCTCAAATTAAAAAATATTATTTAAGTATATAATTAATTTTCTAGTAAAGTCAATGAGGCTCAAGGAGAATAAAGTACAAAGAATCAATGACAGAGGAGGGGAGAAAATGGCGACCAGATAGACTTATCCGTCTGGAGCTCCTGCTCCCACACCAGGAAATTGGGAGGTAAGGTGTAGGAAACTGGGAGGTGGAGTCCTGAAATTAGAACTAAGGTACCAGGGTTTCCCCTGAACCCCTTTTTGTGTTGGATTTCCACTCACAGAGCAAACTAAGAATGCTTTAAAGCGCTCTAGCTTTGGCGAGCCCACAGGTGCCTGTTGTGCCCTTGCTGGAGCAGCGATTTCTGCAGGCAGATGGGGAAGACCGGACAGAATCCCAGACAGGAGGAGAATCCCACTTCAGAGATCTCTGCGTGGTTGGCTGTCTTGAGCTCATGCCCAGGGGAGTGGCGGTGGGTAGCCATAATTTAGAGTAAAAGAAAAAAATATTATTACTTCAGGAAGATCCCGGTGTGGGAGAAAATAGGCAGAAAGTCGGGAATACAGGGAGCAAAACTAGTTCCAATTGGAAGAGAAGGAAATAAGCCCCATTATAAACTGGATTTCCCCTTCTGGGCTTCAGCTTTTCAGCCCCCAAATCAGAGCACGTGGCAAGCAAAAAAAAAAGAAAAGAAAAAGGTGAAATATATATTATTGGTTTAAAACTCAACCCAAATCTGGTTGCTCAGCTCCTAGGAGCACTAAAGGGGAGGCCATTAACATAAATCAGCATAAGAAGCAACCAAGCAAAGTAATGCCTGAACTCAGCTACAAGGCCTGGCAGTTTTTAGCATAACAAAGATCAAAGGTCAGTTTTAAACAGCAAGAGTGCAGCCCAGTGACTTGAGAGACTATTTCATTTGATTTCATTCTAGTTGGCCAGGGGGAAAAAAATAAAATAAAATTCTCTGATCTAGTCAGCACCAACAATCTAGATAGGAAAACAAGCCCAGCTTCCCTCTCAGTGATTCTACACATAGCTGGGGAGGCCCTGCTTGTCCTGGGACTCTAGACAGGCCTGAGGGAACACTCCGGTGCCCCCCTCCCAGCCCCTCCTACAGTGCTATATACAGCACAAGGCAGGTACACCAGGAACTCGAGCACCCAAGTGACCCTAGTCACGTTGCAAGGTTGCTTTTGAAGCAACCCCACACAGCATCTGCGGAACCCTACACGAAAGGGGTACACCATCCAGCTACCTGGGAGAAGAGTTAGAACTCCTCCAGTCTCACAGAGAGGTGATCAAGTTTCAGTTATGTTCTTACCTACCACTCTATTTCTTCTGTCTATATTCACTAGCTCTTCTAACTTTTCCAATGAACGCAGTCTCAATGAGCTCAGGTTTGTGTTGGGGGTTTATTTTCTCTCGTTCATCTTTATCCCTCTCCCCCCACCCTCCTTCCGCCCTCTTTCTTCTCTTCTCTCCCACTCTCTCCTTTCATATGCCACTACTGACTTTCAGGTCACTACCCTCTGCTTAGGACAAATCAACCAAAATAGCAAGAGGAACTCCAGCCTGCCTGTACACCACACAAAGCAGCTATAACAAACACTTACAACGTGCTTCACTGCTGAGGAAACCTCCGTCAGACCTCTAAGGTGATCTCGTCAACTAGGGAAATTCTACCCAGCACCACTTGGTCCCGGCATTAAAAGGGCACACCAACCAACCATTTGGAGGCAGGGTCTAAACCCCTTTGGTCAAACATCCAAGCAAATCATGGGGGAATTCACAGCCTAATTCTTGAGACTCTACAAAGGAATGGGGGAAACACCTGACCACCACTTGTGGAGCTCCATGCTACTGCAGGTACATCCTCCCAACCTCCAAGGCAATCTTTCTGCCAACGGTAATTCCCCTGCCAGCTATAGAGCTCTACACCAAGGAGGATATACCCACACGCGCTCAACAGCAGTACAGCGACAGAGAAAAACACCACAGGACATCCGAAGTGCCCCAAGAACTGTGAAGCCTACATAGAGGTAGGCCAGGGATGCAACGCCATCATGGGCCCACAAAGTTCCGACCAGTGTCACATGAGAGGAGTAGCCAACATACATTTCAAGTAACAGAATTCTGGATGGTTAGGATAAGGGTGAAACCACAGGAAGATATAGCGATAACTGGACCCCTTAGAACAGCTGCCGGCAGCTAGTTCATAGAAGGACTCATACAAATCCCCCAAGAGAGAGCCCAGGGATCTTCTACTCAGGAATATGGCTCCAGGCTCCTGTAAAACAATACGTAAAAAACAACCTGTCCCAACAGCTTCAAGTAAAATGCAGGAAAAACAGAAAACAATGCCAGAAGAAGTCATGAACCTAACGATATGCATAGAAGAAGCAGATATTGACCTACCACAAAAAGAAATTTTCACAAGGCTGCTTAAAGTCATAAAGGATATGAGGGAAGCAATTTAGGAAAAAAGATGAAACAATAGAGGAGATAAAGGCAACGCTACCAAAGCGAAATAAAAGAGTTAGGGGATGAAATAACAGAATCCAGGGACAAATTGGCAGACCTAGCGAATAGGCTTGATGAGGCAGAAAATCGCACCAGTGACCTAGAGGCCAACCAAGCAGACCTCAGCAACCAGGAAAAACAGTCAAATAAGACAATCAAAGAAACTGAGGAAAACTTGAGGACCCTGTCAGATGCTATGAAAAGAAACAATATTAGAGTAATTGGACTACCGGAACAAGACACAACAAAGAAGTCAACAGCGACAATAGCAAGGGAATTCTTAGAGGAAAACTTCACCAGCTTAATAAATGAAAATCAAACAACCATACAAGAGGTTGAAAGAACACCAGCCAAACTCAAACCCAAGAAGAAGTCACCAAGACATATAATTACCAAACTATCCAACTATGAAGAAAAGAAGATCATAAAAGCAGCGAGTGAAAAGTAAACAGTCACATATAAAGCTACCCCAAAAAGAGTATTTCAGATTTTTCAGCGGAAACGATGAATAAGAGGAGGGAATGGAGTAACATATTCCAAAAATTGAAGGAAAATAACGCAAATCCAACAATACTTTACCCAGCCAAATTATCTATTAAGATAGATGGAGAAGTAAGTGTCTTCCCAGACAGTCACAGCCTCAAAAAATACATAAAAACAAACCTTGTCCTACAAAAGATCCTTGCTGATCCAGTATGGGCAGAAGATCAACACCCACCAAGGGCAAATAAGAGAACAGCACATAGAACAAATCCACCGATAGGGAGACAAAGAGAAAACAGCCCCAAGTACAGCATCAGTTCAATAGTGGAAAGAAGGCAAATATAAACCACTCACACAAAAGAAACATATAAGAGAGGTAGAAAAATATCCATCCCAAAAGGTATAATATGACATCACAGAGTCCACAGATAGATATAATAACACTGAATATCAATGGCCTGAACTCAGACATTAAAAGGCAGAGGCTAACAGACTGGTTCAGGAAATATAACCCATCAATTTGCTGCCTCCAGGAGACTCATGTTAAGCTTACAGACAAACACAGGTTGAGAATTAAAGGCTGAAAAAAATATATATCAAGCAAATGGTAATGCAAAAAAAGCAGGGTTAGTGATCTTAATATCCAACCAAATTTTCCTCAAGATACAGGCCATAACAAGAGACAAAGAGGGGCACTATATTATGCTCAAGGGAACAATAGACAAAGAACCAATGAGTATAATAAACATATATGTGCCTAACGAGAGACCTGTGAAATTCATAAATAAAACACTCCAAAAGATGAAAAAAGATATCACAGGCTCAACAACTATAGTTGGTGACTATAATACACCAGTCTCTGATAAAAACAGATCATTAGGAAAGAAACTGAACAGGGAGGCTACTGACCTAAATAGCACAATTGGACGATTTGACGTGAAAGATATTTTCAGAGCTTTCCACCCACATGCAAAAAAATCATTCTTTTCAAGTTCACATAGCACATATTCAAAAATAGACAGCATGCTGGGACACATGTCGAACTTGAGTAAATTCAAGCACATAGAGATTATACAGACATCTCTCTATGATCATTGTGCCATAAAGCTGGAAATTAACAGAAGGACAGTGAAGAAAACAAGGGTCAAAAATTGGAGGATGAACAATTTCCTATTGCAGGGAGTGGGTATTGACCCAGATTAGAAATGAAATAAGGAAGTTTCTAGAAACTAATGAGAATGCAAATATGATATACGAAAACTGTGGGACACAGCAAAGACATTTATCAGAGGAAGGCTGGTAGCAATAAATGCACACATTAAAAAAGAAGTGAGACTCTTGGATGATATGTTGACACAAAACTTACACCAACTAGAGCAGAGTCAACAGAACAACCCTACTAATAGTAAGACGATAGATATAATAAAAATCAGAGCAGAGATACAGGAGAGGGGAAAAAAAGAAACTATGGAAAAAATTAATGCCACTAAAAGTTGGTTCTTTGAAAGAATTAACAGAATTGATAGACCTCTAGCAAATCCAACCATAGAAAGGAAGGAACAACTGACATTTGCAGGGATGAGGGATGAATCAGGGGAAATTACAACAGACCCTAATGAAATCAAAAGGATAATTACACAGTATTAAGAAGATTGATATTCTAATGAATTCAACAATTTGGAAGACATGGACAAATATCTGGAAACAAAATTCCTCACTAGACTATCCCAGATTGATGTCAACAACCTCAACAGAACCATAGCAAAGGAAGAAATAGACAAGGTATTCAAGGGATTATCAACAAAAAAAATCCCCTGGGCCAGATGGCTTCACAGATTTCTACCAAGCATTCAGGGAAGAACTGACACCAACCCTATACAAACTCTTCCAGAACATAGAAAAGGGCAGAAAAATCCCAAAGTCTTTCTATGAAGCTAGTATAACTTTGATACATAAAGCGGACAAAGATGTCACAAGAATTGAGAACTATAGACCAATATCCCTAATGAACATCAATGCAAAAATCCTTAAAATACTGGCCAAGAGAATACAAAAATATATTGAAAAATAATTGACCACAACCAAGTGGATGCAGGGATGGTGCAGCATATGAAAGATCATCAGCATTATTCACCGCATTAGCAGAAAAAATGATAAGAACCACATGATAAAACCATTTGACAACATTCAATGAGCATTCCTGTTTAAGACACTTAAGAAGATAGGAATAGAAGGAAAATTCCTCAATATTATACAAGCCATATATGAAAAACTAACAGCTAATGTGGCAGTTAATGTGGTAGAAAGGATGAAAAATTCCACTGAAAAAGGGGAACAGACAAGGATGTCCCTTGTCCCCATTCCTATTTAACATCATATGGAGGTCCTAACTAACAACATAAGACAAAGGAAAGATATTAAAGTATCCAGCTGGGGAAGGAAGAGGCAAAAGTATCATTACTCACAGATGATATGATTCTATATATTGAAGATAGCTTAAACTCCACAGTGTTGGAAGCAATAGAGGAATATGGCAGAGTGGCAGGATACAAAATCCACAAACAGAAATCTACTGGACTGCTCTACACATCGTACAAGACCACAGAAGAGATGATTAAAAAGGCAGTACCCTTTACAATTGCCAAGCACACATTGAAATACATAGGGAAATACCTGACTAAAAAAACGAAAGATTTGTATGAGCAAAATTATAAAACACTACTTCAAGAAATCAAGCGTGACCTCAACAAATGGAAGAATATCCCATGCTTATGGATTGGAAGACTAAATATAGTAAAGATGTCAGTTCTGCCCAAGGCACTATATAAGTTCAATGCTATCCCGATACAAATAACACCATGCTTCTTCAAAGAATTGGAAAAACAGATTACCAACTTCATATGGCGAGGGAAGAAGTCCAGAATTAGCAGAGAACTCAAGAAGGACAAAGTGGGAGGGCTTGCTATACCTGATTTCAGCACGTAATATATGGTCACAGTAGTCAAAACAGTGTGGTACTGGCATAATGACAGATATTCAGACCAATGGAAAAGAGCTGAAGACCCAGAAATAAAAACATCAGCATATAGGCAAGTGATCTTTGATAAGGGCCCCAAAATATCTAGATAACATGGACTGGATGAATAATCTAGAGGAGAAAACAATGAGACCAATAGTTCCAGGGAGACATGGAAGAGGGGGATGAGGGGCAGGGAGGTGATGCTGACCAACCAAGGGACATGGGAGCAGTAAGTGATCCAAAATCAGTAGCAAGGAGGGTGTGAGTGGCATGGTAGGGTGTTAGCAAGGGCAAAGTAACCGAAAGAAATTATTGAAAACCAAATGTAGGCTGAGCATTATAGTGGGACAAGAGGAAAATAAAAGGAATTAGAGGAAAGAACTAGGTGACAACGGGTATTTATAGAAGTCCAAAGACTGGAGCTCTTTCCCTGTCCTCCCCGAGCTGTGCAGAGGCGGAGGCTCCGGTGTGTTCAAGATTCTGTCCAACCCATAACCTACCACCATGTCCGAGGAAGGCATTGCTGCTGGAGGTGTAATGGACGTTAACACTGCATTACTAGAGGTGCTGAAGACCGCCCTCATCCACGATGGCCTAGAACATGGAATCCGCGAAGCTGCCAAAGTCTTAGACAAGCGTCAAGCTCATCTCTGTGTGCTTGCATCCAACTGTGATGAGCCGATATATGTCAAGTTGGTGGAGGCCCTATGTGTTGAACAGCAGATCAACCTCATTAAGGTTGATGACAACAAGAAACTAGGAGAGTGGGTGGGCCTCTGCAAAATTGATAGAGAAGGAAAACCCCGGAAAGTGGTTGGTTGCAGTTGTGTGGTTGTTAAGGACTATGGCAAAGAATCTCAAGCCAAGGATATTATTGAAGAATACTTTAAATGCAAAAAATGAGCAAATAAAACTTTGCTAATTATTAAAAAAAGAAGTCCAAAGACTGGAATGTACATATTTAAATATATTTATATAAGAGTGTGGGGAAACAGATCTATGCGAATATATTTAGAGGTTTAGTATTAAGGCAGAGATGGACATTGGGCCTCGACTCAAGCACTTACTCAATGCAAGAACACTTTGTTCTAATAAATTGGCATTCCATGATGCACATCTTCCCGACACGATTGCTGAAGAAAAATGTGTGCATAAGCAAATGTGGTGAAGAAAGCTGACAGGGCCCTGCTACCAAAAGATATAGCATCTGGGGTCTTAAAGGCTTGAAGATAAACAAGAGGCCATCTAGCTCAGAACCAATAAAGTCCACATGGAAGAAGCACACCAGCTTGGCTGACCATGAGGTGTAGAAAAGACCAGTTGTCAGACATTGAATTGCTTAAAACCATATCAGTGAGTGCTCACCTTCCTGACACAACCACTGAAGACAAACATGTGCATAAGCAAATGTGGTGAAGAAAACGAATGGTGCCCAGCTATTAAAAGACATAGAGTCTAGGGTCTTAAAAGCTTGAAGATAAACAATTGTCCATCTAGCTGAGAGGCATCAAAGCCCACAAGGAAGAAGCAAACTAGCTTGTCTGACCACAAGGTGCAGAATAGACCGGTTATCAGACATCAAAGAGCTAAAAACCATATCAGTGTGTGCCCACATCCCGGATATGATCAATGAAGCCAAACATGTGCATAAGCAAATGTGGTGAAGAAAGAAGATCGTGCCCACCTATCAAAAGATATAGCGTCTGGGATCTTAAAGGCCCGAAGATAAACAAGTGGTCATATAGCTCAGAAGCAACAAAGCCCACATGGAAGAAACACATGAGCCATTGTGACCACGCGCTGTCAAAGGGATCAGGTATCAAGCATCCAGGAACATAAAATCATATCATTGAAAATGTGGGTGATTGCAGAGTGGAGACTCAAAGCCCACTGGTAGCTAACCGGACACCCCTTGCTGAGGGGTTTTGGAGAGGAGATGAACTAGGCAGGGTGTAGGGTATCAACGATGAAACATATAACTTTCCTCTAGTTCTTAAATACTTCCTCCCCCAACTATCATGATCCCAAAACTACCTTGAAAATCTGGTTAGACCAGAGGATGTACATTGGTACAGATAGCAACTGGAAGCACAGGATGTCCAGGACAGATGACTCCTCCAGAACCAGTGATGAGAGTCGCGATGCCTGGAGGTGGAGAGAGTGTAGAGGGTGGAGAGGGTAGAAAGGGAGAACTGATTACAGGAATCTACATATAACCTCCTCCCTGAGGGAGGGACAATAGAGAAGAGGGCAGGAGGAGATGTCGGAAAGGGTAATATATGACAAAATAATAATAACATATGAATGATGAAGGGTTCACGAGGTACGGGGAGTGGGGAGGGAGGGGGAAATGAGCAGCAGATATTAAGGGCTCAAGTAGAAGGCAAATATTTTGAGAATGAAGATGGCAACAAATGTACATATGTTCTTTACACAATGGATGTGTATATGGATTGTGATAAAAATTGTACGAGCCCCCAATAAAATGATTTTTTAAAAAGAAACAATGATATGAAGGTATTGATAGATACATCCTCACATCATCTAGAAGTGTACCTCCTAAAATTACATTGTGTCTATAAATGAAAAAAATCAACACTTTCTCTGAAAAAAAGCAAAAGGAAAGAGGAGCAATTGACAAAAGAAGTAAAGTTACAAGTAACTCAGTTTACCTATAAAGAAGTTCTTTCTTATACTTTGCTTCCTTTATAGTAAACACACACACAAATATGTTTCACAAACACAGGGTCAAACCGACATTCTTTTGATGATATAGTTTTTGAATGAAGCAAAAAGCCTGCCTTTATCCTCCTTCAATTTCTTTAAACACCATATGAAATGAAAAATACAGAAGTGGAATCAGTAAAATATTTTTGGAAAACTGGCTAAAATTCATTAAAGATAAATGGAAGCACATAAGAAATGGAATAACTGAGATTCCAAAATTTTAAGTAATGGTAAAGTACTTAGAGCCCCATTTTCATATTTTCTGGTTTCTTCTTCAGTTTGAAGAACTAATCAAGATTATGAACATATTTAATTTTCCTATATTCTATTCACAAACAAATTCCATAAATATTCATTAGGATAAACATAGAAAATTTGCAGTTATATTTAAAAAGCAAAAAAAATTGAAACCCTTAAACTGGTCATTTTATCCTTATATTATGAAGACCGTAAGAAACAACTATTCCTTGCTTAATTTGATTCTATATTTGACGGAATTTTATTCTATTTTATTCAGCATATCCTGTTCATGCTCTCCTACTCAATGTGTTATTACTCTCATTCACATTGCAGAACGCTCACTAGCATATATTTAAAGCAACTCTACAGTGAAAAAATTTTCTAAGATTTACATAATTCAAGAATGCACTTATGACCTTCATCACTGCCATTATTCACAGTGTACCCAGACTGTAGTGGTCACAAGTTGAGCTGCTAACTACAAGGTCTCTTGTTGGAAACCACCACCCCTTCACAGGAAAATACCAGGTTTTCCTGAGTGGAGAAAGGCAGACTCCAAAACCCAGTGAAGCAGTTCTACCTTGTCTTTTAGGGTCACTGTGATCCAGATGAACTCCTCCATAGCAGAGAGTTTGGATAGAGACATTCATTTGGGAGATATTTTCTCCTACCATTTTAGGGATATTTTTCTTCCATGATTTCTGATAGGGAATCAGCTGCAACAGAGAAACATTGTTGCCCTGGAAGAGACGTGGTTTTCCATCTGCTACTGTCCAGATTTGCTTCTCTTTAGGTTTGCCATTTCCCACAATCAATTCTCTAGAGAAGGCAGAGCCCTGACGAGCATTTCTCCTACTGTTCTTAGGGAGGTGCTGACGTGCTAGGTCCCCACTAACACAGGGTGGAATAAAGACAGAATGTACATGTAGTACAGAGTACTGATTTATTTTTGCCAATGCTGAGTGGAATTCACATTATTTCTGAGCAACTCTGACTGGAGGCAAGGGCTACATTACTATTGTGTGGCTAAAATAAGAAAGGGCCTGTCAAAAATGTGTCCTGTTCTGATAAGCTACTCTTTTTCATGAATTTTTGGTCTTAAAATTTATACTTTGCAACAAAATGTAAAAAAAGAAAAGAGGAGAAAAAAATGATTAGGGCAAAGACTGTACAGATGTGCTTTATACAATTGATATATGTATATGTATGAACTGTGATAAGAGTTGTATGAGCCCCTAATAAGTTGTTTAAAAAATAAATAAAATAAATAAAAAGAAAATATTACACGGATAAAAAATTATACTTTGCTTTGGAATGTGAAAACCACAACATTGTGTGGTCTTAAAATATAAATCTTATAGTCTAATTCAGGGTATGGCCATAGTAAAGCTGACTGAAGTTTTCACCAATTTGAAATGAGAAAACAATTCCATTTATATTCACAAAGCACTTCTCTAGTTAGCTGTAACAGTCATGTGAATTATTCCACCTTACTAGCAATGAGTCAAGGCTGACTCACAGGATGTCAAAGCATGCTTCAGGAACCGTACCTGTTTATAAGAGAAGAAAACACAGTATTTTCCTCTTGGAAGTGTTGTTAGTGATGAACTAGCAACACTGCAGACCACAGCCCAGCGTACAACAATTTCACTCTCAGGCATCCAATGTGAATTTATTAGATATAGTTAATCTTATTAAAAAGGATAGAAAAGATTTCTAGCATGGATTAGGCTTAATTCAAACAGATTAAATACTAAAACAAAACAAAGTTTACTACACAAGTAAAAAGTACTTTATTATCATAGACTAGGGAACTCCATCCTTCATTTATATATTTTATGTCCAATCTTAGCAAAGAATACTACTTGCTTTATCTTTTTTGACTCTAATTACCACATGAAAATTCATTATTACACAAAATTAACTCTCTAGTCCAGAAAAGGAGGTACAATTACACTAAATAACTAAGAGGTAAGCCATGGTAGACAATCAAAATCCAATGTAATTATCGATATTCTCTCCTCTGTTCTAGGAATGTTACTTATTATTTATTTCATTTAAATATGGATGACAGTAAAACACTTATCTGCTTTCAGTGCCTCTGAAAAAGCCAATGACAGCAAAAATATGCGAGAAAAACAAATAGAAGTAATTTAAAAAGGGAATAACAAACAAAAATCAAGTAATTCAACTAAATGTGCCACAACCCCTTTCATTTTTTTTAATGAAAGAGCAAACTACCAAAGTTCCATACACTCGTAGTCAATACTTGACACTACTTTACTCATGGGATTTGTGTTTATGTGTAGATTAAAGTGTCTATCTTTCCCTTACTTCAATTTTCTGAAAAACAAATCCATTAGAACATTCCAAACTGGGAGTGAAGAAGTCTGCTGAGTCTACAGGAAGTAACACACATCCCGCAGTATGATCCATGGGTTGTAGATAATATAATGGAAATCTGAGGAGGGAATGATACCAGAGTGAACACTGGTTTGCAGAAGTCTATGAATGATGGTTTCTTTTTCAGCAACCAATTCCTGGGTAGAATTCACATATTGTATATACTCAAATATGAGCCAACACAAAAATTTCAAACTAAAATTATCAGTCGCTTATACTTGGGTATATACAGTATATATTCAGGCTTTTGAAGAATCTACTCTGATCATTGAACAGGGATGTGAATAGACTTGTTATCAGGTAGAGAAGAATACAGGAGATCTGGATATGTGAAAATGTAACAACTGATTTGATCACTCTTTTGACCCATTTAAAAGTTGTATCAGTTAACAGGAAAAAAAGTTAAGGAGATATAAAGACGGATTAAACCCGTGCTGAATACCCTCTGAACATAAATCAAGGAGGTGAGTAGTCTTTCTGTTTCACAGTGTGCATTAGAGAATGGATGGTAGCACATGTAACTAGATTAAAATTAAACATGTTATCATTTCATCTCCAATATGACCTTTTTAAAGTTGTTCTAGTTCCTAATATCTTCTACTTCCTTTTCTATTGCAGGTTGTGAGTTTTTTTGTTTCTTTGTGTTCGGCTTTTGTGTATTATTTAGTATGTGAGTTCCAGGATGGATAAATCTATAGAGAGAGTAAGCCAAATACATGGTTTGGAGGACTGCAGGAGACTGACTGGCGTTTGGGAACTCATAATGAGTATAGGAGAGAAGAAAATGTTTTAAGAATGGATTGTGGTAATGATTGCACAAGCCTTACTGCTGAAAGTATGTGATTAAACTATATGATGTGTGCACTGTATCTCAAAAACCGGTCTTAAAAATTAAATATTGGAAATCACGGAAAATAGTGTTAAAATTCATTTACAAATAAATTGAAACAAGTTGATAAAGGAGATTGAAGAGAGAGGGTCAAGATGGCACCCAGGTGAGCGGCACATACTGAGGTCGCTTTTGTGCAAGGTGGGTTTAGTGTCCAGGAAGCCTAGTGGAAGGATTCTGGTGAGTGGGAGAACCCCCTGGGACCACCCCATCCCCCACCCCACATATCTGTCCTGAGCCGGAGCAATGGTGATCTGGGATCCGATCCATGGCAAATCTAAGCTCAGGAGGCTGAGCAGCCCCAGCACACTGCACTGCCACCGCTGCCTTGAACAGTACTATACCCATTCCACCCCAAGGCCCGGTATCCATGCAAGTAGTTTCTTGGCAGCCCAGCCAAGAGACACACGCAGTTGTGGCGGGACCCCCTGCAGCAACAGCCCACTCATGATGCTCCACTAGGAGAGAAGTTCCCCTTTCCCACAGTTCCCCTCTCCCCACGTGGTACCAATCTGACCCCAGGCTAGGTCCCTCTTTGCATTCACCAAGGGCTCTGTGAACTGATTTGCAGTCTACCCATAGCTGGTATGGTGACTTGAGACAGGAAGCAAACTACTCCCAGTATCACCTGGGACGCCTCCACTGGCACCCCGGTCCACCCGCTTGCACAGACAGCTTCACTCTTGCTCCTTGACTGGGAGGCCTCATAGCAGCACACCCTGTGTGCCAGCCTCCCCGGTCATTCCCTGACAGTGACACAAGCGCTTCCTGAGCACTCGCATCAGAGCGCTAATCATTCCTGGCTGTGCAGGAGGCTAGAGACCCGGTCCTTCATTTCACGCGGGAGATTTTTCTGTCTGCTCTGGGCCGACCCATGCCACTGAGGTGTCCCCATCGCCAGCGGTCCCAAAAGCCTTCTTGAACCCAGCCTGTTCTGGCTGATGCATGAGGCTCACCGCTGTAAACTGCTTCCTGCAGGCCTAGCTTCTGACTGCCTGCTCAACACTACAGGCATGTAGGGACCCGTGGGAATGCATGCTTGATCTGAAGAGTATTCATTCCTCTCACATAGCCTGGCTTTGGAGCCCAGGAACAGCACCACCTCCCATGGCAGCAAGGCTTTCCCCGCCTTTGCTTTTATTCCGCAGTTTTAAAACTTGAAGGAGAAAAAGGAGCAATTTTTATTTTTTCTTTCATTCTTTTTTCATCATTTTAACTTTTTTCTCTTCTTTATTTCTTTTCCTTTATCTTTTATTTAGTTTATTTTTTTTATTAAACAAGGAAAAAGCTCTCAAGTGTCCCCTGACAGACCATGTCAAAGGAGACAAGGGACATTCATGTATTTTCCAGCCCCCATTCCAGTCACTAAAACTTCTCACTAGTTTTGGCCACTGAACCATCAAGGAACTCTGCCTACATGGCAGTCTGACCTACATCTATAGTAGGTTGCTGGCAGCCCCCTAAAAGCTTACTTAATAGCAGGGGTCCTCAAACTTTTTAAACAGAGCACCAGTTCTTGATCCCTCTGACTCTTTGGAGTGCCGGACAATAGTTAAAACAAAACTATGAACAAATTCCTATGCACATTCACATATCCTATTTTGAAGTAAAAAAGCAAATGGTAAAAATACCTGCTGGGCTGGATAAATGTCCTCAGCATGCCACATGTGGCCCACAGGTCAAAGTTTGAGGATGCCTGCCTATTAGTAACACAGAGAAAGACCTAACGTCTCCATGGTCTCCCAGAAACATGGGGCCTACTAAAGGATTTAGGAAAAATCAACAGACTGCATAACTCTCAAGAAAGAAAAAACAGAGAGACAAAACACAGGAGCAGAATTAATGATGCCCATAGAAGAATCACACACAGATCTGTCACAGAAGTAAATCTTCAGAGGTCTGCTTGGAGTAATATGGGGGCTGAGGGAAGCAATACAGAATAAAAATATAATGACAGAGGATATGAAGTCAACAAAAGAAGGTATGAAGTCCATACACCGAAAGGAAATACAGGTACTAATGGATGAGATAGCAGAAGCCACACACAAGGTTAGAGAATTTATAATTAGACTTGAGGCACTCAAACAGATCTCAGCAAGCAAGAAAGATAGTCAGATATGAAATGTAAAGAAGAAGAACATTACCTGAGATCAATGACAGATGCTATGAAAGGGAATAATACTCGAATAATTGGTCTATCAGAGCAGAGCACACCACACAATTTGACAGCAAAGATAGCGAAGGAATTTCTGGAAGAAAACTTTCCCACCTTAATGTGTGAGAACCAGGCACTCATACAGGAAGGATAAAGGACAACAACTAGACTAAACCCCAAGAAGAACTCATCAAGACATGTAATAGTAAAAATGTCCAACTTTGAGGAAAAAGAGAAAAATTTCAGAGTAGCAAGAGAATGGAAGACAGTCACAAAGTAGCTCAGGTACGAATAAGGTCAGAACTATCAGCAGACATTATGAAGAGGAAGAGAGCGGAGCAATATCTTCCAAAAACTGAAATAAAAAAAATGCCTTCCCAAGACTCCTTTACCCTGCCAAATTATTCATTAAAATAGATGGGGAAATAAGGGTCTTCTGGGACAAGAAAAGACTCAAAGAATATGCTGCAAGATACCTGACCCTGCCAAAGATACTGGCAGAATCACTATGGCCGAAGGCTTAACCTCCACCAAGCATAAGCAGCAGACCACGATATAACCCATCTACATCCAGAAGCCAACATTCCAGCAACAATTACCAAGAAAACAAGGCCTCAGAGGGAAGAGAAGACAAGATAGAAACTCCCCACAAAAACACAGCATACTGATATAAAGAGAGATAGAAAAATACCCCAAAACCAAGAAATGGTATGACAATAATGAATCCACAGATTGTGGTAATATATAGATTCCAATGGATTTAATTCACACATTAAAAGAAAAATTCTGGAGGATTGGCTCAGAAAACATCCATCAATATGTTGCCTGCAAGACACATCTTAAACACAAAGACCAAAAATAAGCTAAGACTCAAAGGCTGGCATAAAGTATACCAGGAAATTGGAAACTTAAAAAAAGAAGGGTGGAAAATCTTATTTCTGACAAAATGGACTTCAAAGTCCAAGCCATAAAAAGAGACAAGGAGGGACACTATATAATGCTCAAAGATTCAGTAAACCAAGGACCAGTTAGCAAATGAGGGATGCCCTGAGTGAAGTGACTTGTTACTGTTTTTACAGTAGCAATTTGAGAGGTCTAAGTTCATTAAATGGTGCCTTGAAAGAAAGGTATGATAATCTACTTCTAAAAATCTGTTATTGTAAATCCTTTTGAAAACACTCTACTCTTACACACTCAGTTGATTCAAAGGCAACAGATAATGTTACTAAGTAAGAATGAGATATAGTCACTGTCCTTTCACATCATTATATTTTGAACTGTTTATAGCCTATGGTCTCTTCTTAGTAAGTATTTGCCTTATGAAAAATATCATTGGCCTAACAATTGTCATTTTGACCCTTGTAATTGGGAACATTTATCTTTGTCTTCAGAGATAACTTCCATATGGGGATTTGAACTACACCTGATTCTGCCATGGCCTCTTCTTCTAAGATGAGATGGGTTAGTATTAACACACCAGATACATTTGCGTTTTTTTAAATGGGCAGATAAGGGCATATTCAAAATTTTTGAGTGTAGCAATGCCTTATGTCCTCTCAGAAGGTCCCTCATGTAAGAACTTCTGCCCTTCTCTAAGAACTGATCTTGATGAAAAGTATCCATAAGTGTAAGAATCAAGAAGAATATGAGTTGCAATCTCATCATTTTAATGGCAAGGTAATGAAGATAAAGAAAGAGAATGTGACCAGACTACTCAGGACTAATTGATAGAGCTATACCTGTAGTTCAAATGTTTAGTAGAACTTTGCTTGCTACACTGTATAATAATTTAATGCAACTTTCAGGAATAATTTAATGCAACTTTCCTAAGTAAATTATCAAGAGAAATTATTTTTCTAATAATCATTAGGAATAGGTTCCTCTGACCACCCTCCCTATCACTATCAGATTAGTTATCAGCCTGTGCAGTTGTCTGGTAATTAGCTTATGTCCTGAAATGAGTTTAAGTTCTACATAAACAAACAAACAATGGAAACTGAGTAACACACACCTGAGGGACTCCCCAGAAATCAGCACAGGAAAGTCGTTAAAGGGAAATTCCACACTGCCTAGTCACAGCAGGAGCATCATAAAGATAAGTAGGCACAGATGCACTAGGTTTTGAGGAGCTGTGGGCTTTTGACCTACCATTATCGACGGAACCTAAAACTTCCCGTTAAACCTGCTGCAATCTCAACCAGAGCTGGTCTCTTTCGACTGGCACAACAAATTTAGTTCAACACAGCCACAGTTTGCTCCAGCTCTGAGCAGGCTTTAAATTCCTCCATCCTCACAGTTAGAACATCAGGGCTCAGATATATCTATACTATTGTTTCCTTCTCTGCTCTCTTTACCCATAGAGTCTCATTGGGTGCAGTCTTTTTTTCTCCCTTCTATCCTCTCACATTCCACTGCCAGCCTCCTGGACACTCCCCTTTACCTAGGGCAAATACACAGCACTCTACCCAGCTTAGGGAGCTCTGCCTTCTGTGGAGTAATAAGGGTCTGGGGAAATTTCACCCACCTCCTCCACCACTGGGAAACTCAGGGCTACATTTCAAGGCACATTACGTGCCTGGGGAAAACCCACCCACCTGATCTTTGTGGCATGATACGTGGTTTTGAAATCACGTCCATCTTCTGCCGCAGGGAAACTCACGGCTACACTTCAAAGTGCTTTAAGCAACTGGGAGAAGTCCTTCCTGCCCTTTGAAGTACTCCACTAGAGTGGGGGAAACCTATGCCCGATTTCCATGGCACTATAAGTGGCTGGGAATTCCCTCTACACCCTCCATGGTTCTACATGGCTGTGGGAACTTCCTGCCAACTGCTGTAGTGCCTTATATGGCCTAATACAGCTCTTCCAACACTCTTCAGTGATCTATGCTGCTGGGGGAACCTCTGCCTCATTTACAAAGTCATTTATACAACTATAACAATTCTGCACATCATCTGTGGTGCTCTACTCCAAGTGGACACATTCACCTGCCAACTGCAGCATTCCAAAGACAGCAGAAACCCGTGGACACCTTCAGAGATACCCCATGCCACTATGGGACATTCCAACACAGCTTCCTATGACATCATCCAGTGCAGTACACTCCTCACTGGCATAAAACCACTGAACCACCCACCCTCCCCAAAGAGGACCATCCAATTTCCCCTCTAAATAAAATAATACTGCTTGGCTTGGTAAAGAGTGAAACCACAGGAAGATAAAGCAGTAGCCTGACTCCAATGTGTGATCAGCTTCAGGCAGTTTGAAGACACTTTGCTATGTGTCTCCAAAAAGAATGATCCCAATGCTCTATGACTCTGAAGAATGGAGACGTGGTCTTCCAAAACAACACAACACAAACAGCAATCAGCCACAATGAAAAAAAGAGGAGAACCAAATACCTCAATTAACAAAAAACAGGATAACCAAAAGTCAAAGTCTGAGGAAGTCCTGAATCTAACGATGTGCATAGAAGAAGCAGACATTGATCTGCTGGAGAAAGTCATCTTCATAACGCTGCTTGGAATCATACAGGATAGGAGGGGATAATACAGAAAAAGGATGAAATGATAGAAAAGACAAAGGCCATGCGCCAAAGGGAAATAAAAGAACTAAGGGATGATATAGCAAAAGCCAGTAGCAAATTCACTGATGTCACCAAAAGACTTGAGGACGTAGAGAATCACAAAAGTGACCTAGGGGGTCACCAAACAGACTTCAAAAAATGGGAAAGCAGACAAATAACAGTTAGAGAAACGGAAGAAAACCTGAGATCCACTCTGACCATATGAATAGGAACAATATTAGGATAATTGGACTTCTGGAACAAGACACAACAAAGAAGTGAACAGTGAAAATAGGGAGGCAATTCTTAGAGGAAAATGACCCCAGATAAATGAATGAAAACCAGGCATCCAGCCAGGGTGCTGAAAGAACAGCAATTAGACTAAATCCCAGGAAGTCACAAAGGCATATATTAGTTAAACTAGCCAACTTTGATAAAAAGGAATATATCATAAGAGCAGCTAGGTAAAATCATGCAGTAACTTTTAAAGGTATCCAAATAAGAATGTTCTCAGACCTATCTGCGGACACTATGAAGAAAAAGAGAGACAGGAGTAACATACTCCAAAAATTGAAGGAAAATAATGGAAATCCTAGAATACCCTATCCAGCCAAATTGTCTGTCATGATAGATGGAGAAAGAAGAGGGTTCCCAGACCAGGAAAACTGAAATAATGCCTTAGAAGAAACCCACCCTTGCCAAAGATCCTTGTCAATCCAGTATAGGCAGAAGTACAGCACCCATTGAGCACAAATAAAAGACCATTACATTGAACAACAACACCTGGAGGGCAACAAAGACAAAATAGCCCACAAGACAGCATTGGCTCAAGGGGGGAAAGAAGGCAAGAATGAATCACACACACACGCAAGTATAACACACAAAAGGTACAAGATAACATCGGAGTCCACAGATAGCTGTAATAACTCTAAATATCAATGGAGGCCAATCAGGCATTAAAAGGCTGAGGCTATCACATTAGCTTAGAAAACACAACCCAACAGTCTGCTGCCACCAGGAGACACGTCTCAAGATTACAGACACAAATAGACTGAGAATCAAAGGCTGGAGAAAAAGAAGCCAAGTAAATGGCAATACCAAAAAAGGGGAGTTGTAATAACAATCTTGGACAAATTGATCTCACAATGCAAGCCACAACTAGAAATAAGGCAGGGCACAATATAATGCTCTAGGAAACAGTAGATCAATAAACTGTGGGCATAATAAATATATACACACCCAACAAGAAACCATGACATTCATCAATCAAACATTGCAAAAGGTGAAAAAAGAAATTACAGGTTTCAGCAATTGAATTAGGTGACTTTGATACACCACTGTGTTAGTAAGATAGATCACAGGGTAATTAGCTTAACAAGGAGGTAATAGTTCTAAACGTTATGATTAGACTACTTGATCTGATAGATATTTTCATAGCTATCCACCCAAATGCAAACAAATTCACACAGCTTTTAAGTCCACACGACACATATATGAAGATAGACCACATTCTGGGACACAAACCAAATCAAAGATAGAGAGATCAGACAGACAGATCTCTCCAATAACTTTACCATATGGCTGGACATAAGCAAAAGAATGATTAAGAATATAAGGGCAAACAATTGAAGGATGAATAACTTATTGCAAACGGAATGGGTTTAGGCGGAGATCATAAACGGAATCATGAAGTTTCTAGAAAGCAATGAGAATGAGAATATTACATACCAAAACCTTTGGGACACAGAAAAGACAGTTATTAGAGGAAGTTTGACAGCAATACATGCACACTTGAAAAAGGAAGAGAGACTCATGTTTGATATGCTATCACAAAATTTAAAATAATTAGAGCACATTCAGCAGGACAATCCTACTAATAGCAAAAGAAAAGAAATTATAAAATCAAGGCTGAGATTCATGAGAGGGAAAGTAAGAAAACTATGGAAAAAATTAATGCTGCTAAAACTTGGTTCTTGAAAGGATCAACATAATTGACAGACCGCTAGCAAATCTACCCAAAGAAAGGAGGAAACAAATTTCAATAGCAAGAATGAGGGACAAAGGAGGGGACATTACAACAGACCCTAATGATATCAAAAGGATAATTACACAGTACTATGAAGGACTGTACTCCAATGCATTCAACAACTTGGAAGACATGGACAAATTCTTGGAAAAGCAATCCCTCACTAGAGTATCCACGATGGATGGCAAGAATATCAACAGAACCATATCAATAGCAGAAATACACAAGGTTATCATGGGATTGCCAACAAAAAATCCCCTGGACTAGATGGCTTCACTGGAGAATTCTTCCAAGCATTCAGGGAAGAACTAACACCAATCCTACACAAACTCTTCCAGAACATAGAAAGAGATGGAAAATACCCAAAGTCTTTTATGAAGCTAGTATAACTCTTGATACCTAAACTAGGAAAGGATCCTACCAGAATAGATAACTATAGAACAATATCCCTAATGAACATCAATGCAAAAATCCTTAATAAAATACTGTAATATAGAATACAAAAGTATATAAAACAGACAACTCACTATGACCAAGTTGGATTCATGCCAAGGATACAGGGTTGGTTTAACATATGAAAGACCATTTGAATTATTTGCAACATTGACATGAACAATTATGAGTCATGTGATAATATCTATAGATGCAGAAAATGCAATCGACAACCTCAAATACCAATTCCTGTTTAAGTCATTCACGAAGATATGAAAGGAAGGAAAATTCCTCCATATAATAAAAGCTATATATGAAAAACCAATGGTCAATGTGGTTGTTAATCGAGAAAAGACAAAAACAACCCCTCTGAATAAGGGGACCAAAGAAGGTTGACCCTTGTACACTGAGGTAGTTACTTTGGTGTGCCAACCTGGATGATAAGCACATGTGGGTTTAATTGAAGGGCGGAGGGATAAATGGCTCAACGAGCCTTATCTTTTTAGTTCTCGAGTCTCTTGCTTTGTCATGGTCGCACCAGGGTGCAGCTGACTTAGCAGTTTCCTGCTTCAGCTTGCAAGGCTGACTACTGCAAGGAGAAGCTACATGGACCTACACTGATAGAGTCCTGGCTGCTGGAGCAGCTATGTGGAGACCCCTGTCAGAGCTAAGATGCTTACGGATTCACTGATTAGGCTTTCTTCCTGCAGTCAGCATCATAGTGTGTGTTTTGTGAGATGGAAGAGGACTTAGTGTATTGATGTCGGACTTAAGGGTTAATGGGTTAATGTTGGACTTGTGGGTTTGGGCAGCATTGGGTTGGGATGTTTTCTTGATGTGCACTTACCCTTTATATAAAACTCTTATACATGTGTTTCCATTGATTTGTTTCTCTAAAGTACCCAGACTAGCATATCCCCACTCTTACTTAACATCATACTAGAGGTTTTAGCTAAGAACATATGGCAAAGAAAAGACATCAAAGGTATTCTCCTGGGGAAGGAACAAATAAAACTATTGATATTCACAGATGATATGATTTTATCTACGGAAAATCCCAAAAGTCCCCAAGGGAACACTGGAAAAAATAGAGGAATATGGAAGAGTGGCAGGATATAAGATCCACAAACAAGTCTACTGGACTGGTATACACATCGGAAAAGACCACGGATGAGTCGATCAAAAATGTTGTACCCTTTACAATAGCCAATCACAAATTGAAATAGCTAGGGATGTACTTCACTTAAAAATATTTGTATGATGAAAATTACAGAACACTCTTCAAGAAACCAAGAGTGGCCTCACCAAATGGAAGAACATCTCGTGGAATGGAAGACTCAATATATTAAAAATGTCAATTCTGCCCGTGGCACTATTTAAGGTTAATGCTATCATCTTAATGCTATCAACCATCACCTTTCTTCAAAGAATTGAAAAACAAATGACCAACTTCATATGCAAGGAAGAAATTCAGAATTAGCAGAGAACTCCTCAAGAGGACAGAGTGGGAAGGCTTGTTCTAACTGACTTTAACACACATTATAAAGTCATAGTAGTCAAAACAGTGTGGCTTTGTTATAATGACAGAGACAGAGATCAATGGACAAGAACTGAAAACTTAGAAATAAAATAATCAGCATACAGAAAACTGATCTTTGATAAGGGCCAAAAGAATATCAGATGTGAAGCAGATGCCCTCTTGAACAAGTGGTGCTGGAAAAATGGATATCTCCCCGCAGAAAATTGAAGCAGGACCCTTACCTCACTCCACGCATGAGAATAAACTCAAGGTGGATCACGACCTTGAGGTAAAACTATTAGAGCCATCAATGAGGGAACTGGGACTAGCCTAAGAACTTTGGCTAAGGGAATACACAGGCAATTATTTAAAACTCTAACAAAATATCAGAAAGTGATATCAAATTAGTTTGTACAACTTAGAAGTGGAAAGACGTGCTAAAAGTAATGAGCAGCAGGCTAACAGGTGATCTGGGAACCCAAAGTTACCTACTTTCAGGGTATAAGGCCTTCTGCTCTTCTGGGGAAAAAGCGGGAGGGGGAAGGAGATTGTCAAAGAGAAGCTCAGAACAGATGTTACACAAAAGAAGCAGATTCTTTCAAAGTCAACAGAAAAAAATAAGACTCACCAAGCTCTTCCCAGAGGTTGTCTGAAAGAGGAAAAATATGTAAAAGCCATCAGATTTGTTTTATTTGCCCCTTAGTTTAAGGAGCACTTAAATTAAATTCAGTTTGAACATCATTTGAAACTTCCATATATAAGTAGCATTTATGTGAAATAAAAAGCTCAGTAGCATTTGTGTCAAATAGAAAAGAGCTAGAACTAAAAACAGCTACATCTTAGTGCCCTGACGTCACAGAGAAGACACACCTGTGGTTTAAAGAACTTAAGATTTCATAGGTAATTTTAAACTTATTCTTTGAAGGTGGCTAGAAAGCCAAAATAAGGCAAACATTTTTAATATATACTTTTATTGGGGCTCTTACATCTCTTATCACAATCCATACATTCATCCAGTGTGTCAAGCACTTTGGCACATATGCCGCCATCATTGTTTTCAAAGCATTTTCTTCCCATTTGAGCCCCTGATATCCGCTCCCTATTTCTTCTCCCTTCTTCTCATACCCGCCTTCCCTCATGCACCCTTGAAAAGTTATAGATTATTATCTCCATATGTTACATCATCCTCCATCGATCCTTACCCACATTTGTTATTCGTCCCTTTGGGAGGGGGTTCTAGTTGATCCTTGTCATCAGGCACCCCCCCCACCATCCCCTAATCCTCCTGGTATCACTACTCTCAGTATTGGCTCTGAGGGGTTTATCTATCCTGGATTCCATGACTTGCGGGCTCTTATCCATATCAGTATGCATGTTCTGGTCTACTCTGATTTGTAAGGTAGACATGAGATCATGATCGTATGGGTAAGGAAGCACTAAAGAACTAGAGGACAGTTTATGTGTTTCATTGGTGTTATCCTTCACACTGACTGGCTCATCTCTTCTCTGTGACCCCTCTGTGAGGGGATGTCTAACTGTCTACAGATGGCCATTGGACCTCTACTCCATGTCCCTCCACCATTCACCTTGGATATGGTTATGTTCTGTGTCTTAGATACAGCAAACATTTTTCATAAAGCAAAACAGAAAGGAAGGTCTGAACACTGGAGTATAGAAAAGTATGGCATGGCAAGGTGTGAATGCAATATCCTGGCGTGGAGTAGGGAACCAGTGGAGAGGTCTGGGAGGCTGGCCCCAGCACCATAAATTAAGGGTATTCCTGCCCCTCCCCCAAAAAGAATTTGTTCCAAAGGACGACATTGACTCTGCAGCTCCGGGAGATGGACATATCTGATCAGAGCACATGGGAGCAGATGAAGGGGCAGGAGGAGAGAGTGGAACACAGCCTGGCCCACCAGGCCGTGAGGATGATGTTCCTGAGTACAGCAGCCAGTCCACAGAGAGAACATGGCTGGCCCCACTATGAGAAATGATGCCAATTAGCGACTAAGGGCGATACAGGGGACAGCACCGGAGACACAGTGTCATAATTGCACCTAACTGATCCCACATCACCAATGCAAATAATTGGGGGAGTGCAGCAGAACAGCAAGGGAATGGAGCGGCATGTTCACCAGGGAATGCTGAAAGTGGATTTTGGGGCCAGGGCGTGGTGCCCCAACAGACTGGACTGGAAAACGCTCCTAAGGGCCAGAAAACGATCCCTGAACTAAATACAAGCTTTTCTCTTGTGAAGTGTTTTGTTTTGTTCTTTATCAGTGGTTTGTTTTTGTTGTTTTGTTGTCTGGTTGTATACTGTTGCTTTGTTTTCCTCTGTCTTGTTTTCGTGCATGTTAGTGTCTCCACAGGTCTGTCTGAATAGGACAGGCTGGATGAACTATCTGGAGGAAAAACAACAGGACCGACAGTTCTGAGGGGACTTGGGGTGGGGGGTAGGGGAGGGTAAGGAAGTGGTGTTAACAAACACAGGGACAAGGGAACAACATGGGACTCAAAATGGTAGAGAGTGGGGAGTGGCAGGCCTGGTGGGAAATGATCAAGGGTAAGGTTGCTTAGAGAAGAGGTATACTCTAGCCCAGGTGGCGACGAAGCATGGTAGTAGGGCAGGAGGAAAGTCAAGGGAGATGGAGGAAAGAGCTAGGAGTCAAAGGGCATTTATGGAGGTCTAGACAAAGACATGTACATGCAAATATATATAGGAGGATGGGGAAATAGATCTATGTGTGTATATAGGTTAAGTATTAAGGTGGCAGAAGGACCTTGGGCCTCTACTCAAACACTCCCTCAATGCATGAATACTTTCTTTTATTAAATTGGAACGCTATGATGCTCACTCTCCCGACACAACTGCTGGAGCCAAAGTGGGTGAACAAGTAAATGTTGTGAAGAAAGCTGATGGTGCCCGGCTATCAAAAGAGATAGTGACTGGGGTCTTAAAGGCTTGAAGATAAACAAGCGGCCATCTAGCTTAGAAGCAACAAAGTCCACATGGAAGAACACACCAGCCTGTGTGGTCGAGTGGTCCCGAAGGGATCAGTTATCAGGCATCAAAGAACAAAAAATCATATCATTGACTGCACACCTCCATGATAGGATCGCTGAGGACAAATGGGTGCATAAGCAAATGTGGTGAAGAAAGCTGATGGTGCCCGGCTATCAAAAGAGATAGTGTCTGGGGTCTTAAAGGCTTGAAGGTGAACAAGCGGCCATCTAGCTCAGAAGCAAAAAAGCCCACATGGAAGAAGCACACTGGCCAGTGCGATCACGAGGTGCCAAAGGGACCAGGTATAAGACATCATGCAAAAAAAAAAGATATATGTGTGTATATGTATATATATGTGTGTGTGTGTGTATGTATGTGTGTGTATGTATATATATACCATATTGAATGAAGGGGGAAGTGCAGAGTGGAGACCCAAGGCCCAAGTGTCGGCCATTGGAGATCCCCTCATAGAGGGGTTTAGGAGAGGAGATGGGTTAATCAGGGTGCGAGGTAGTACCGATGAAGAACACAGCTTTCCCCCAGATCCTGGATGCTTCCTCCCCCCAACTACCATGATCCGAATTCTACCTTGCAGGGCTGGATAGGGCAGAGGCTGTACACTGGTACATATGAGGGCTGGAGGCACAGGGAATCGAGGGTGGATGATAGCTTCAGGACCAAGGGTGTGAGGGGCGATGCTGGGAGAGTGGAGTGTGAGTGGGTTGGAAAGGGGGGACTGATTACAAGGATCCACATGTGACTTCCTTCTTGGGAGATGGATGGCAGAGAATGGGGGAAGGGAGACTCCGGATAGGGCAAGATATGACAAAATAACGATGTATAAATTACCAAGGGCACATGAGGGAGGGTGGAGCAGGGAGGGAGGGAGAAAAAAAGAGGACCTGATGCAAAGGGCTTAAGTGGAGAGCAAATGCTTTGAGAATGATTGGGGCAGGGTATGTATGGATGTGCTTTATACAATTGATGTATGTATATGTATGGATTGTGATAAGCGTTGTATGAGTCCCTAATAAAATGTAAAAAAAAAAAAAAAAGAAAAGAGGAGAAGAAAAAAAAAAAGAAAATGATTAGGGCAAAGGATGTACAGATGTGCTTTATACAATTGATGTATGTATATATATGGACGGTGATAAGAGTTGTATGAGTCCCTAATAAATGGTTTAAAAAAAAAAGAAAAGAAAAAAAAAGAAAGAAAAGTATGGCATGAGTTTTAGGATGCACATTTCAGAGACTACATGAACACTGCCTAGGAATCTAACATATCACCTGGTTCTGTGGCATATCCCCACAGGTAATCCCAATGTAACCATAATGTTGTCCTTAACCTAAATGTAGCAATTTTAACAATGTACTCATATTGTATTCATTAGCCTGAGTGCAGTCATTTTATATTGACCCAAGTGTGGTCACTTTGTAGCTACTGTAATTCTTTTGGTAATTTCTGTAGTTGCTGACCCACAGAATTTATATTCGAAATTGCAGGTGTAACTTGTAAATTCCAGTTTTATTTTTATAACTTGCTGCTTTTCCATATAGCAGGAAGTCGCCTGCCCTTGTGCCTTGCTTATTCCACCATATTAAAACCTCTCATTTTATGTACTCGGTGTCAAGGGAGAATTAGGCTCTACTGGCTCCCGGCTGCTCGATAATAAAAGCTTATTAACTTTAATTAAAGTTGTATATGGTTTATTCATTCTGATCTGGGTGCACAGTTCCCTTCATAGGATTTCTATGTCTATGGAAAGCTTGGTCCGTTGTTTTTCCGTTCTCCCTTGGATAACCTTTAGTTTTATTATCCACCCAAACAGCCCAAATACCCAGCATCTCCACGACCCTCTGACGACCCTCCACGACCCTCTTCTGTCTGCCTTTACCATTGCTCTTAGGGATCATTTTCTTCACATTTCTTATGTGCTCTCTTACCAGCTGCATTTTTCCATTTCTGTTTGTCTCTGTGTATTCTCCATAGAAAGCAGGTGACTCCAATGAGGAGGAGACCCAGTACAGGGACTGTCGCAGTCAAGGCTACTTCACGTGGAGACATCTTGGGGGACAAGGGCGCTGGCATGAGCACATGGAGACACAATCAGACACAGATCAGCAAGGAATCTTGTTTCCTTTTTCCAACTCTCTTTAGAACCTTTTCATTTTTCCTCCTTGATATCCACTCTCCCTTATCACCCCAAATGGTTGACTTTTCCTGTTTTCCAGAGAGAGAATTGTGGAATGGGCAAGTCACATTGCCCAGGCTGCTCTCTGTGACCCCAGAGATGTCTTCCCATGGAAAAGCCCATCTCTGTCTTGAATCTGGGACTCAGAGTCCCTCCCGACAAGTTTAATTGAAGGTAGCTTCACTCCTGCCATAACTCTCTATTCTATCTTGGGTTTAAGGAACTCACCACTTGAGGAACACAGCAGTATGATTCCACTATGTACATGAGGAGGAGAGCCCAAATCTGAGGAGAGAAAGCATATGTCTTAGGCCAGTAGTTTTCTGGTATGATAAATTTCAGAGGATGAAATAGACTGATCCCTAAATCAAAGCTCACATGTCTTAAGAAGAAGAAAAAGCTTGTGGCCGTTTAGACTGCCTTGTGAGTTTATTTGAAATTAAACATAAGCCTTCGCACTGTGCTTGAACTGAGAGAACTTCGGGGCTATGCCAGGAAGAGATTTTTTTTAAACAAAAGAGATAATTTTAAAAAACTAGAAAAGAAGCTTAATTATTTTTTTTACTTTCCTTTCCTGATTGAGTGAACACTAATGATTGAAGAAGGTGTCTGTATTTCTGAACCAATAATAGTGAATTCATTTTCCAGGATATTTTAGGAGCAAAATTTGTTTGTCTTGTTCTTGTTTTTATAAACCAACACGACTTGGTATTTAAGAGAATAGATTATTGAGACATCTTCATTGTCCAGTTTTAAAAATTAACTGTAAAGTAATGAAGCATAATAATTTAGGAAAGATCAAAAGTTCTGCCAGGTAAGAGATATAGATATCCTTCCACCCCAAACCCCTGCTCTGTTTACACTATAACATAGTCTGTGCCATGATATCACTCCTATAAATTTCAGCTTTACAGTGGCTTCTTTGGACATGCCAATATCTTAAAATGACGCTGTTAAGGGCCGTCCTCAGAGGCATGGCCATGCTGTATCACCAGCACCACACTCTCCTTGTCTAAGGCATCTCGTGCCAACTCTGTCTTGTCAGGATACTCTAGCATCTGCTCCCCACCTTATTCCTGTCCATCTCCTACAGGCACACAGCAGGGGAGGCCTGGGCTCTGTATAAGCGGATGTGCATGTGAGCTTTGCTCCTCTTAGGAGAGAGCTAGCAGGGCAGAGTGGCATTTGCTTCAAGAAGGACTAACACAGTCTTAGCTGGTCCTTTCACAGTAAACCCAAACACTATATGCATATCAGAGACATATTAGGAGACTATGTGCTAGTACATGACATGGAAATGCAACTGTATTGTATTATTAAATGATTCCATCTCATTTCCCATTTGTATCATTTTCTCTAAAGGTAGGAAGTTATATAAAAGAAAACATGCAGAAGAGGAACTAAACTTCAACAACATTCTCATTGTCCATTAGCAACAGATTGCATTAGCTTCTCAAGACTCATGGGCCAGTCAATGAAGTGACTTCAAGACAAAACAAAATGAGATTTCAGAAATAGATGTCCTGATGGTGACCCTGGGGCAAGGGCACGTGAACTTGGAGGAAGGTGCCTGAATCCATCAGTCTCAGAGGATCAAGTGATCAGCATGCTGGATGGAGGACATGGCCTCTTCTTTTTCTCTAATCTTATGTAATCTCAGGGTACACCTGAAACTCAATGGATGTCTCTGAATTACAATTATTTCAAGATGGAACAGCATAAAATGAATATGCTTAGTAACAATTCAGACAAATAGTACTGCTGTGCGAGATAAAAGGACTTTTCAAAGCATTATGGAGTTCTGACATAAAACAGAAGACCCCATTCCTACCCTTCCCTACAGACTTCCTATTAGTAGATATCACTCACTTCCTTTTCCACTCAAATAATTGTCTTTGATGGGAAACAGGTTATGTCAATTGCATTTGAGGAGCAATTGAAAATATCAAAAAGAAAGCAAACCCCAGGAAAACAAAGCATGAGACAAAGCACTGACCTGCCCTGCAGCATGTGGATGTCAGGAGAAGGAGAAACTGGGTGAGAACAGGAGCTGGAGGGAAGCAGGGGAAATTCACCATCTTTTGCAAACAGAAAGTGGAGTATATCAGAAGGATATATATACTCGCTTTTACAACGAGATAGATACTCCATAAGAGAAAGACAGCTCAGTGTAAATTCTTAACAAATAACAACAATAATAATATTAATAATAACTTCGTTCAAAGACTTACTTCTACTGTGGGTTTTTTGTTTCGTTTGGTTGTTTGGCTTTGGTTTTGGTTTATTATCGTTTCTCCTTCGCACACTTTAAGACAGACATTTCTAAATATATGTTTAAAATTCTGGAACCCCTACACCAACCCACACCAACCCGCAGTGCATTGTTTACTTTCCTTGACTTTCTAATGAAAACCAACTGTTTCCTCAGCAAGTGTGGAACCTGGTGAACTGTAGATGGTACCCTTGTGTTGTATGGACCCTCTGGGTTATCTATGGATTCTTATTCTCACTTGGGTTACCATGAAATTGAAAATCTCTAGTTCGAAGGTGAGGAATAAAATTATACACAAAACTAGCCTATCTAGTGTATCCTTCTCACAATAATTTATTCATGATTATGAAACACAACTCTGTCGCTTAGCTCACAGAAGAGAAAGGAACTTTCTCAGCATGTAAACCAGAGTCCAAGCCCCTCTGTTTTCAACACACACACCTTCAGAGCACCACACATTGCTCTCTGTCTCTCACCACATGAGTTGATCAGGGGGACTTTCTGGAATTCTTGGCTTCCTCAGTGCACTTGCAAGGTGTGGCTCCCAGTATTCTTGTTGTCAGTATCCAGGATGGTTGATGGGCTCTAAGCCATTAACTCATTCCTGGACTGGGAATATATTCTTTGGATGGAGACACACAGACAGGCAGAGATGCACTAATCTCTGAATACTTATAGAAAAAGTATAATTAAAAAGTAAAAGCTTACCTCCCCCGTTCCGCCAGGTACTCTGAAAGTGGAACTAATAGAGCTAGCCCAAAGACCTTTAGACTGGGCTGGAACCTACAATGGTAGGGCTGGATTTGGCTCCCTTCTATTCCTTCCGTCACATGGATGCACGTTGAGAAGGGAGAGGGGACCATCTTCTTGTGTAATAGTTGGGTCTGTCAATCATGCCAATATTCAGGTCAAAAAGCTAACTGACAGAGAGATTAAAGCCAAGAGACGCATGCTCCTTTTATACTGAGCATTGTGTGTGGGGTAGCAGCCCCAACAATTGAATGGGTCCAAGGGGCAGTTGTGTACTGGAGAGGTAAAATTAAAGAGACATCAGGCGCAATAAAGTATGCAAGTGCTCACCTCTGGGACAACCATGATTTCAGGAGCAGGTCTATCCACAGAGACAGAATATATTTCCAACCAAAAATTACATATACTCCGGGAGTAAGCTCTGATTACAGGTAAACATATCCATATAACAAAGTAGGCTCTACCCTGTCCTTAAAGTCCCTGAGGATCATGGAGGAGTCACCCAACACCAGTGCCCAGGCAGGTAAATGGGGAGGGGCTGTCTTCAGAGCATAGAGAGCAATAGCATGTGTCTGCTCCTACTGATAAAGCTCCTGGCGACACAGCAATCAGCCATGTGCTTGTGAGTAGTAACTTCAAGGTAGCTCAATTATGGGAGGGCATAGTGAGGAACAATATTAATTATAAGAATGTGGTTGGGACTCACCTCCAACTCACAGGGGTGAAAGCCTCCCTCCACTCCAGAAACCCAGCCTGCTAGGCTCCTTAAAAGATGATGCTAAAGGGGAGGGGAGAAGGGGAGGAATGGGGAAAAAGTTTATACACTGTCTTCCAATTCTATGCTCCCCATAGTTAGTAATAATGAAGGTCACTCATTGACCTGTGTAAGTAAAAAAGAATTTGAAAATAGACTGTGTCCTCTTAGAACCTTAGTTCTAAATTTCCAATATGTTGAGAACTTTCAATAACAGAATAGAAATAATGACACAATTTTCCTGAAGCATCACATAGGTTGTGCTCCATTTCACATTCTTTCCACGTTTAATTTACACTTCTTCTTGTCTCTAACAACAGAAATATAATCAGCGACACAAATTCTAATTACCTCACATTAGTCTGTTAGCCAATAATAGTGTGGTCGACAACAAAACCAAACCAAAGCTCACTGTCATTCAGTCATTTGCAACTCTTAGCATAACCCTAATCTTGCAAATTACAAGAGTTTTACCTTATTGCAAGGGGTCTATAATAGTCTGATCAAAGAGACGTGAAAAAAAAATCTTTAGAAAGAGGTGCATGGAACACTCTAGATATCAAAATTATGAGACTTCATAAATTCACCCTGTTTTCTAGTCCTGCATGTCCCCCCATATTTCTGCTGGTATTTCCCGATATACTTTTCAAAAGAAATAATATATGTACGAAATAATAAACTTTGTACTTTGCTTTAAATGCAATATAATGCACATTTCAATAAATTTTCACAAATGTTTAAAAATACTGTTGGAAAAAGTGACTTAATGTCTACTCCCAGCCTAGAGAAACCTATCAAGGGAGAAAGAGACAGAGAGAGAGAGAGAGAGAGAGAGAGAGAGAGAGAGAGAGAGTGAGAGAGAGAGAGAGAGAGAGAGAAAGAGAGAGTTGTAAATGTTGAATAATCATTTAACTAGTGGACCTTGATTAGTGAACTTTGATAGTGTGAGACACTTAAGGTTTATTGTGCCAACATTAACCAGTGGACCTTGATAGTGTGAGACACTTAAGGCTTATTGTGCCAACCTGGCTGATAAATATATGTTGGATTAATTGAAAGGCAGAGAGATAAAAGTTTCAGTTAGCCTTGCCATTTTGGTTCTCTGGTCTCTTGTTCTGGGATGGTCAAATCAGTGTGCGGTTGTCTTAGCTGGCAAGGCTCACTTCCTGTGAGACATCCCTGAGGGGAAGCCACGTGGACTTACCTTGATGCAGCCCTGGGTGCTGGAGAAGCTGCATGGAGACCCCTATCAGTGCTGAGATGCTTACACTGCCACTGGATTCAAAGAGTTTCTACGCATTGGCCTGTGGTCCTCCTGCATTCGGCTTCATTGTGTGTGTGTATTTTGTAAGTTTGAGGAGGATTTTGTAGATTGGCGTTGTATATATGAGCTAACTTGGACTTATGGGTTTGGACTGGACTGGGTTAGGATGCTTCCTGAATATACATTTATCCTATATATAAAACTATCTCCTATAGATATAGGAGTTTCTATGGACTTGTTTTTCTTGTTTCCCTAGACTAACACATAGTGCAATGTGCTATGTGTGAGACCAAAGAACCAAACTAAAAATACAATTTACAGAGATACTTTCACTAAGTCTTAAAAAGAAAAAGACAAGACAAAGACACATTATCCAGAGGAGGGAAATCAAGATGAGGTAATAATGTTCCTTAATGTGTACAGAAATCCATCTCCTTAAATAGGACAGCGAATGGCAACAAATCAGTACATCACAGTTGCAGCAGTTGTGGGAATGTGGTTGGGACAGGTGTACTGTTCCAGAGAGAAGAACATACAAGATTGGTTCAACGGCCCTTAAACCAAAGCGGTCAGGATATGACTCATTACTATTGACCCTTGCACTCCAACTTCCATTAAGGACACACCCAGACAAGTCCCTAAAAGCAAGTATTCCTTGGACTGTCTAGGAGAGTGGTAGCAATCCTCTCTCTGATGCAGTCTACTGAGGGATAAGGTTTTTCCCGTTGCAGATTAATGGTCAGAAAAAATTAAACACACACAGAATCTATAAGAAGAATCAAAAGAAATTTAGGATGTCCACAGTTAACTGCAGCCCTTTTCAACTTATTATTCAAAATTTAAACCATAACGCATCACCTTCAGTAGTCATGAATTTCATTAAACTTCTTTTGATTCAATTAAACGGACGTGCTTCTTCCATACAGGCTGGCCTATCCCTCCTTTCACTTCCCTTTGTTTAAAGACCCCAGACACTATTATTTCTGTGTCAACTTGGGTGCTGTGGAGAAACAAAACCAGGGACACATGTTTGTGGTGTGTATAGAAGCAGATGTGTATCAAGAGTTGCCTACCGCAGTTGTGGAAATCAGTATTCTAGTAGTGTTCCTGTCAGGCTTCTCCTGATGCCTGGAAGCTGGTGAACAAGAAGCAACAGCAGATCCAGGACAAGGACAGGATGATAAAGCAGACACAGCATGGGGCACAGGCTAGTGGATACAAAAATCACATGTCCACTGATCGAGTCCACTTTTCATAGTCTGCTGACAGCTCCTGAATAGGCAGGATATCGAGAGCAAGACACACAGTCCAACTCGGGTAAAAGTGAAGTGTCAAAGAGGCTTCCTCTCCACGAGGTCTCTCTCTAGTTTACAAAAGTTTTGTGACATCCAGGAGAATTCATCAGTGCCGAGACCACTTCCAACCATGGGCCTTGTCAAAGTCAGCGCATGGAAGAGGAGCTTTCAAAGAAGGCTCCACCAAGGAAGGTCTCTTCCGTGAACCCTTTGAAATTATTGCCCCGATGTCATTATTGATAATTGTAGCTGCTCTCTGGTTCCTGATCATTTTGATCACTTCCCCTTTTAGGAAACAACTGATGTCAACTGAGGAATATTCCCCAGAAGTTGAGGTTACTCCCCTTCCTAGGGCTTTGAAAGATCCATGTCCTGACTACATGCAAAGTGTATTATTCCTTGTTGGAATCCCGGTTTTGTGGGTGCCCACAGGAAAGGGAACCAGATCACTGCATTTTCACTACCTTGAGCCTTCCTTGTAGTTGCATGACACGGCTCGATCTGTTGGGCAGGTATATGAACTTGGAAGAACTGATTCGGGAAGTTTCCCCTGGCATCATTCCCCATGCTTAGGGTAAAAAGAGCTCAATCCAGTGGGAGATTGTGCTGTGTGGAGCAACAACTCATGGTTTGCAGCTCATGGCAGAATGGAACCTGCACAGACTCCTCATCCTACAGTGTCCAGAGTGATGTGTCATTGGACGCATTGGAGTGATGGGTCATCTGGATAATTCTGCCTGTAGACTCATTCAGATGTACAAGGTTGTTGCTTGTGCTTCATAAATGTGAATCTTATATTTCTACATCATGGGTATAGCGGACATTTCCATTTTGTGATTATCGTGTTTTACTTAATAGGTTATCATTTAGATTACTTTTATTTTTAATCTGTTACTTTTGGTCTCACACATAGCACATTGCACTATGTGTTAGTCTAGGGAAACAAGAAAAACAAGTCCATAGAAACTCCTATATCTATAGGAGATAGTTTTATATATAGGGTAAATGTATATTCAGGAAGCATCCTAACCCAGTCCAGTCTAAACCCATAAGTCCAAGTTAGCCAATATGTACAATGCCATTCTACAAAATCCTCCTCAAACTCACAAAATACACACACACACACAAAATGAAGCCGAATGCAGGAGGACCACAGACCAATAGGTAGAAACTCTTTGAATCCAGTGGCACTGTAAGCATCTCAGCACTGATAGGAGTCTCCATGCAGCTTCTCCAGCACCCAGGGATGCATCAAGGTAAGTCCACGTGGCTTCCCCTCAGGGATGTCTCACAGGAAGTGAGCCTTGCCAGCTAAGGCAGCCGCACACTGATTTGACCATCCCAGAACAAGAGACCAGAGAGCCAAAATTGCAAGACTAACAGAGACATTTATCTCTCTGCCTTTCAATTAATCCCACCTGTGTTTATCAGCCAGGTTGGCATAATAATCCTTAAGTGTCTCACACTATCAAGGTCCACTGGTTAATCAAGGTCCACTAGTTAATGATTATTCAACATTTAAGCTTTTCTCTCTCTCTCTCTCTTTCTCTCTCTCTCTGTCTCTCTCTATATATGTCTCTCCCTTGATAGATTTTTCTATGCTGGGAGTAGACATTAAATCACTTTTTCCAACAGTATTTTTAAACATTTGTGAAAAATTATTGGAATGTGCATCATATTGCATTTAAAGCAAAGTACAAAGTTTATTATTTAGTGCATATATTATTTCTTTTGGAAATTGTCTCAGGAAATACCAGCAGAAATATGGGGGGACGTGCAGGACTAGAAAACAGGGTGAATTTATGAAGTCTCATAATTTTGATATCTTGAGTGTTCCATGCACCTCTTTCTAAAGATTTTTTTTTTCACGTCTCTTTGATCAGACTATTATAGACCCTTTGTAATAAGGTAAAACTCTTGTAATTTGCAAGATTATGGTTACGCTATGAGTTGCAAATGACTGAATGACAGTGAGCTTTGGTTTGGTTTTGTTGTCGACCACACTATTATTGGCTAACAGACCAATGTGAGGTAATTAGAATTTGTGTCGCTGATTATATTTCTGTTGTTAGAGACAAGAAGAAGTGTAAATTAAACGTGGAAAGAATGTGAAATGGAGCACAACCTATGTGATGCTTCAGGAAAATTGTGTCATTATTTCTATTCTGTTATTGAAAGTTCTCAACATCTTGGAAATTTAGAACTAAGGTTCTAAGAGGACACAGTCTATTTTCAAACTCTTTTTTACTTACACAGGTCAATGAGTTACCTTTATTATTACTAACTATAGGGACCTTTATTATTACTAACTATAGAATTGGAAGACAGTGTATCAACTTTTTTCCCCTTCCTCTGCTTCTCCTCTCCCCTTTAGCATCATCTTTTAAGGAGCCTAGCAGGCTGGGTTTCTGGAGTGGAGGGAGGCTTTCACCCCTGTGAGTTGGAGGTGAGTCCCAAACCACATTCTCATAATAAATATTGTTCCTCACTATGTCCTCCCATAATTGAGCTACCTATAAGATACTACTCACAAGCACATGGCTGATTTCTGTGTAGCCAGGAGCTTTATCAGTAGGTGCAGACACATGCTATTGCTCTCTAGGCTCTGAAGACAGCCCCTCCCCATTTACCTGCCTGGGCACTGGTGTTGGGTGACTCCTCCATGATCCTCAAGGACTTTAATGTCAGGGTACAGCCCACTTTGTTACATGGATGTGGTTACCTATGATTAGAGGAGCTCGCACATCCCCTGAATGTATATAATCCTTGGTTGTATATATATTCTCTCTCTGCACAGACCTGCTCCTGAAATCAGGGTTGTCCCAGAGTTGAGCACTTGCATACTTTATCGTGTCTGATGTCTCTTTAATTTTACCCCTCGACTACACGACTGCCCTTGGAACCATTCAATTGTGGGGGCTGGTGCCCCACACACAATGCTCAGTATAAAAGGAGCATGCGTCCGTTGGCTTTCATCTCTCTTTCAGTTAGCTTTGTGACGTGAATATTGGCATGCTTGACAGACCCAACTATTACACAAGAAGATGGTCCCCTCTCCCTTCTCAACGTGCATCCATGGGACAGAAGGAATAGAAGGGAGCCAAATCCAGCCCTACCATTCTAGGTTCCAGCCCAGTCTAAAGGTCTTTGGGCTAGCTCTATTAGTTCCACTTTCAGAGTACCTGGCGGAACGGGAGGTAAGCTTTTACTTTTTAATTATACTTTTTCTAGAAGTATTCAGAGATTAGTGCATCTCTGCAGGTCTGTGTGTCTCCATCCCAAGAATATATTCCCAGTCCAGGAATGAGTTAATGGCTTAGAGCCCTTCAACCCTCCTGGATACTGATAAGAATACTGGGAGCCACACTTTGCAAGAGCACTGAGGAAGCTAGGAATTCCAGAAAGTCCCCCTGATCAACTCATGTGGTGAGAGACAGAGAGCAATGTGTGGTGCTCTGCTGGTGTGTATGTTGAAAACAGAGGGGCTTGGACTCTGATTTACATGCTGAGAAAGTTCCTTTCTCTTCTGTGAGCTAAGCGACAGAGTTGTGTTTCGTAATCATGAATAAATTATTGTGAGAAGGATACACTAGATAGGCTAGTTTTGTGTATAATTTTACTCCTCACCTTCGAACTAGAGTTTTTCAATTTCATGGTAACCCAAGTGAGAATTAGAATCCATAGATAACCAAGAGGGTCCATACAACACAAGGGTACCATCTACAGTTTACCATGTTCCACACTTGCTGAGGAAAGAGTTGGTTTTCATAAGAAAGTCAAGGAAAGCAAACAATGCACTGTGGGTTGGTGTGGGTTGGTGTAGGGGCTCCAGAATTTTAAACATATATTTAGAAATGTCTGTCTTAAAGTGTGCGAAGGAGAAGCGATAATAAAACAAAACCAAAGCCAACCAAATCAAACAAAAAACTCACAGTAGAAGTAAGTTTTTGAACGAAGTTATTATTATTGTTGTTGTTATTTGTTAAGCATTTGCACTGAGCTGTCTTTCTCTCATGGAGTATCTATCTCGTTGTAGAAGTGATTATCTCTACGCTTCTGATATACTCCACTTTCTGTTTGCAGAAGATGGTGAATTTCCCCTGCTTCCCTCCAGCTCCTGTTCTCACCCAGTTTCTACTTCTCCTGGCATCCACATGCTTTACGGCAGGTCAGTGCTTTGTCTCATGCTTTGTTTTCCTGGGTTTGCTTTCTTTTTGATATTTTCAGTTGCTCCTCAAATGCAATTGACATAACCTTTTTTCCCATCAAAGACATTTGTTTGAGTGGGAAAGGAAGTGAGTGATATCTACTAATAGGAAGTCTGTAGGGCAGGGCAGGAATGGGGTTTTCTGTTTTATATCAGCACACCGTACTGCTTTGGGAAATCCTTTTATCTCGCACAGCAGTACTATTTGTCTGAATTGTTACTAAGCATATTCATTTTATGCTGTTCCATCTAGAAATAATTGTAATTCAGAGACATCCATTGAGTTACAGGTGTACCCTGAGATTACATAAGATTAGAGGGAAAAAAAGGGGCCATATCCTGCATTGAGCATGTTGATCACTTGATCTTCTGAGACTGATGGACACTGGTACCTTCCTCCAAGTTCACATACCCTTTCTCCAGGGTCACCATGAGGACATCCATTTCTGAAATCTTGTTTTGTTTTGTCTTGATGTCACTGCATTGACTGGCCCCTGAGTCCTGAGCAGGAACTGAACCTACAATATTCTGGTTCTCACGCTTTGCTCAGGGGCACCAGTCTCACTTTGACATTCCATAGCTTTCTGTAGTAAAATTAATTTTCAGGCAGATGAGTAAGAAATGGCTAAAATATGGATATCCTTCTCTAATTTAGACACAGAGATCCCTTTTAGATCTGTGGAATTCTCCCCTCTTCCTTGGCAATCTACCTGCTCTGTCAGGTCAAGACCACACAGTACCTCAGTACTTGAAGCCACAGGCTTCCAAGTCGTGCCATAACTCAGGAAAATAAGTGTTATAAAATTCATTTTTATGATTCAATGAATTTGTATGTATTTTAAAATAAAATGTTTCTTTCCATATAGATTCTACTCATCACCTTAATTAAAGCATTCATAATAGTCTCACCCTCCAACACAGGGTAATCTAAAACTCAAGGACAGAAATATTCAACTATGAATCAAGGAACAGGGATCTGGGAAATAGATGAGAGAAAAAACAAATATTTTTAAGATGCCAAAAAAATAATAAAAGCTTAACAATTTGCCTTGTCCCACTAAATTAATAGTAAATCTTTAAAGGTTTAATATAGTTTATATGTGATTACTATGTTTATGTAAATAAGTAACAATAAATGAATTAGAAAGAAGAGAAAACTGATGCCTTTGGATTATGATTTTTGTGAAAAAATTGAATGCAATGTCCTGAGAAAAGAATGGATGTCGATGGTAGAAGCATTGCAGTGAAAATGTTTCTTAGAAATAAATTTGGTCGGTGGGACTTCCCCTCCTGTACATTTCACAGTAGTCAGAAGTGTCCATTCTCAGTAGAACATTGCACTGAGTAATGCAGCAGGTCATCAGAATGCTCAGGGAGATATATGGACAAAGTGGCTACAACAATGGATTGCAACACTGTATTTATTGTGAGGATAATGAAAGGTGGCACCTTTTTTCTTTTGGTTGTACCTCGTTTCCCTCTGAGTCAGAACTGACTTGACTCTATCTAACAGCTACATTTCTAAATTCATAAACAAATGCAATTCAAACTGTCCCAAAATTTTGCTTCTGGAATTGCTAATAACATCTGTTGCTAAGGGGCCCCGAGAATGTCATTGAGTTTTAATTCCTCTTTTGTATATATTCTTTTATATCCTTTCCTACTTTTTCATAAAATAATACAAATGGGATATGAGCTTGAATCACTTAATAATATAATACAGTTGGATTTCCATGTCATGTACTAGCACATATTCTCCTAATATGCCTCTGATATGCATGTAGTGTTTGAATTTACTGTGAAAGAACCAGCTAAGACTGTGGTAGACCGTCTTGAAGCAAATGCCACTCTGCCTGGCTAGCTCTATCCTGAGAGGAGTACAGCCCACATGCATACCTGCTAACACAGAGCCCAGGCCTCCCTGCTGTGCTCACACACCAGATGGACAGGAATAAGGTGGGGAAGAGGTGCTGGAGTATCCTGACAGGACAGAGTTGACACGAGATGCCTTAGACAAGGAGAGTGTTGTGAAGGTGATGCAGCATGGCCATGCCTCTGATGACAACGCTTAGCAGTGTGATTTTAGCGATGTGTCCCAAGAAGTCACTGTGAAGCTGCGTATTATAGGAGTGATACCATGGCACAGACTGTCTATGTTATAGTGTAAACAGAGGGAGTGTTGAAGGATATCTATATCTCTTACCTGGCAGTTCTTGTGATCTTTCCTAAATTATTATGCTTCATTACATTACAGTTAATTTTTAAAACCAGACAATGAAAATAAGTCTACACAATCTACTCTCTTAAATATCAAGTTGTGTTTGTTTATAAAAACAATAACAAGGCAAAACAAAATTTTCTCCTTAAATATCCTGGAAAATGAATCCGCTAGTATTGGTTCAGATAAATACAGACACATTCTTCAATTATTAGTATTTACTCAATCAGGAAAGAAAACTAAAAAAACAATTCAGCTTCTTTTCTAGACTTTTTTTTTCCTGCTTCCCCTATACCACTCCTTCCCCACCATTTTTTAAAAAACAAGATTTATCCCTTTTGGTTTAAAAAAAACAAACAAACAACTCTTCCAGAATGACCCTGAGCGTCTCTCAGTTCAAACGCACTGCAAAGACTTTGATTGTTTTAAAAACTCACAAGCCAGTCTAAATGGCCACATGCTTCTTCTTCTTATCCTTAAGACATGTGATTTTGGTTTAGTTGAACAGTCTATTTCAACCTCTGAAACTTATGATACCAGAAAACTACTGGCCTCAGACATATGCTTTCTCTCCTCATATTTGGGCTCTTCTCATGTACACATGACAGATCCTGGGCATAGTGGAATCATAGTGCTGTGTTCCTCAAGTGGTGGGTTCCTTAAACCCAAGATAGAAGGGAGAGTCATGGTAGGAGTGAAACTACATTCAGTTAAATTTGTCGGGAGGGATTATGAGTTCTGGACTCAAGTTGGAGGTGGGCTTTTCCATGTGGAGGCATCTTGGGGTCACAGAGGGCAGCCTGGGCAATGTGACCTGCGCATTCACAATTCGCTCTCTGGAAAGCAAGAAAAGTCACCCTTCTGAGGTGATAAGGGAGAGTGGACATCAGGGTGGCCAAAGGAAAAAAAAAAGGCTATAGAACGTTGAAAAAAGAGCTCAAGATTCCTTCCTCATCTCTGTGTGATTGTATGTCCATAGGCCCAATTCCAAAGCCTGTCTCCACAAGTACGTCTCCCCCTGAAGTACCCCAGACTTGGATAGTCGCTGTGCTGGGCCTCCTCCTCATTGGATTCAGCTGCTTTCTATGGAGAGAACATAGAGACAAACAGAAATGGAAAAGAAGAGCTGGTAAGAGAGCAGATAAACAATGTGAAGAAAATGATCCCTAAGAGCAAAGGTAAAGGCAGACAGAAGAGCAAGTCAGAGGGTGGTGGAGATGCTTGTTATTTGGGTTGTTTGGGTGGATAATGAAATGAAAGGTTACCCAAGGTAGAACGGAAAAACAAGGGATCAAGCTTTCCATAGACATGGAAATCCTGTGAAGAGAACTGTTGTGCCCAGATCAGAACGAATAAACCATACACAACTTTAATTAAAGTTAATTAGCTTTTATTAGCCAGCAGTCAGGGGGCCAATAGAACCTAATCCTCCTTGACAATGAGTACTTAAAGTGAGAGATTTTAATATGGTGGGATAAAGAAGGAACAAAGGCGGGTGGCTTCCTGCTATATGGAAAAAAGGAACTTATAAAAATAAAACAGGAGTTTACAAGCAACACGAGAAATTAAAAAAAAATAAAATGGGTCAGCAGCTATGGAAATTATAAAAGAAATTAGAGTAGCTTCAACGTGGCCACCTGGGTCAATCTAAAATGACTGCACTCAGGCTAATTAATACAATATGGTTACAATGTTAAAATTGCTACATTTAAATTAATGGCTACATAATGGTTAGTGCGTTATGGTTACATTGGTGTTGCCTGTGGTGGATTACCACAAAACCAGGTGACATGTTGGACTCGCAGACAGTGTTCATGAAGTCTCTGAAGTGTTGCTCCTAAAACTCATGCCATGCTTTTTTATACTTCTGTGTCAAAAGCTTCCTTTCTGTTTTGCTTTATGAAAAATGTTTGCCTTATCTAAGACCCAGAGCATAACCATTACCAAGGGGAATAGGAGTGATCATGGAGTGGAGACCCAATGCTCATCTGTAGACACTTGGACATACCCTCACAGAGAGGCCACAGGGAAGATATGAGCCAGTCAAGGTGCAGTATAGTATCAATGAAACACACCACCTACCTCTACTTCTTTAGTGCTTTCTTCCCCCCACTATCCTGACCTCAATTCTACCTTGCAAGTCAGATTAAACCAGGGCATGCACGCTGCTATACATAAGAGCTCGCCACACAGGTATCAGGGTATCCGGGATAAGCTTCTCAGGGCCAACATGACAGTAGAGATACCAGGAGGAATAGGGGTGAGTGGGGAGTGCGGGGGGGTTGGAATTGATCACAAGGATCAACCTAGAACCCCCTTCCAAACGAATGAATAACAGAAAAGTGGGTGAGGGAGACAGAGGACGATGTTAGATATGGAAATAATAATCTGTAATTTATCAAGGGTTTGTGAAGGAGGGTGGGGGGGGGGATGGAGGGAGGAGAAATGCAGAGCTGAAAGCAAGGGCCGCAGATGGAAGAGAATGTTTCGGAAAATTATGATGTTTTTGTCATTTTCTACATGACATAGATGCTACCTAATCTTTCTCACTTTCTCACTTATATATGGGATTCTCAAAGGAAGTTCAAACTGAATTTATTTTAAGAACTCCATAAACTCAGGAGCAGATAAAACCAATCTGATGGATCTTACTTATTTTTCCTCTTTCAGACTCCATCTGGGAAGACCTTGGTGAGTCTTATTTTTTTCTGTTGACTTAGGTAGAATCTGCTTCTTTTTTTAGCATCTGTTCTGAACTTCTCATTGACATCATTTTTCCCCAGAAGAGCAGAAGGCCTTATGCCCTGAAGGTAGGGGACTTTGGGTTCCCAGATCACCTGTTAGCCTGATGCCCATTACTTTTGGCACTCCTTTCCACTTGTAAGTTGCACAAACTAACTTGACACCGCTTTGTGATATTTTATTAGATCTTTAAATAATTGATGGTTTTCTGCAACTAAGGATAAGTAAGAATTAGCTACTACTGGCAAACTGACACAGGCCTGGAATGAGATTCAACAAGACTGGTTAGCTCATTCAGTATGGAGAGAGGATGAACACATTCTGAGTATTTTTTAATGAGATTTGGGGAAAATAAACAATGACCTATTTTGTCATTGCTTCTGTTAATATATCAGGAATACATAGAAAGTTTAACGATGATAACTTATCATACCATTTTGTTTATGAAAATGCATTAGCTATTGTATATATTCCAAAAAAGTTAAGAACATTCAATATTCAGGAATATTAGTTTTTAAACAATCTTTCAAATACATTAAAGGTTTCAAAATGATCTGGTGGTGAGGAAAGTAACATATTTTTCTCCATCTACTATCTGTGTCTATGTATTGTCAGTGTTGAGAAAAGGAACATATAGAAAAAGAGAGAGAGGATGTGAAATACGAGGTGGGAGCTTGTAGCTGTAGACATACTAGGTCATTCATGAAACCTATACTTGTGTTCAACAAATTTATATATACCAAACATTGTGTATTGTAGTAATGCAATTCACTTAAAAATTATTTAATTGGGGGCTCCTGCAGCTTTTATCAAAATCCATCCATCCATCCATCCATCCATCCATCCATCCATCCATCCATCCATCCATCCATTGTGTCAAGCACATTTGTACATTTGTTGCCATCACTGTCAAAACATTTTCTATCTATTTAGCCCTTGGTATCAGTTTCTTGTTTGTTTTTTTTACCTCCTTCCCCCACCCTCCCTTCTTCATGAAACTTTGATAATTTTTTTTTCAGGACTGGGTAATGTTTATTATTTTGTGTACAAAGTAACCATGAGTTGGAATGAACTAGTTGTCACCTAACAATAACAACATATATTTAGTATTAAAATATACATTAATCAAGTCATTATGAAAATGTAGCATCACACAATGCTAAGTGGATTTCTCTTCTGGAAGATTTCTCAGAAACAAATATTTTCAAGAACTTTCCTATTCTCATGTGTATCAAAATTTTTTTTTAATTTTAACAATTTATTAGGGGCTCATACAATTCTTATCACAGTTCATACATATACATACATCAATTGTATAAAGCACATCTGTACAGTCTTTGCCCTAATCATTTTTTCTCCTCTTTTCTTTTTTTACATTTTACTAGGGACTCATACAACTCTTATCACCATCCATACATATACATACATCAATTGTATAAAGCATATCCATACATTCCCTGCCCCAATCATTCTCAAGGCATTTGCTCTCCACTTAAGCCCATTGCATCAGGTCCTCTTTTTTTTTTCCCCTCCCTCCCCTTTCCCCCCTCCCTCATGTGCCCTTGGTAATTTATACATCGTTATTTTGTCATATCTTGCCCTATCCGGAGTCTCCCTTCCCCCCTTCTCTGCTGTCCCTCTCCCAGGGAAAAGGTCACATGTGGATCCTTGTAATCAGTTCCCCCTTTCCAACCCACTCACCCTCCACTCTCCCAGCATCGTCCCTCACACCCTTGATCCTGAAGGTATCATCCACCCTGGATTCCCTGTACCTCCAGCCCTCATATGTACCAGTGTACAGCCTCTGTCCTATCCAGCCCTGCAAGGTAGAATTCGGATCATGGTAGTTGGGGGGAGGAAGCATCCAGGATCTGGGGGAAAGCTGTGTTCTTCATCGGTACTACCTCGCACCCTAATTAACCCATCTCCTCTCCTAAACGCCTCTCTGAGGGGATCTCCATTGGCCGACACTTGGGCCTTGGGTCTCCACTCTGCACTTCCCCCTTCATTTAATATGGTATATATATACATATACACATATATACACACACTTATATCGTTGTTTTTTTTTGCATGATGCCTTATACCTGGTCCCTTGGCACCTCGTGATCACACTGGCCGGTGTGCTTCTTCCATGTGGGCTTTTTTGCTTCTGAGCTTGATGGCCGCTTGTTCACCTTCAAGCCTTTAAGACCCCAGACACTATCTCTTTTGATAGCCGGGCACCATCAGCTTTCTTCACCACATTTGCTTATGCACTCATTTGTCTTCAGCGATCCTATCATGGAGGTGTGCAGTCAATGATATGATTTTTTGTTCTTTGATGCCTGGTAACTGATCCCTTTGGGACCACTCGATCACACAGGCTGGTGTGTTCTTCCATGTGGACTTTGTTGCTTCTGAGCTAGATGGCCGCTTGTTTATCTTCAAGCCTTTAAGACCCCAGTCACTATCTCTTTTGATAGCCGGGCACCATCAGCTTTCTTCACCACATTTACTTGTTCACCCACTTTGGCTCCAGCCGTTGTGTCGGGAGAGTGAGCATCATAGAGTTCCAATTTAATAAAAGAAGGTATTCATGCATTGAGGGAGTGTTTGAGTAGAGGCCCAAGGTCCTTCCGCCATCTTAATACTTGACCTATAAATATAGACACAGAGATCTATTTCCCCATCCTCCTATATATATTTGCATATACATGTCTTTGTCTAGACCTCCATGAATGCCCTTTGACTCCTAGCTCTTTCCTCCATCTCCCTTGACTTTCCTCCTGCCCTACTACCATGCTTCATCGCCACCTGGGCTAGAGTATACCTCTTTTCTAAGCAACCTTACCCTTGATCATTTCCCACCAGGCCTGCCACTCCCCACTCTCTACCATTTTCAGTCCCATGTTTTTCCCTTGTCCCTGGGTATGTTAACACCACTTCCTTACCCTCCCTACCCCCCACCCCAAGTCCTCCCTGAACTGTCGGTCCCGTTGTTTTTCCTCCAGATAGTTCATCCAGCCTGTCCTATTCAGACAGACCTGTGGAGTCACTAACATGCACGAAAACAAGACAGAGGAAAACAAAGCAACAGTATACAACCAGACAACAAAACAACAAAAACAAACCACTGACAAAGAACAGAACAAAACAGTTCACAAGAGAAAAGCTTGTAGTTAGTTCAGGGATCCTTTGCTGGCCCTTAGGAGCACTTTCCAGTCCAGTCTGTTGGGGCACCACGCCCTGGCCCCAAAGTCCACTTTCAGCATTCCCTGGGGACCTTGCCACTCCATTCCCTTGCTGTTCCGCTGCACTCCCCCAGTGATTTGCCTCGGTGTGGTGGGATCAGGTCAGGTGCAATTCCCACACTGTGTCTCCGGTGCTGTCCCCTGTATCGCCCTTATTCACTGAGGGGCATCATGTCTCATAGTAGGCACAGCCATGTTGTTCTCTCTGTGGACTGGCTGCTCTACTCAGGAACATCATCATCACGGCCTGGTGGGCCAGGCTGTGCTCCACTCTCCCCTCCTGCCCCTTCGTCTGCTCCCGTGTGCTCTGATCAGATATGTCCATCTCCCGGAGCTGCAGAGTCAATGTCGTCCTTTGGAACAAATTCTTTTCGGGGGAGGGGCAGGAATCCACTTAATTTATGGTGCTGGGGCCAGCCTCCCAGACCTCTCCACTGGTTCCCTCCTCCACACCGGGATATTGCATTCACACCTTGCAACACTGGGTTGAAGTCTGGTCCCACTTTCCCTGTGGAGATATAAACAATACCCTCCCTTCTTCATGAAACTTTGATAATTTATAATTATTTTTTTCAGGTCTTACACCGAGCACTGTCTCCCTTCACCTAATTTTCTATTGTCTAATGCCAGGAAGGGGGATTTTATGTAGATCATTGTGATTGGTGCCCTCTTTGTTTACCCACCTTACCCTTACCCTCCTGAAATCACTACTCTCATTATTGGTCCTGAGAGGTTTGTCTGGCCTGGATTCACCGTGTTTCCAGATTTCATCTGTACCCATGTCCATTCTCTGCTGTAACCGGGTTTGTAAGGTAGAATTGGGATCATCATACTTGTGGGTGGTGTGTGTGTGTGTGTGTGAGGGGTAGGTAGGGGAAGCATTAAAAAACTAGAGGAAAGTTGTATGTTTTGTCAGTGCTCTACTGCACCCTGACTGGCTTGTCTCTTCCTTATGATCCTTATGTAATGGAAGGTCCAATTGTATACAGATGGGATTTGGATCTTCATTCTGCACTCCCACTCATTCACATTGATATGATTTTTTGTTCTGGGTCTTTGATGCCTGATACCTGATCCCAGGATACCTTATGGTCACTCTGGTTGGTTTGCTTCTACCATGTGCACTTTGTTTTTTCTCGGCTCTATGGCTGCTTATTTGTCTTCAAGCCTTTAAGACTCCAGACGCTATATCTTTTGATAGCCCAGTACCATCAGCTTTCTTCACCATATTTGCTATGCACCCATTTTGTCTTCAGCAATCATGTAGGGAAGGTGAGCATCATGAAATGCCAGGTTATTAGAACAAAGTGCTTTTGCGTTGAGGGAGCACTTGAGTAGAGGCCGAATGTCCATCTGCTACCTTGAATCATAGCATATAAATATATGTACATGGAGCTATTTCCCTATCATTATATATAACTATATTTACATATGTACATGTCTCTATTTAAACCTCTATAAATGCCCGTTACTTCCTAGTTCTTTCCTCTATATCCTTTTACTTTCCTCTTGTGCCACTATCATGTTTTGCCTTCATTCAGACTTCAGGAATTTCTCTCGGTTACATTGCCCTTGATCAAGCCCTACCAAATATCCTATACCCTCCTCATCATTGATTTTTGATCACTTGTTTTTCCCTCGTACATGAGTTTAACACCTATTTCCTTTCCCTGCTTCTCCTCTCCCATGTCTCCCGGGAACTGCTATTCCCAGTGTTTTCTTCTCCAGATTGTTTATCCCGCCTATCTTATCTACATAGACATAGAGAGACAATAATAACCACAAAAAGAAGGCACAGGAAAACAAAACAACAAAAGAAAACCAAAATCCAAATAACCACAACCAAAATTATAACGGAAAAGAAAAGACTATAAATAGTTCCAAGTCTATTTATTTTCCTGTAGAGTCTGATGAAGTGCCACACCCTGGACCCATAGTCTATTTTTTGTATTCCCTGGTATTTTTCTTCATTATATCACACTTGTCAATTTGTGCCTCATCTACATTTGTGTCCTTCCAAATTTCCAATAACCTATGGATTCCCTGTGCCAACTTTCTTAGGTTTATCCAAATTCCCTCATTGGTGGCCTTAATAGTTTTACTTCATGGTCTGTGATCAACCTTGAGTTTATTCTCCTGTGTGGAGTGAGGTAAGGCTACTGCCTCAATTGTCTGCAGGTAGCTACCCATTTTTTTTAACCACCATTTTGTTGAAGAGGGCATCTGCTTCACATCTGATATTCCTTTTGGCCCTTCTCAAAATCAGTTGTCTGTATGCTGATTATTTTATTTCTGGGTTTCCAGTCTTTTTCCATTGTTCTGAGTATCCGTCATTATAACAATACCACACACTTTTGACAACTGTGGCTGTATAATATGTGCTAAAATTAGGTAAAGCAAGCCCTCCCACTCTGTCCTTCTTGTGGAGTTCTCTGCTAATTCTGGGCATCTTTGTTCTCCATATGAATTAGGTAATCAGTTTTTCCAATTATTTGTAGAAAAATGATGATTTTTGCATTAGTATAGCATTAACCTTATATAGTTCCTTGGGTAGAACTGACATTTTTACTATATTGAGTCTTCTGATCCACCAGCATAGGACATTCTTCTATTTGTTGAGGTCAGTTGTGGTTTCATGAAATAGTGTTCTGTAATTTCCATTGTACAGAAAGATATTTTTAGTGAATTATATCCCTAGCTACTTCGCTTTGTGATTCGCTATTGTGAAGGGTACAATCTTTGTGATCCCCTCTTTCGTGGTCTTATCTGATGCGTATGGCAGTCTGATTGACTTCTGATTGATGATCTTGTATACTGCCACCATGCCATTTTCCTCTATTGTTCCCTTGAAAAATTCTTGGGCTTTTTCCATATATAAAATTATATCATCTGTGAATAAGAATTGTTTCACCTCTTCCATCCCCAGTTGAACGAACGCCTTTGATATCCTTTCTTTGCCTTATGTTTCTAGCTAGGACTTCCAGTAGGATGTTAAATAAGTGTGGGGATAAGGGGCATCCTTGTCTGGTCACCATTTTCAGTGGCATTGTTTTTGTCTTTTCTCCATTGACTACCCCATTGACTGTTCCTTTTCCATATATAGCTTGTATTACATTGAGTAATTTTCATTCCATTCCTTTCTTCTTGTGTGTCTTAAACAGGAATTGGTGTAGAATGTTGTCGTTTGACTTTTCTGCATCTATCAATATTATCATGTGGCTCTTATAATTTTTCCTGCCAATGTGGCAAATTATACTGATGATTTTTCTTTTGTTGAACCATCCCTGCATCGCTGGTAGAAATCCCACTTGGTCATAGTGAATTACATGTTTTACATACTTTTGTAGTCTATTGTCCAGTATTTTGTTAAGAATTTTTGCATAGATGTTTGTTAGGGATATGGATCTGTAGTTCTTGATTTTTGTAGGATCCTTGTCGAGTTTTTGGTATCAGAGTTATATGAGCTGCATAAAATAGGCTTTGGGAGTTTTCTGTCTTTTTCTATGTTTTGGAATAGTTTATGTAGGATTGGTGTCAGTTCTTCCCTGACTTTATAGAATTCTCCTGTGAAGCCACCTGGCCCAGGGCATTTTTTTGTTGGTAATCCCCTGATAAACTTCTCTATTTCTTATATTGCTATGGGTCTATTGAAATTCTTGACTTCCATGTGGGTTAGTCTAAGGGGGGATTGTTTTTCAAGTATTTGTCCAGATCTTCCAAGTTGTTGCTTTCATTGGATTAAAGTCCTTCATTGTACAGTGTAATTATCATTTGATTTCATTTGGGTCCATTGTAATGTTCCCTGGTTCATCCTTCATCCTTGCTATTGAAATTTGATTAAGTTTGCCAGTGGTCTGTCGATTCTATTAATCCTTTCAAAGAACCAACTTTTAGCAGCATTATTTTTTTTCATAGTTTTCTTGTTTTCCCTTTATGAATCTCACCCCTGACTTTTATTATTTCTTTACTTTTGTTATTAGTAGGATTGTCCTTTCGACTCTGTTCTAATTCCTTTCAGTTTTGTGTCAGCAGATCAATCATAACCCTCTCTTGCTTTTCCATGTGTGCATGTATTGTTGCCAGATTCCTCTGATAACCGCCTTTGCTGTGTCCCAAAGGTTTTGGTCTGTCATATTCTCATTCTTGGTGGTTTCTAGAAAATTACTGATTGCATCTCTGATCTGGGCCAAAACCCACTCCTTTAACAATATAGAGTTATTCATCCTTCAATTGTTTTCTTTCATTTTCTTAGTAGTGCTTTTGTTATTTACGGCCATATGGCATAGTGATCAGAGAGAAGTCTTTACGATCTCTATGTGCTTGAATTTACACAGATTCCGCTTGTGTCTTATTATGTGGTCTATCTCCAAGTATGTTCCATGTGGACTTGAAATGTCTGTGAATTTGTTTGCCTTTGCGTCGTGAGCTTTGAAAATATCTATCAGGTCAATTCGTCTAATCATAATATTCAGATCTATAGCCTCCTTGTTAAGCTACTTACACTGTGATCTCTTTCTCAGACAGTGGTGCATTCAAGTCACCTATTATAATTGTGGAACCCGTAATTTCTTTTGTCATCTTTTAAAGTGTTTGATAGATGAATTTCAAGGGTCTCTTTTTGGGTGCGTATATATTTATTATGCTCACTGGTTATTGGTCTACTGGTTCCTTGAGCATCAAAGAGAGCCACTCATTATTTCTTGTTAGGGCTTGCACCTTGAGATCAATTTTGTCCAAGATTAGGATTGCAACTCCTGCTTTTTTATGTATTGCCATTTGCTTGGGTTATTTTTCTCCAGCCTTTGATTCTCAGCCTATTTTGTCTGTAATCTTGAGAAATGTCCTCCTGGTGGCAGCAGATTGACAAGGTTGTGTTTTCTAAGCCAGTGTGTTAGCCTCTGCCTTTAAACCTGCATTCAGTCCATTGATATTTATAGTTAGTACAACTACCTGTGGACTCTGATGTCACCTTGTACCTTTTGCGTTGGGTGTTTTCTTAACTCCCTTTCTTATCAGTGTGTTGTGCAGGTGTATGTGTGATTGATTTTTGCATTCTTTCCACCCTTGAGCCAATGCTGTCTTAGGGGCTGTTTTCTCCTTGGTGACCTCTGGGTGGGGTGTTCTTTGTAGTGATGTCTTATTTAGCCTCAACAAGTGCTATTCTTCTGCCCATTCTTAGTTGGCAAGGATCTTTTGCAAGGCTGGGTCTCTTTGATCATATTCTTTGAGATTTTTGTTGTCTGGGAAGACTTATTTCTTCACATAGATTGATACATAATTTTGTTGGATAGAGTATTCTTGGTTTTGCATTATTCTCACCCAATTTTTTGAATAAGTTACTCCACTCTCTCTTCTTCTTCATAGTGTCCTCTGATAGGTCTGAGCCCATTCTGATTTGGGTGCCTTTATAAGTTACTGCTTCTTTTTTCTTAGCTGCTCTTATGAGTTTCTCCTTTGCCTCAAAGTTGGGTAGCTTAACTATTATAGATGTTTGTGGCTTCTTCTTCAGATTCAGTATAGCTGGTATTCTCTCAGCCTCTTTAATGATTGGCTGTCATGCATTAAGTTGGGGAAGCTTGCCTCTAAGCATTTCCTCCCTATTTCCACTGTTCACTAATTTGTTGTGTCTTGTTCGGGTAGTCAAATTATTCTAATATTTTTCCTGTTCATAGCATCAGGCATGGCTCTCAGGTTTTCTTCAGTTTCTCTGTCTTACTTGATTGCTTTCCCCATTTGCTGAAGTATGCTTCATTATTCTCTAGGTCACTGGTGTGATTCTCTGACTCTTGAATTCTTTTGGCAAAGCCTGTGAATTTGCTACTGGCTTTGCTATCTTGTCCCTTCAGTCTTTTATTTCCCTTTGATGTGTGGTCTTTGTATTTTCTATCATTCCATCCTTTTTCTGTATTGTTTCCCTTATATCCTGTATGACTCCAGAAATCATTCTAAAGAGATCTTTCTGTGGCACATCAATAACTACTTCTTCTATGCATATCATCGGTTCAGGATTTCTTCCAACATTGCCTTTTGTTTCTCCTGGATTTTTGTTTGTTGTTGAGGTTGTTGGGGCTAATTGAAGTTTGCATTGTGTTGTTTTAGAGGAGCATTGCTCCATTCTCCAGAGAGCCATAGAACACTTGGTTGACTCTTTGCGATACTCATAGAAATGCTTCTTCAAATTGCTTGCAACAAATTACACTTTGGGATTGGGCTACTTATCTATCTTCCTGTGGGTTCACTCCTTCCCTAGCCAACCTGTATCCTGTTATTTGCAAGACAAATTGGATGGTCCTCCAAGGGGTGGTTGGGCTATTGGGTGTTGGCTGGTGAGGTGGTTGTAGCCCCAGGAGGCTACTTCTGCACTGGCTGACCTCACAGGATGCTGTGTTGGTGTGTGTCACGGTAATTTGGGGTGTCTAAGGGGGTGTTCCGTGGTGTCTTCTGCCATTGGAGTGCTGCAGATGGCAGGTGGATGTGCACACTTGACGCAGAGCACCGTGGATGATGGTCAGAACTGTTTCCAGTTGGATAAATCACTGCATAGCTCAGGCAGGGGTGGCCAAAGCAGCATGGATCACTGCCAGAGTGTTGGTGGAGCTGCCTTTGACCATATGAGGCACTATGGCGGTTTGGAGGAAGTTCGTTCATCCATGTGGGACTGTGTAGGATGTGCAGGAGTTCCCCCAATCATGTACAGTACATTGGAAGGTGAAGAGAAGTTCCCCTAGCCAAGTGGAGTACCCCAAAGGGCAGGCAGGACTTCTCCCAGCTGCTTTAATCACCTTGGTTGAGTTTCCCTGAAGCAGAAGATCGGTGGGATTTCGAAGCCGTCTGTTATACCACAGAGAGCAAGTGGGTGTGATTTCCCCCAGTCGCATGAAGTGCCTTGGAATGTAGGCATTAGCTCCCCAGTGGCAGAAGATGGGTGGAATTTCCTCAATCGCATGTTACCCCACAGAAGGCAGAGCTCCGTAAGCTGCGTGGAGAGAAGTTGTAATTGCACTAGGCGAAGGGGAGTGGCTTTGAGTCCGGGAGTGGTGTTTGAGAAGAGAGAGAGGAGGAAAAAAAAACTGAGCCCACTGAGACTGTGTGGGAAAAGATTGAAAAGGGAAAAATAAAAGTAAAGATATAGCTGAGCCCTGATCAACTAACTATGGGGCTGGAGGGATTTAAACCCTGTCCAGAAAAGCCAGCAAGCTGGGGCTATGCTGAAAAAAACACCTCTGAACAGTTGGCCAGTTGAAGGAGCCCAGCTCTGGCCGAGACAGTCACAGGGCTAAGGTGAAACCAGCCGGCCACCACAGTGGTAAGCCAAAAGCCCACAGCTCCTCAAAACCTAGTGGATCTGTGCCTACTTATCTTTATGAACATCCTCCTGTGACCTGGCAGTGTGGAATTTCCCTCTTGGTGACTCTCCTGTGCTCATTTCTGAGGAATCCCTCTGGTGTGTGTTACTCAGTCTCTGTTGTTTGTTTATTGGTTTGTTTATGTAGAACTTAAAGTCATTTCAGGACATCATCTAGTTAACAGATAACTGCACAGGCTGATAACTAACCTGATAAGGATAGGGAGGGTGGTAAGAAGAACCTGTGCCTAAAGATTATTAGAAAAATCATTTTTCTTGATAATTTACTTAGGAAAGTTGCATTAAAATAATCCTGATTTCTGTGTAGCAATTGAAGTTCTACTTAACATTTGAACTACAGGTATAGCTCTATCAATTAGTCCCGAGTAGTCTGGTCACATTCTCTTTCTTTATCTCCATTACCTTGCCATTAAAATGACGAGATTGCAACTCATATCCTTCTTGATTCTTACATTTATGGATACTTTTCATCAAGTGCTTCACTTCTTATAAAAGATCAGTTCCTCGAGAAGGGCAGAAGTTCTTACATGAGGGAACTTCTGAGAGGTCATAGCCATTGCTACACTCAAAAATTTTGAATATGCCCTTATCTGCCCATTTCAAAAAAACAAAAACAAAACTAATGTATGCTGGTGTGTTAATACTAACCCATTTCATCTTATGGCAGTATCAGGTGTAGTTCAAATCACCATATGGAAATTATCTATGAAGACAAAGATAAATGTTTCTAATTACAGGGGTCCAAATGACAATCGTTAGGCCAATGATATTTTTCATAAGGTGAATACATACTATGAAGAGACCCTAAGCTATAATCAGTTCAAAATATAATGACAAAAGGACAATGACTTAATCTCATCCTTACGTAGTAACATTGCCTATTGCCTTTGAGTCAACTGAGTCTGTCAGAGTAGAGTGTTTCAAAAGGATTTTCAATAACTGATATTTAGAAGTAGATAATTAGACCTTTCTTTTAAGGCACCATTTGATGAACTCAGACCTCTCATATTGCTAAAGCAAAAACAGTAATGATATACTTCACTCGGGGTATCCCTTATCCTAAACTGTGAAGACTGTAAAGGTCTGAAAAGCATCATAATGTGGCACTTTGAGCACTAGCATACCCCAGGTGCTTCCCAAATCTGATTGAAGATGGACAAGTTCATTCCTCCAGCATCAGGGTATCTTGAGACACAGCAAAGAAACCACACCACATGTTCTCTAGTTTTCAGAAACTACAGGTTATTGTATTTTCATTCATCATTTTTTACAATTTTTTCATGCTACTGCTTATAATAGCCAATACAAATTATGAATGTACTCACAGTCGTACGATAATCTTAGCCCGAGGTCTTCAAACCATTTTTCCCTTAGTAGCAGCACGATGACTTTTAGCTAGCTTGACTAACCTAGCCTTAACACCCTCTATTAACTTAATCGGAGAATTATTTATTATTATGTCTTCATTCTCCTGATCAAATTATTCTATTATTTTGATAGGACTTAATATATTAATTACTGCCCTATACTCCCTGTATATATTAATTATGACTCAACGTGGTACTACATCATATCATATTAATTCTCTACCACCATCTTTTACACGTGAAAACTCTCTTATAGCTTTACATTTAATTCCTCTTCTCCTCTTAACTCTTAACCCTAAAATTATTATAGGTCCAACTTTCTGTAAATTTAGTTCATATAAAACTTTAGACTGTGAATCTAAAGATGGGAAGTTATAACTCGCAATTAACCAAGAAAGATGTAAGAACTGCTAACTCTTCCCTCCAGGTATAATAATATGGCTTTCTTACTTTTAGAGGCTAGAAGTAATACATTGGTCTTAGGAACCAAAAAATTTGGCGCAACTCCAAATAAAAGTAATTAATATCTTATCTATTTTTTCTATTTTAACTCTTACAGCTCTTTTATTTCCCTTAGTCTCTTCCCTGCTTAAGACCTCTAATTCACTCTCATTTCCCCATTATGTAAAAATATCACATATTAGAATTTCTCATCTTGTTTCCTATTTTCATTTTATGTTCTTTCCTAACTCTTTTGACATCTTAACTTTGTCCTTGTACAAATGCTGGCCCTTTAATCTCAAATGGTTTTTCATATTAAGGAGTGTAACATAAAGAATATAACTATGGAAATAGAAATCCTTATATTTTTCTCATGAAGCAAATAGTGGTTTTTATCAGCTGACATTTTGGTGAGCAGACCAAAGCTCAAGCACAACAACTTTAGAGCTCCTTATTGTGGTGCCAACATACCTGAAATTCAGGTAAGCTGGAAGGAGCAGGAAACATTCAAAATTCCATTGGCTGTGTTGTGCCATCCTGAATATCTGTAGAGAATGATGTATTTCAGGTGGTCCCAGGAATATATAGGGAGTTCCTGGTTAGCTGCATCAGTCATTTTTGAAATATCAATCCATGTCACTACAATTGTGTACAGGTCTTGTCTGTAAGACTTATTCAGGCTAAATGGACACAATGCCATGAAGTAGTTGTGACTACTGGTTGGGGTTTCCATCCCAGTGCTATGGTAGTGGAACCCAAGTTATTTTACCTAATGTTATTAGAAAAAAATCTCACAAAATGTGGTAAGCCTTAGGTATTTACTGAGTATAGTTTCTATTGAATTGTTATGATTTTGTGCCATGCTCAAAAGCAGACAGGTAGATGCCGGTGTCACCTTAAAAGTGTCACATAATGCTTAGAGTCTTCTCTTATTTACCAAACAGTTGGTTTTTATTTAGTTTTGCTTGGTCTTGTTTTTGTGCGGTTTATGGTCCCAGTATGTCTGTCTAGATAAATAGATGGGATAAATAATCAAGAGTATAAAACAATGGGACATACAGTTATGGGGGGAAGACATGTGGGAGAAGGAGGGGGCAGAAGAGAAGGGGTTTCTAACAAACCCAGGGACAAGAGAACTATAGCTGATAAAAAATTGATGTCAAGAATGTTGTAGGATGACTTGAGGAGTTTGATCAAGGGTAATGTAGTGAAGAGGAATTACTGAAACATGAATATTTGCCAACCGTAGTAGTGGGACAAGATGAAATATAAGAAAGACCTAGGAAGCAAAGGAGAATTATAGGGGTCTAAATACAGGCATGCATATATGTAAATATATTTATATTTAACGATAGGGAAATAGATCTATGTACATATATTTATATGTTAAGTATCAAGGTAGCAGACAAACATTGGGCTATACTCCCGTACTTCCTCAGCACAAGAACACTTTGTTCTAATAACCTTCTATTCTGTGATGCTCACCTTCCTGACATGATCGCTGGGGAAAAATGGGTACATAGCAAAAGGCCTGAGGAAAGCTGATTGTGTCTGTCTATCAAAAGATATACCATCTGGGGTCTTAAAGGCTTGAAGAAAAACAAAAGGCCATACAGTTGAAAAGGAACAAAGCACACATGGAAGAATAACACCAGCGTGTGTGATTAAAAGGTGTCGATGGGTTCAGGTATCAGGCATCAGAGACCCAGGACAGAATGTCATATTTATGTGAATGAACGGGAGTGAAGAATGAAGGCCCAAAGCCCATCTGTAGACAATTGGACATCTCCTTACAGAAGGGTCACAAGGAAGAGTTGAGACAGTCAGGATGCAGGGTAGCACCAATGAAACTTACAACATTCATCTAGTTATGTCATGCTCCCCCCCACACACACACACCCACTATCATGATCCCAATTCTACCTTACAAATCTGGATAGACCAGAGCATGTACATGGGTACAGATAAGAACTGGAAACACAGGGAATCTAGGACAGATCAACCCATCAGGACCAATAATGAGAGTAGCGATATCAGGAAGGTAAGGGCAAGTTGTGTCAAGAAAGGGGGAAGAGATCACAATGATTTACATATAACTCTGTCCTTGGGGAAAAGGCAACAGAAAAGTGGGTGAAGGGATACATCGGCCAGTGTAAGACATGGAAAAATAATAATTTATAAATTATCAAGGGTTCAGGAGGGAGAGAGGGGGAAAATGTGGAGCTGATACCAAGGACTTAAGCAGAAAGAAAATGTTTGGAAAATGATGATGGCAATAAATGTATACAAATGTTCTCAACACAATGGATGCGTGTCTGTATTGTGAGAACAGCTGTATTATCCCCCAATAAAATAATTTTAAAAATTAAAAAGAGGAAATTACACGGGGGTTAGTTTTTCCTCCCTTGGACCTGAATAAGCCTATAGTGATGGAATCCCTGCTGGCACTGGCCTACTCTTATGTCATCTTACTGTATTAGAGATACTTCAGAATCTATAGCCTGTTCTCTTACAAGGAAAGGTCATCCATGTAAAGCTTCATAGGGATTAAACATGTAGGATGTCATCGGGAACGACTGAGACATAGCAGAGCTATTGGCAGTGCATTTTTCCAGTTCAACTGGGTTTCTTCTGTCAATTTCCTGAGGGTAGCTTTAAGTTAATTTTCTCTAATTTACCAGAATGGCGGTCTCCAATCACAATGGAGATAATAAGCTATTCTTAAGTGCCAAGCTACTGTTGGAGTCTGAGGAAGGAGTTCAGGAGAGAGTAGACAGTACCAAGTAGGAAGGAATGTGCTGGCCAACCTGCCAACATCCAACGCCAATCAGGGTTCCAGACCAGTAATGGTAATCCTTTGCTGGTGGACCATCTGGCTGGGCTGTTTCAGTCCAGGTAGCAGTTGCAGATTCGCCATTAACCACTCTGCTCTTGAGTTTTCCCCACTGGACAGAGTGCTGCCAGTGGCCAGTGTGTTGGCAATAATAGCCTAGCCCTTGTGGAGGTCTCTTTCTATTAGGGTAATCCTTTGCACAGTTGCCCAAATGCTGACACACATGACCCTTAGGACCTTGTGCAGGATCCTTTAAAACCTGGGAAGCAGTAGATGGACTCTGATTACCTATGATGACCAATACCTTTCATGTCTAGCATCTTTCCTTGTCTCCAACCAAGTCCGAGATTTGCTCTCTGTCCTTATTGTAAAAGGTATCATTGGTGATGCTTAAACATTTTTGGTCATTGGTACATTTGGAACAATCTACTTTAATGCCACCAAGTGCTAGTCGGGACATAGCTTGTCAGTACCCCAATACAAGTTATAGCAGAAGAGATGGCTCTACAGAGCTGTGCTATTTCAAAAGTAATAATTTTGAGGCAAAGGCAAACTGAAAGAGAAACAGATCTGAAAATCTGTTGGAAGAAATCATCATCTACTACAGGACAACAAATGCTTTTATATTACATCTGATTTCATATCGTAAAGACTGGGGGGGATAGTAACAGCAGAGATCAAATCCACTATAAGGAGGAGTCTTCTCTTACTCATAGTGACCCTAGCGAAAGGAGAGAACTGTTCTTATTGATTGAGCAGACTGTACCTCTCTATTGGAGGAGAAAGCTTGGACTTTCTCCTGTGGAGTAACTGGTATTTTTCAAACTGTCGACCTTGCTGTTGGCAGCCCAACTCATGAGCACTGGATAGAAAAGAATGAAAAGTTAAACAATCCCCCAAAAGCAGTCAACAATAGAAAGGGCGATTATGACTCTTACCTTCATCCTAATGAATAACCTTCCAATAAACAACTCAGAATTGTTTAAACACATTATAAATTACTTTATTTCTCTACATCCATCTACCATTTTGTAAATAAAATAGAGAGCCCAATGACAATTTCATTGTCATCGTTAAGATTCAAAAAGAAAGAAGTTGAATTTTAAAATATGAACTCTGGGTGATCAGCATATTGCCACTTATTGGCCATATTTTCCTTGGTAAAACCAATCAATTGGAAGTGAGCTACTCCATTTGTAACAAGGTTCAATTTATTTGTTAAAGAATTTATATTCTATTCTCCATGGTTTCCAATATTAATTTTTGAAATAGGTTATTGGGCATAATTCACATAATATATAACTCAGTCAATCTAGTGAGAAAGTTTGTACAATCAATAATACAATCAATTCTTGAACCTTTTCCTCTTTCTTGTAGCCCTAATTTGAGCCTCCCATGCTCAGACAATCTCCCCAATGATACTCAAGAAGTGAATAATCTGGTTACAGTGTCTTTAGATTTAATGATCCTGGATGTTCCACACAGAAATACACACACAAATAGAACACAGAGAAACAAACATGCTAAAAACAGTAATAAAATTAAATGGAGAAAATCTGTAATCACAAAAATACAGAGGGTAGTCACAATTAGAAAAACTTTCAAAATTGTCTAAGGGGGGACAAATGATAAGGTGTCCAATTGCAGCTTAAACTGATCTGCTAGAATCCATCCTCCAACACACAGTGTGAGATAGCAAGACTGTTTCCCTCCTTCATCTATGTTCAGAGGGGATCCACCAAGTTCTTAATCCAGTATTATAATAAACTCTTAACTTTTTTCTGCAGTAAAACATATATAATATTAAATTGTTCCAAAAGGTGATGATATAAGATGGCCTGTTTTCAACTAATTAGATATACTGTAATTATCTTTACACTCATTTTTATCACATAACAAAGCTATTCCTATCCCTCCACTATAGTCAGATAAGATTCCTCAGAGGCTTAATATAGGTGAGAAGGTTAGTCTTTACTTGTCAGTTGAGATGCTTATCCATAGCTTTCTACAAACCAGGTATTCAGCATGGATTCTCTGACATCAATCCCTCCTCCAGATTTGTATTACATCATTTACAATCCTTGGATCTCACTTGAAGTTGTACTTCTTCCTTATGGATTTTGTTGGATCCACATCAGATTTATGGGATATATTAGAAAATCGTTAAATACAAAAACAAAGCAAACAATGTAGACACTTTATTCTTTACAGAACAACAAAAACCATGACTGAAGAAGTATCAGGCCTTGACTAGGAGTGTGTGAATCCAATGTCCAGTGACTACATCTCTCACAGCAGGGGCAAAATCCAGTTTCCTGGGACTCTTTCACTGGGTCTTTTCCACTGTGAATCATCCTATTCTTTTGTAATATCTGCCCGCAGTCTCTCTGGGAATGTCCCTTTGCTCCACATGTAAAGAATCTCCATTGAGTTTTGTAGTAGGTTGCAAAAGCAGCAGCCAGGAGGTTGTCCCTGGGCTCATCTCTCCCTACATCCTTGCATAACCTGATATAATCTCACAGCGTGCTCTGTTCCTTGAAAGGGCGTATGGCAGCCTGACAAGATGTATTCAAGTTCTCAAATGCTAACGTAAAAATAGGATTATCTGCTGTCCTTTTATCTGCCACATTCTTGTGGACAGCATCCTGCAACCTGGATATAAAATCGATATAAGACTCATCATTCCTTTGCTTTACTGTCCTGTACCTTGGCCATCTGCTTCCTGATGGGATTAATTTCTCCCAGGACTTTAGACAGACTTTCCATACTTGTGCAAAAGTCTGCTCAAGAAATTTTAATTGTGCCTCCATTGTGATATAATTCTCATCTATCAACTGATGAAACCCTTTATCTATGCCTTCTTCTGCATTTTTGCGTGCTAGTGCAAGGGCTGCTTCGTTCCTCACCATCTGATAATGTAAAAATTCTGAAGGGGAAAAGCACTCTTTCGTCAAAGCTTTCCAGTCTGCCGGGATCCAATATTCCATGTCTGCCATATTCCTCACCATACCAATTACAAATGGTGAATCTGGAACATAACTAGGTACTGCTTGCATGAGATCTTTCCGTAGCTTAAAGGGAATGGCAGTATATAGCCTTTCTTGATTCCCTTCCGGGTGCTGCTCGTCAGGCTCCCTGTCTATAATTCTAACTGGACAAGCCATTCTGAATTCTAAATCTGCTTCTTGAGCTATACTCATCACCATCCGTGAGAGCAAAGGTGCTTTCCTATTCCCTAATCTTTGCTTCTCATTTTCTGAGACACACTTTCTAGCTTAATTCTCTCTATTTGATTTCTTTGCATGTAATCTTTTCTCCTCCAGCACTGGCTTGCTTGATAGTATTGTGATTCCCTGCACTATATTCTGGCAGGGCAGATGTTTCTACTCTGCTATCTCGATTCAAACTTATTTTTCTCAGCTACACCTAAAATCGTCCCATCTGCCTAAAATTTATTCTGCGTGCTTTTCCCCTGACTCAAGTCTGCGTAGTTTAGAGGTCTCTCACTACTCTGCTGGTCTTGCTCCTTCACTCACTCATCTTGCACTGGCCCCAACACTGCATTAATCTGCACCCACAGCTCTCAAGCTTCCATGGGTATGCTCTGTCCTTCCCTGTGAGCTTTTCTTAAGTTAATGGTTACCTTATCCCAGCTCTCCGTATCAAAGGTTCGTGACTCCGGAAAAGAGAGATTAAATTTCTTTACCACTTGAAGAAACTCTTTCTTTCTCTTATTCCTGACCACTGCAGTTGGTTTCTTCAAGAGGAGTCAAAGAGTGATACCACACTCTGTATCCTTGCTTTTTGCCTGACCCATATCTCACTTGGACTAAAAAATTCACTTAAACTTAAAAAAAATGTTGCGATTGAATCTCACTCAGTGATGAGGCCGTACAATTGTTACACGGGATGAAACTCAAAAGAGTTCATTTCCTATGAGGACTCACTAATGGGTGCCATATGCCAGGGGAAACCAGCACTTAACACATCATCACGGGTCTGGTAGGTGCAATTGTACAGCGACAATAAGTAAAGATTATAATAAAGTTATAGAGAGCATGAGAGAGAGAAGAGATATGTTGAAGTAAATGGAGTCAGGCACATTTCATGGTAACATCTTCAGCTCAGCTCCGCTTGGTGGTTCACGTGGAGGAAGAGAACAAATAAGGGAATTTTTATCATGAGGTAAAATAGTTTTTGTCTTCTAACTTAGTCTGTTTAAACTTAACTTCCTTCATACTACAGATATTTGTTTTTACTTGGTAGATAAGATGAGCTGCAGCTAATGATTCATATAACTGTGGCATCTAAATAGAGATGTGCTTTGTGAAAGCAAATAGATTTGTTTTCTCGCTTCAAATAGGAGACTATTACACTCAGGTTCATTATTTCTGTATCCTGAACTTATTTTGCTATGGGCTTTAAAATTTTAAAATAAACTGAGCATTCTGGTTTAACATTACAAAAGTAAAGCATACATTTTTAAGAAATATAAAAATTCACAAATTAGAGTAGCTCATTAGAAAAGAAAATAATTTTGGCAATGCTTTCTTTGAACTAGCCAAAGAGCAAGAACGAAAGTAGCCCCCATCTCCAGGGTCTAGGATACCCTGAAAAGTAGATAGTTTAGTATACACAGGAAAAATTCTAAAGTGTACACTGCACTACATGCACATCCTGCTTTACCTACATGTTGTTTTAGTGGGTCCGTGGCATGGCAGTATCCCAACACCATAAGCAGGAGGGATTGCTATGAAGGACGCCACTGTCTCTACAGAATTATTTCGGTGGTGAGGGAATATTTAAAGAGGTAAAACAAAAACCATGCTTATTTTGCAGAAAAACATGGGCCGTACAGGTCAACACTCCTTCTGTTTCACAGCTGACTTTCTATTAGAAGGCATTGAAGAACATGAGGCAGATGAACAATTCCACTAAAATGGTAACAGCAGAGTGGCCCAGGGGAACACTGTAGAATTGATGCTGTTGGTTTAGCAGACTGTCATGATTTAGAGGACAAGAATGCCTTGCCCTCCTGCTGTGGAGTGGCTGGTATTTTCACACTGTTGACCTTGCTGTTTGCAGCCCAACTTGAGTCAGCTGGATAGAAGAGGATGAAAGTTAAACCATCCTCCTAATCAGTTACCTCTAGGAGAGGCTAATTTGACTCTTCATCCTAATGAATAACCTGCTAATCAGCAACTGAGAGTGGTTTAACTACCTTGTAAATTACTTTTAATTCTCCAAAGTCATCTGTTGTTTTGTAAAGAAAGAAAGAAAGTCAGATGAAGATTTCATTGTTGTTCCTAAAAAAAGGCAAAAAGAAAAGTTCAATTTTCAAATAAACACTCTGGATGATCACTACCCTGCTATCTGTTTGACCAAGTTTTCCTTGGTAAATGTAGTCTATTTGGAAGTGACCTCCTTCATTTTTAACGAGAGTCAATTAATTTGTAAAAGAATTTATATATTATTCTCCATTTTCACAGTAATAATTTTTAAATGAGGTATTGGACATAAAACACAGACCATATTATTCAAACAATCATTTGCAGCAAGAAAGTTAGTACAATCAGTAACACATTCAATTCTTGAAATTTTTCCTCATTCTCTTTGTCCTAAATTTGAACATCCCATGCTCAGGCAATCTCTAAAGCGATACTCATGAAATTCATAATCTCGTTATTCAGTGTATAGATTTAATGACCTTTGAAGTCATGTACTGAAATGCACACAAAAAAGGACACAATTAACAAAAACCCTAACGACAATAACAAAATTAGAGAGAATCTTTAATTGAAAAGAAAGAAGATATTAAGAACTAGAACAATGTTCAAAAGTGTAAAAGGGAGGACAAATGATATGGTGTTCAATTTTAACCTAGCAAGATCTGCTAGAAAGCATTCTCCAATGCACGCTGTGAGATAGCAAGGCTGTTTCCCTCCATGGTCTATGTTCAGAGGGGATTCACCAAGTGCTTAATCCAGGACTATAATCTCCTCATTTCATCCCCCCCCCACCCGCAGTTAAATTTACATAACATTAAATGGGTCCAAGAGCTGATGAAATAAGTTGTGACATTTTCACTTAATTAGATATACACAGGTAATCTTTACACTAGTTTTTTTTACATAACAAAGCTATTCCTATACCTCCATGATAGTCAGACTTGATTCCTCAGAAGCTTAATATAGGTGAGAAGGTTAGGCTTTACCCATTTGTTAGCTGAGAGTGTTCACTGTAGCCTTCAACACAAGATAGCTTTGACACCAATCCATCCTCTAGATTTGTATTATATCATGTAGGATCCGTGGATCACAATGGTATCTGTATTTCTTCCTTCTGGCCTTGGTTGACTCTTCATCAGGATTATGGGATATTGTAGGGACTTGTTAATAATGAAAACAAAGCAAAAAATGTAAACACTTTATTCATCACAGAACTAAAAAACCCATGACTGAAGTAGTATCAGGCCTTGACTACGAGTGTGTGAATCCAATGGAGTGAAGCTCTTTTGCTTAAACAAAAGGAAGGGTTCCCACCAGATTGAACTGATTTGAGTGAAATTCTGGTATTTCACTTGAATATTACTTTTTTCTGTTTTTCTGGCATATTTTGCTTTCCTTGTTATTTTGTAGGTTCGCTCAGAGAAGAGAATGGTGAGTGCAATATTTTCATCCTTATGAAGAGGGAGTAATGAAAGGGTGACATTCCTAGAAGACAATAGGGTGTTTCCATAAGCATCTTCAGATATTGCAGTCTCTCATGACTTACCTCCCAACAATTTAGTGATATCAAACTTTTGGGCAGACTAAATGGTTTATTTTGTGTTTTACTACATTTGCATCTCTTAATCAACTAAAATAAGACAAAGAAAGTTGCATTTCTCGCTAACTTTGAAGGAAAAAATGTAAAAAGGAAAGGTCATGATTCCTAGTCTTTGAGACTTGTTACTCATGCAATACAATTGCTTTTATTTCTGACTTAATCTATTTAAACTTAACTTCCCTGAAGCTAGAAAAATTTGTTGTTGTTTTTTTTGGCTTATAAGATTAGCTGCATCTAACAATTCATGTATGTGTGATGTCTAAATAGAGAAGTGGGTCCAGCCTGTGTGATCATGAGGTGATTACAGGAGGAGGTAACACAAGTCCAAAAATGCAGAACCAAATTAAAATATAGGTGTTTAGATGGAGTGGAGACCTAAAACCCATCTGCAAGTATTTGGGTACTACCTGTTGGCAGGGCGACATGGAAAAGATGATAAATTCAGCGTGCAAGATGATATTGATGAACAACATAATTAATCTCCAGTTCATCAGTATTTATTCACCCCGCTGCTATTGTTTTTATCTCTTTAATGAAGTTAGATTTGCATACATCCATTTGTATATTTAAGATTTTGCAGTACATGAAAACAAGATAGCGCTCCAGAACAGTTACAGGAGTAATGGCTCCTTGAGGGTGTTGAAATGGAGAGGGCATGAAAATGGGAGAATTAGGGGATGATATTACAACTTTACTCTACGGGATTGAATAGCAGAAATGAAAGTGAATGGATATATTGGGTTGTGAATGATATTTCAAAAAACTATTACAAAACAAACAAAATAGAGAAGTACATTAAGAAAGAAATAGATTGGTTTTATTTTCAAATACGTGAATGTTACCATCTAGTTTCACTATGTGTGAATCCTGAAATCATTGCACAATGAGGTTTATAATTTGCAAATAAACCAAACATTTTTTATGTGGCATTGCAAAGGAAAAAGAACCTACATTTTAAGAATTTGAAGACAGTAATTTAAAGGATTACATGCCCCGCCTCTGTCCCCTCCCAAACCTGAAGATACAGTTTTCATGCAATAGCAATACAATGATTTAAAGGAGTATCATACCTTGAGTGTAAGGGTGTGAATCCAATGGAACGTTGGTCTGATGATTAATGGAAAGGAAGGGGTGCTTTCTATTTCTTTTCTAATATACTTTTGCTCTCTCTGTTACTTTGCAGATTCACTGAGAGAGAATAATCGTGAGTGCATTCTTTTCATCCATATGGGGAAAAAAGGGGTATTTAAAGAGAACCCCTCCTTAAGAGCTGTAGAGGATATTTATCATTACATTGGTATTGTGTAGTCTCCTAAAGAGCTGTAGAGAATATCAGCACTTTGGCATTAAATAGTCTATGATGGCCTCACCTCTTTAATTGAGCTTCATTGAACCTCTTTGTGCCAATTAGAGAGGTAATTTTGTATTTCTGTTATATTGCATCTGTTGAAATGAGTCAAAGAAAAGAACGATGCACTTGTTGTGAATTTTAAAGGTAAAAAGTATCCACGAAGGATCAAGTTTCCTAGTCTGTATGAATAAGGGAATTTTTTTTTTACACGGTACCATGCCCACCTCTGCCCCGATCGATGGTTCACCTGGAGGGAGAGAGAGAGACATTTAATGCTAGCCCAGGTTTTTATATTCTCTGGTACATGCTAGTCCCTATCACAGGAAGAGGTTGTGCTATAGGTAATGCAATAACGGGAGTGTATGATCTAGATGTATCCACACAATAGGAAGAGGAGGGCTTGGGTGGTATGCATGTGACAAGATGGGAGGATCCTAGATACAGGAGGTGGCCTATCTTCTGCTTGTCACAGAGCTGGTTTGGCTTGTTCCCTGGCTCAATTGATAGAGACCATTATCAGTAGGGTGTGAACTCTGCATACAGGAACTAAGACCATGGTGGCAAGCCTGAGGGAGAAGCAATCTATTGTCCCCAGAAGCAGGGGGCAGGCCAAATCCAGTGCTGGAGGACAGCTGTCTGGCAGCCATTGCATTTAGGGAGGATGTCTGTAAATATCTGACTTCCTCTCACAAGTCCCCCATTTTTTTATACATAGAATACAGAAGACACATGGGTGACATGGTAATTTTCTATACATTAAAAAGCTTTAAAGGCAAAACTTCATTATCCAAATAACATATCCCAAAATTCAGATTTATAGAAAAGTTTAGACTACAGATGCCGGGGGTAAAGTCCCCTTATGCTCAACTGCTATTGGAGAAATTTTTGAGAGACATTGGACTCTGTGGGGGGAAAACATAGATCCAATTGGGAATGCCTGCTTCTATATGGAGAATGAATCAACCATGTGCTCAATTTAAGACAGCACAGCACTAAGGGAAAAACTGTGGAAAAGATAGACAACCGCAGGTAAATGTATCTGGACTATATCTCCAACTACCAGAGTGGCGGTCTTCCAGCATTGGAATACTAGTCTTCCAGATTCCCTCGGTACCAGACAGGGAATAAGTCCCGGTTTTATCTCCCTACAATGCTAGTGTCCCACATTTGCCTTTACTGACTTGCTTTTAAGATTTGATGGTGTCACGGAGGCAACATGGTCTCTCTTCATATCTCTCAACTTCCTATGGAAGCGACATGAGACTGTGAGCATCAAAATTATGATGAATAGCAATACAGTCAAAATGGAGCTTAAGCTGTGTGAGATACTTTGAGCCCAATCTCAGGGGTCCAACACTTCCATTTCACTCACCAACTGCTTAATCACCTCAGAGCCAGAAGATGCCTCTAGACTGTATTTGAATGTATAGAAAATAGCCATTTAACCAATCTTGCAATGTTACATTATATAGGTTAGGAGTTACAAAAAAATCAGTTACATTCCAAACACATTATAGCATTGACAAATCCAGAATCTTGTTTTTTCAGCAAGACTGTCTGCAGTAATAGTCCAGTCACTATTTTATAAAATGTTCAGTTAAGATAGATGCCCAGATCTTCTCTTACACAGCCTCAGCAAGGGAAGAAATATCTCAGCAGTCAGCAATCACCATGCTCAGGAATCTGCCAAGTCTACTTGATCTTTGGAATAACTTCAGTAACAGGACAGGAGGGTCAGTCACATGTCAGCTAACTTACTTCCTTCTGGGCATGCTGGCTGAAGAGACATCCACCTATCTCCTTTGCCTATGAAAATATAAACAAATAGCCCCTCTCTTTGGGGTGTCATTCATGTGAAAAGGGAATGATTATTAAGCTTTTGCATTTCTTCATGCCCTTTATATCCTTCTGTCTCCAAATGTGCTTGCGTCCTTCTAGAGGGAGTCCATCAGCTTTATTCTGCAAAAAAATTAGTACACAGCTCTTTCTTCAGGAGTTTGTGAATCTAATGGAATGTTGCTCTCTTTCTTTAACAAAAAGAAGGGTTCCCACCAGATTGAACTGATTTGAGTGAAATTCTGGTATTTCCCTTGAATATTACTTTTTTCTGTTTTTCTGACATATTTTGCTCTCCTTGTTATTTTGCAGGTTTGCTCAGAGAAGAGAACGGTGAGTGCAATATTTTCATCCTTATGAATAGGGATTAATGAAAGGGTGACATTCCTAGAAGACAATAGGGTGTTTCCATAAGCATCTTCAGATATTGCAGTCTCTCATGACTTACCTCCCAACAATTTAGTGATATCAAACTTTTGGGCAGACTAAATGGTTTATTTTGTGTTTTACTACATTTGCATCTCTTAATCAACTAAAATAAGACAAAGAAAGTTGCATTTCTCGCTAACTTTGAAGGAAAAAATGTAAAAAGGAAAGGTCATGATTCCTAGTCTTTGAGACTTGTTACTCATGCAATACAATTGCTTTTATTTCTGACTTAATCTATTTAAACTTAACTTCCCTGAAGCTAGAAAAATTTGTTGTTGTTTTCTTTGGATTATAAGATTAGCTGCATCTAACAATTCATGTATGTGTGATGTCTAAATAGAGAAGTGGGTCAGCCTGTGTGATCATGAGGTGATTACAGGAGGAGGTAACACAAGTCCAAAAATGCAGAACCAAATTTACATATAGGTGTTTAGATGGAGTGGAGGCCTAAAACCCATCTGCACGTATTTGGGTACTACCTGTCGGCAGGGCGACATGGAAAAGATGATTAAATTCAGCGTGCAATATGATATTAAAGAACAACATAATTAATCTCCAGTTCATCAGTATTTATTCACCCCTCTTCTATTGTTTTTATCTCTTTAATGAAGTTAAATTTGCATACATCCATTTATATATTTAAGATTTTGCAGTACATGAAAACAAGATAGCGCTCCAGAACAGTTACAGGAGTAATGGCTCCTTGAGGGTGTTGAAATGGAGAGGGCATGAAAATGGGAGAATTAGGGGATGATATTACAACTTTACTCTATGGGATTGAATAGCAGAAATGAAAGTGAATGGATATATTGGGTTGTGAATGATATTTCAAAAACCTATTACAAAACAAACAAAATAGAGAAGTGCATTAAGAAAGAAATAGATTGGTTTTATTTTCAAATACGTGAATGTTGCCATCTAGTTTGACTATGTGTGAATCCTGAAATCATTGCACAATGAGGTTTATAATTTGCAAATAAACCAAACATTTTTTATGTGGCATTGCAAAGGAAAAAGAACCTACATTTTAAGAATTTGAAGACAGTAATTTAAAGGATTACATGCCCCGCCTCTGTCCCCTCCCAAACCTGAAGATACAGTTTTCATGCAATAGCAATACAATGATTTAAAGGAGTATCATACCTTGAATGTGAGGGTGTGAATCCAATGGAACGTTGGTCTGATGATTAATGGAAAGGAAGGGGTGCTTTCTATTTCTTTTCTAATATACTTTTGCTCTCTCTGTTACTTTGCAGATTCACTGAGAGAGCATAATCGTGAGTGCATTCTTTTCATCCATATGGGGAAAAAAGCGGTATTTAAAGAGAACCCCTCCTTAAGAGCTGTAGAGGATATTTATCATTACATTGGGATTGTGTAGTCTCCTAAAGAGCTGTAGAGAATATCTATCAGCACTTTGGCATTAAATAGTCTATGATGGCCTCACCTCTTTAATTGAGCTTCATTGAACCTCTTTGTGCCAATTAGAGAGGTAATTTTGTATTTCTGTTATATTGCATCTGTTGAAATGAGTCAAAGAAAAGAACGATGCACTTGTTGTGAATTTTAAAGGTAAAAAGTATCCACGAAGGATCAAGTTTCCTAGTCTGTATGAATAAGGGAATTTTTTTTTCACGGTACCATGCCCACCTCTGCCCCGATCGATGGTTCACCTGGAGGGAGAGAGAGAGACATTTAATGCTAGCCCAGGTTTTTATATTCTCCGGTACATGCTAGTCCCTATCACAGGAAGAGGTTGTGCTATAGGTAATGCAATAACGGGAGCGTATGATCTAGGCGTATCCACACAATAGGAAGAGGAGGGCTTGGGTGGTATGCATGTGACAAGATGTGAGGATCCTAGATACAGGAGGTGGCCTATCTTCTGCATGTCACAGAGCTGGTGTGGCTTGTTCCCTGGCTCAACTGATAGAGACAATTATCAGTAGGGTGTGAACTCTGCATACAGGAACTAAGACCATGGTGGCAAGCCTGAGGGAGAAGCAATCTATTATCCCCAGAAGCAGGGGGCAGGCCAACTCCAGTGCTGGAGGACAGCTGTCTGGCAGCCATTGCATTTAGGGAGGATGTCTTAAACATCTGACTTCCTCCCACAAGTCCCCCATTTTTTTATACATAGAATACAGAAGACACATGGGTGACATGGTAATTTTCTATACATTAAAAAGCTTTCAAGACAAAATTTCATTATCCAAATTACATATCCCAAAATTCAGATTTATAGAAAAGTTTAGACTACAGATGCCGGGGGTAAAGTCCCCTTATGCTTAACTGTTATTGGAGAAATTTTTGAGAGACATTGGACTCTGTGGGGGGAAAATATAGATCCAATTGGGAATGTCTGCTTCTATAGGGAGAATGAATCAACCATGTGCTCACTTTAAGACAGCACAGCACTAAGGGAAAAACTGTGGAAAAGATAGACAACCGCAGGTAAATGTATCTGGACTATATCTCCAACTACCAGAGTGGCGGTCTTCCAGCATTGGAATACTAGTCTTCCAGATTCCCTCGGTACCAGACAGGGAATAAGTCCCGGTTTTATCTCCCTACAATGCTAGTGCCCCACATTTGCCCTTACTGACTTGCTTTTAATATTTGATGGTGTCACGGAGGCAACATGGTCTCTCTTCATATCTCTCAACTTCCTATGGAAGCGACATGAGACTGTGAGCATCAAAATTATGATGAATAGCAATACAGTCAAAATGGAGCTTAAGCTGTGTGAGATACTTTGAGCCCAATCTCAGGGGTCCAACACTTCCATTTCACTCACCAACTGCTTAATCACCTCAGAGCCAGAAGATGCCTCTAGACTGTATTTGAATGTATAGAAAATAGCCATTTACCCAATCATGCAATGTTACATTATATAGGTTAGGAGTTATAAAAAAATCAGTTACATTCCAAACACATTATAGCATTGACAAATCCAGAATCTTGTTTTTTCAGCAAGACTGTCTGCAGTAATAGTCCAGTCACTATTTTATAAAATGTTCAGTTAAGATAGATGCCCAGATCTTCTCTTACACAGCCTCAGCAAGGGAAGAAATATCTCAGCAGTCAGCAATCACCATGCTCAGGAATCTGCCAAGTCTACTTGATCTTTGGAATAACTTCAGTAACAGGACAGGAGGGTCAGTCACATGTCAGCTAACTTACTTCCTTCTGGGCATGCTGGCTGAAGAGACATCCACCTATCTCCTTTGCCTATGAAAATATAAACAAATAGCCCCTCTCTTTGGGGTGTCATTCATGTGAAAAGGGAATGATTATTAAGCTTTTGCATTTCTTCATGCCCTTTATGTCCTTCTGTCTCCAAATGTGCTTGCGTCCTTCTAGAGGGAGTCCATCAGCTTTATTCTGCAAAAACATAAGTACACAGCTCTTTCTTCAGGAGTTTGTGAATCTAATGGAATGTTGCTCTCTTTCTTTAACAAAAAGAAGGGTTCCCACCAGATTGAACTGATTTGAGTGAAATTCTGGTATTTCCCTTGAATATTACTTTTTTCTGTTTTTCTGACATATTTTGCTCTCCTTGTTATTTTGCAGGTTTGCTCAGAGAAGAGAACGGTGAGTGCAATATTTTCATCCTTATGAATAGGGAGTAATGAAAGGGTGACATTCCTAGAAGACAATAGGGTGTTTCCATAAGCATCTTCAGATATTGCAGTCTCTCATGACTTACCTCCCAACAATTTAGTGATATCAAACTTTTGGCAGACTAAATGGTTTATTTTGTGTTTTACTACATTTGCATCTGTTAGTCAACTAAAATAAGACAAAGCAAGTTGCATTTCTTGCTAACTTTGAAGTTAAAAATGTAAAAAGGAAAGGTCATGATTCCTAGTCTTTGAGACTTGTTATTCATGCAATACAATTGCTTTTATTTCTGACTTAATCTATTTAAACTTAACTTCTCTGAAGCTAGAAAAATTTGTTGTTGTTTTCTTTGGCTTATAAGATTAGCTGCATCTAACAATTCATGTATGTGTGATGTCTAAATAGAGAAGTGGGTCCAGCCTGTGTGATCATGAGGTGATTACAGGAGGAGGTAACACAAGTCCAAAAATGCAGAACCAAATTTATATATAGGTGTTTAGATGGAGTGGAGGCCTAAAACCCATCTGCAAGATATTTGGGTACTCCCTGTCAGCAGGGCAACATGGAAAAGATGATAAATTCAGCGTGCAATATGATATTAATGAACAACATAATTAATCTCCAGTTCATCAGTATTTATTCACCCCGCTGCTATTGTTTTTATCTCTTTAATGAAGTTAGATTTGCATACATGCATTTATATATTTAAGATTTTGCAGTACATGAAAACAAGATAGCGCTCCAGAACAGTTACAGGAGTAATGGCTCCTTGAGGGTGTTGAAATGGAGAGGGCATGAAAATGGGAGAATTAGGGGATGATATTACAACTTTACTCTATGGGATTGAATAGCAGAAATGAAAGTGAATGGATATATTGGGTTGTGAATGATATTTCAAAAACCTATTACAAAACAAACAAAATAGAGAAGTGCATTAAGAAAGAAATAGATTGGTTTTATTTTCAAATACGTGAATGTTGCCATCTAGTTTGACTGTGTGTGAATCCTGAAATCATTGCACAATGAGGTTTATAATTTGCAAATAAACCAAACATTTTTTATGTGGCATTGCAAAGGAAAAAGAACCTACATTTTAAGAATTTGAAGACAGTAATTTAAAGGATTACATGCCCCGCCTCTGTCCCCTCCCAAACCTGAAGATACAGTTTTCATGCAATAGCAATACAATGATTTAAAGGAGTATCATACCTTGAATGTGAGGGTGTGAATCCAATGGAACGTTGGTCTGATGATTAATGGAAAGGAATGGGTGCTTTCTATTTCTTTTCTAATATACTTTTGCTCTCTCTGTTACTTTGCAGATTCACTGAGAGAGAATAATCGTGAGTGCATTCTTTTCATCCATATGGGGGAAAAGGGGGTATTTAAAGAGAACCCCTCCTTAAGAGCTGTAGAGGATATTTATCATTACATTGGTATTGTGTAGTCTCTTAAAGAGCTGTAGAGAATATCTATCAGCACTTTGGCATTAAATAGTCTATGATGGCCTCACCTCTTTAATTGAGCTTTACTGAACCTCTTTATGCCAATTAGAGAGGTAATTTTGTATTTCTGTTATATTGCATCTTTTGAAATGAGTCAAAGGAAAGAATGATGCACTCCTTGTGAATTTTAAAGGTAAAAAATATCCACGAAGGATCAAGTGTCCTAGTCTGTATGAATAAGGGAATTTTTTTTTCACGGTACCATGCCCACCTCTGCCCCGATCGATGGTTCACCTGGAGGGAGAGAGAGAGACATTTAATGCTAGCCCAGGTTTTTATATTCTCCGGTACATGCTAGTCCCTATCACAGGAAGAGGTTGTGCTATAGGTAATGCAATAACGGGAGCGTATAATCTAGGCCTATCCACACAATAGGAAGAGGAGGGCTTGGGTGGTATGCATGTGACAAGATGGGAGGATCCTAGATACAGGAGGTGGCCTATCTTCTGCTTTTCACAGAGCTGGTTTGGCTTGTTCCCTGGCTCAACTGATAGAGACCATTATCAGTAGGGTGTGAACTCTGCATACAGGAACTAAGACCATGGTGGCAAGCCTGAGGGAGAATTAATCTATTGTCCCCAGAAGCAGGGGGCAGGCCAACTCCAGTGCTGGAGGAAAGCTGTCTGGCAGCCATTGCATTTAGGGAGGATGTCTGTAAACATCTGACTTCCTCCCACAAGTCCCCCATTTTTTTATACATAGAATACAGAAGACACATGGGTGACATGGTAATTTTCTATACATTAAAAAGTTTTCAAGGCAAAACTTCACTATCCAAATAACATATCCCAAAATTCAGATTTATAGAAAGGTTTAGGCTACAGATGCCGGGGGTAAAGTCCCCGTATGGTCAACTGCTATTGGAGAAATTTTTGAGAGACATTGGACTCTGTGGGGGGAAAACATAGATCCAATTGGGAATGTCTGCTTCTATAGGGAGAATGAATCAACCATGTGCTCACTTTAAGACAGCACAGCACTAAGGGAAAAACTGTGGAAATGATAGACAACTGCAGGTAAATGTATCTGGACTATATCTCCAACTACCAGTGTGGCGGTCTTCCAGCGTTGGAATACTAGTCTTCCAGATTCCCTTGGTACCAGTCAGGGAATAAGTCCCGGTTTTATCTCCCTACAATGCTAGTGCCCCACATTTGCCCTTACTGACTTGCTTTTAAGATTTGATGGTGTCATGGAGGCAACATGGTCTCTCTTCATATCTCTCAACTTCCTATGGAAGCGACATGAGACTGTGAGCATCAAAATTATGATGAATAGCAATACAGTCAAAATGGAGCTTAAGCTGTGTGAGATACTTTGAGCCCAATCTCAGGGGTCCAACACTTCCATTTCACTCACCAACTGTTTAATCACCTCAGAGCCAAGACTTGCCTCCAGTCTGTATTTAAATGTATATAGACAACAGCCTTTTTAAGCTGATCAACATCTAATGAAATGTTTCCCTCAAACGCTTGAAAATGTGTCTTAAACAAATCCCAATCATGCAATGTTACGTTTTATAGGTTAGGAGTTACATAGAAATCAATTACATTCCAATCACATTATACCATTGACAAGTCCGTAATCTTGGTTTTTTCAGCAAAACTATCTGCAGTAATAGTCCAGTCACTATTGCGTAAAATGTTCAGTTAAGATAGATGCCCAGATCTTCTCTTACACAGCCTCCGCAAGGGAAGAAATATCTCAGCAGTCAGCAATCACCATGCTCAGGAATCTGCCAAGTCTACTTGATCTTTGGAATAACTTCAGTAACAGGACAGGAGGGTCAGTCACATGTCAGCTAACTTACTTCCTTCTGGGCATGCTGGCTGAAGAGACATCCACCTATCTCCTTTGCCTATGAAAATATAAACAAATAGCCCCTCTCTTTGGGGTGTCATTCATGTGAAAAGGGAATGATTATTAAGCTTTTGCATTTCTTCATGCCCTTTATGTCCTTCTGTCTCCAAATGTGCTTGCGTCCTTCTAGAGGGAGTCCATCAGCTTTATTCTGCAAAAACATAAGTACACAGCTCTTTCTTCAGGAGTTTGTGAATCTAATGGAATGTTGCTCTCTTTCTTTAACAAAAAGAAGGGTTCCCACCAGATTGAACTGATTTGAGTGAAATTCTGGTATTTCCCTTGAATATTACTTTTTTCAGTGTTTTTGGCATATTTTGCTCTCCTTGATATTTTGCAGGTTCACTCAGAGAAGAGAATGGTGAGTGCAATATTTTCATCCTTATGAAGAAGTAATAAAAGGGTGATAGTCCTAGAAGACAATCGGGTGTTTCCATAAGCATCTTCAGATATTGCCATCTCTCATGACTTACCTCCCCAAAATTTAGAGATATCAAACTTTTGGGGAGACTTAATGGTTTATTTTATGTTTTACTACATTTGCATCTCTAAATCAACTAAAAAAAGAGAGAAAAAAGTTGCATTTCTCGCTAACTTTGAAGGTAAAAATGTAAAAAGGTAAGATCATGATTCCTAGTCTTTGAGACTTGTTACTCATGCAATAAAATTGCTTTTGTTTCTGACTTAATCTATTTAAACTTAACTTCCCTGAAGCTAGAAAAAAAATTTTTTTTGGCTTATAAGATTAGCTGCATCTAACAATTCATGTATGTGTGATATCTAAATAGAGAAGTGGGTCCAGCCTGTGTGATCATGAGGTGATTACAGGATTAGGTAACACAAGTCCAAAAATGCAGAACCAAATTTACATATAGGTGTTTAGATGGAGTGGAGGCCTAAAACCCATCTGCAAGATTTTTGGGTATTCCCTGTCAGTAGGGCGACATGGAAAGGATGATTAACTCAGTGTGCAATATGATATTGATGAACAACATAATTAATCTCTAGTTCATCAATATTTATTCACTTCTCTGCTATTGTTTTTACTTCTTTGATTTAGTTAGATTTGCATGCGTTCATTTGTATATATAAGATTATGAAGTACATGAAAACAAGGTTGATGACCCTCCAAAAAAAGTTAAAGGAGTAATGTGGCTCCTTCAGGGTGTTGAAATGGAAAAGGAAGGAAAATGGGAGAATTAGTAGATCATCTTACAACTTTACTCTATTGGATTGAACAGCAGAAATGAAAGTGACTGGATATATTGGATTGTGAAAGATAATTCAAAAAACTATTTCATAACATATAAAATAGAGATGTGCGTTAAGAAAGAAATAGATTAGTTTCATTTTCAAACAGGTGAATGCTACCATCTAGTTTCACTATGTGTGCATCCTGAAATCATTACACAATGAGGTTTATAATTTGTAAATAAACCATGCATTTTCATGTTGGCATTGCAAAGGAAAAAGAACCTATATTTTTTAGAATTTAAAGACAATACTTTAAAGGAAAACATGAACCCCCCCTTTGTCCCCTCCCAAACCTGAAGATACAGTTCTTCATGCAACAGCAATACAATGATTTAAAGGAGTATCATACCTTGAGTGTGAGGGTGTGAAACCTATGTACCACTGGGGTTATGGTTAATGGAAATGAAGGTGTGCTGATACTTTTATATGAATGTCTTGAGTTTCTCTTCTTCCCATTGAAAAATAATTCTATTTGCTTTCTAATATAATTTTGCTCTCTGTTACTTTGCAGATTCACTGAATGAGGATAATCGTGAGTGCATTCTTTTCATCCATATGAAAAAAAGAGAGTAATAAAAGAGAACCCCTCGTAAAGAGCTTAGAGTTTTTCTATCAGTACCTTGGCATTAAGTAGTCTATGATGGCCTCACTTAATAATTGAGCTTCATTGAACCTTTTGTGCCAATTAGAGAGGTAATTTTATATTTCAGTTGCATTGCATCTGTTGAAATGAGTCAAAGGAATGTATGATGCACTTCTTGTGAATTTTGAAAGTAAAAAGTATCCACGAAGGATTAAGATTCCTAGTCTATATACATAAGGGAATTTTTTTCTCATGGTACCATGCTCTCTTTGGCCCCGCTTGACGGGTCACCTGGAGGGAGAGAGAGACACTTAATGGTAGCCCAGGCTTTTATACTCTCTGGGGACATGCTAGCCCAATCACAAGAAGCGTTGTGCTATAGGTAATTCCATAAGGGGACAGGTGATCTAGGGGTATCTACACAATAGGAAAAGGAGGGGTTGGGTGGAATACATGTGGCAAGATGAGAGGATCCTACATTTAGGAGGTGGCATAGCTTTCCATGTCACAGAGCCAGTTTGACTTGTTCCCTGGCTCAACTGATAGAGACCATTAGCAGTAGGGTGTGAACTCTGCCTACAGGAACCAAGCTCATGGTCTCAAGCATTAGGGAGAAGCAATACATTGTCCCCAGCAGCAGGGAGCAAGCCCACCCCAGTGGTGGGATGCAGCTGTCTGGCAGCCATTGCCTTTAGGTAGGATGTGTGTAAACATCTGACCCCCACAAGTCCCCATTTTGTTTTATATGTAGAATTCAAAAGCCACATGGGTCACATGATTATTTTCTATACATTAAAAAACTTTTAAGACAAAACTTCATCATCCAATTAATATAGCCTAAAATTCAGGCTTATAGAAACATTTAGAATCCAGGTGCAGGGGTTAAAGACCCCTTATGCCCAACTGCTATTGGAGGAATGTATGAGAGAGACTGGATGCCTTGGCGGGAAAACATAGATCCAAATAGGAATGTCTGCTGCGATATGGAGAATGAATCAACCATGTGCTCACTTCAAGGTAGCACACCTTTAAGGGAGAAACTGTGGAAAGGACAGATAACCACGGGAATATGTACCTGGACTATGTCTCCAACTACCAGAGAGGCGGTCTTCCAGCCATGGAATACTAGTCTTCCAGATTCCTTCGGTACCACTCAGGGAATAAGTCCCAGTTTTATCTCCCTACAGTGCTAGAGTCCCACATTTGCCCTTACTGCATTGTGTTCAAGGTTTGATGGTGTCACGGAGGCAACATGGTCTCTCTTCATATCTCTCAGCTTCCTACAGGAGCGACAGGAGACTGTGATCATCAAAATTATGATGAATAGCAATACAGTCAGAATGGAGCTTAAGCTGTGTGAGATACTTTGAGCCCAATCTCAGGGGTCCAACACTCCATGCCACTCAACAAATGTTTAATCACATCAGAGCCAGAAGATGCCTCCAGACTGTATTTGAATGTATAGAAAATAGCCATTTACCCAATCATGCAATGTTACATTATATAGGTTAGGAGTTACAAAAATATCAGTTACATTCCAAACACATTATAGCATTGACAAATCCAAAATCTTATTTTTTCAGCAAAACTGTCTGCAGTAATAGTCCAGTCAGTATTGTGTAAAATGTTCCATTAAGACAGAGGCCCAGATCTTCTCTTACACAGCCTCAGCAATGGAGGAAATGTCTCAGCAGTCAGCAATCATCATCCTCAGCAATCTGCCAGCTCTACTTGACCTTTTGAATAACTTCAGTAACAGGACAGGGTTGGGTCACATATCAGCTTCTCTCCTTTCTTCTGGGCATGGTGGCTGAAGAGAAATCCACCTATTTCCTTTGTCTATGAAAATATAAACAAGTAGCCCCTCTCTTTGTGGTGTCATTCACCTGAAAAGGGAATGATGATTAAGCTTTTGCAGTTCCTTCATGTCCTTTATGTCCATCTTTCTCCAAATGTGTTTGCATCCTTCTAAAGGGAGTCCATCAGCTTTATTCTGCAAAAATATAAATGCACAGCCCTTTCTTCAGGTGAATGGCCCCGGATACCAAACGCGATTTCCATCTTCTTGACATTTCTTAGGATTGATTTTCTCTGTAGAAGTAAAAATTTGTTTTATCTACCCTAATAGTGTTATAAGCTTCTAGTAAGGAGGAAATTTTTTTTTTGTTAAATTGACCAAATGAAATTTGTCCTACATAAAATTCCTCTTCTCCCCCTTCGGTTTTCACAATTTAGATCTCAAAACATTGCTGGCAATCTCAGTTAACTCACTTGGTTTTGAATCAGTAAAACCACTACTCAGATAGCCTTCATTGTTATGTAAATTCTGGCTTTCTGCTCTCAGAGAATTAACAGGGCTAACTAATTGAGAGAACATCTTTCCATACCTTGAAAGACTGAATCATTTTTTAATAAATTTATTCAACTGTTCTTTAAGTAACTTACAAAACACATTTTAGCTCCAATAAGGTTATAGGCTCAATTAGGACGTTTTGCCTTTCACGCTTCTCACACTGTATGCTTTTACAATCTTGCAATAGTCTCTCTTGGTTAACTTCACACATTCCTTCCATGCTGGACTTAGAGGAAGTTAATGGGAGGGTCTTAGGCCCTCCTGAATGCCCTAAAGAAATGATTCCACATCCAAAGTTTAAAAACCTTTTCCCTTCAATTTTTAATTCCACGTGGGACGCTGTTGTTTCCACCCACAGCATTACAGAACACCCCTTGATTTAAAGGGTGCTTGGCTTCTCAACTACTCTTTCCTGGTAGGCATACATTTTGACTCTAGAAATGCAAGGAAGCAAAAATTGGCTTAAGGGATCTTCCTTCTTTATAAACCATGGTATATCAGAATCCATCACCGCCCTTACTCTTTCATAATCCTGTTCAATAATTCCAGCAATACGTTGAGAATTCAGCTTGGACTTTCCTAATGAACATCCTATATTTGTTTTAGGTAGTGAACCCCAATTACTGCTCTTAATAATTTCTGATTCAATTACAGCCTTTGGCTTTTCCTCACAAGTCTTATCACTCCAGTATCAATTTGAATTTCTTGAGTACTTAGGTTAAAACTTCCTGATAAAAACTGTAGTACTCTTTCAATCAGAGGCTGTTGCTCTTTAGAATCAGCAAACTGCTGCGAGAGTTTCTGAGGCTTCTCTTGGTTAACCAGAGTTATAGCAGCCAGAACAGGGACTATTCTTTTGCCTGTTTTGTGAGGTTTGGTCTTCTCCGTGAGATTAGGGGATGCCTGTAATTTCTCTTTGAGATCTTTGCTCTAGCAGGCAGACACCTTGCCTCCCATGTTCTGCTGTGCGGAGTCTGTACCAAACTCCTTCCTCAATTACCTGTGTTCCATTCAGAGGGCCTCAGAGCATGCCCATTTATACCTTTTTTGGCTGAACGTTACTTCCATTTAAATGTCTTCTATTGCTAAAATTTGAATGGCCACTCATTGTCCAGTGACTACATCTCTCACAGCAGGGGCAAAATCCAGTTTCCTGAGTCTTTTCCACTGTGAATCATCCTATTCTTTTGTAATATCTGCCTGCAGTCTCTCTGGGAATGTCCCTTTGCTCCACTTGTAAAGAATCTCCATTGAGGTTTGTAGTAGGTTGCGAAAGCAACAGCCAGGAAGTTGTCCCTGTGCTCATCTCTCCCTACATCCCTGCATAGCCTGATATAATCTAACAGCGTGCTCTGTCCCTTGAAAGGGTGTATGGCAGCCTGACAGATGTATTCAATTTCTCAAATGCTAACATAAAAATAGGATTATCTGTTGTCCTTTTGTCTGCCACGTTCTTGTGGACAGCATCCTGCTATTTTATTTATTTATTTATTTATTTATTTTTGAACATCCAAAACGTTTTAATAGCAGGACCGGATCTGGGGTTAGTTTTTGTAGCCTCGGCTGGCACGTCGGCCTCTGGCCCGCTCGAACTTCCGGCCCTTGGAGCGAACATAGGGTTTGGTGTGACTGTGGGGGGTCCCTGGCGCTTTGCCGAAATGCCTGTATACCTCGCAGCCCTTGCGTGGACCAGACAGCAGGACAGTGCCACAGCCCTTGGGAGAGTCCAGGGCCAGCTGGTCAAAGGTGAGAATCTTGCCCCCGGCCTTGAGGATGCGGCTGCGGGCCCGGCTGCTCACTCGCAGGGCACACACCTTCAGCTTGGGCACCTCTTGCACCCGCACGTCATCCGTTATGGTCCCCACGACCACAGCGGTCTTGTTTTCTCGGCCAGGAAGCTTCATCTTCCGGATCATCCGAGAGAGCGACAGGGGCGGCTGGTTGGTGCGACTCATGAACAGTCTCTTCAGCACAACCTGGTTGAAGGTGGAGTTGTTCCGTCGGGCCAGAAACCTGTATAGCTTGACCAGGAGGCGCAGGTAGATGTCCTGGCTCTTGGGTTCCTTGCGACGAACCTTTCGGTCCTTGTTGTGGCGGATGTCCACTCCCATGATGGCGCCTCCTGCTCAGCCGGGTCCGGAAAGAGGCATCCTGCTATTTTAATTGTGCCTCAATTGTGATATAATTCTCATCTCCTAGCAACTGATGAATCCCCATATCTATGCCTTCTTCTGCATTTTTGCGTGTTCGTGCAAGGGCTGCTTCGTTCCACACCATCTGATATTGTAAAGATTCTGAAGGGGAAAAGCACCTCTTTGTCAAAGTTTTCCAGTCTGCCGGGATCCAATATTCCATGTCTGCCATATTCCTCACCATACCAATTACAAATAGTGAATCCAGAACATAACTAGATACTGCTTGCGTGAGATCTTTCCGTAGCTTAAAGGGAAAGGCAGTATATCGCCTTTCTTGATTCCCTTCCAGGACCTGCTCGTCAGGCTCCCTCTCTGTTATTCTAACTGGACAAGCTCTTCTGAATTCTAAATCTTGAGCTATACTCATCACCATCCGTGAGAGCAAAGGTGCTTTCCTACTCCCTAACTCTTTGCTTCTCATTTTCTGAGACTCACTTTCTACTTTAATTCTCTCTATTTTCATTTCCTTTGATCTAATCTCTTCTCCTCCAGCACTGGTTTTCTTGATAGCATTGTGATTCCCTGCACTATATTCTGGTGGGGCAGATGTTTCTAGTCTGCTATCTGCTGATTCAAACTTAGTTTTCTCAGCTACACCTAAAATCTTCCCATCTGCCTGAAATTCATTCTGCCTGCTTCTCACCTGACTTAAGTCTATGTAGTTTCAAAGTTTCTCTCTGATCTCATGGTCTTGCTCCTAACTTTGAAGGTAAAAATATAAGGTGTAAAAATGAAGGATCATGATTCCTAGTCTTTATGAATACAAGAGACATATTACTCATGCAGTAAATTTTTTCCTTCTGATTTAATCTATTTAAACTTAACTTCCCTGAAGCTAGAAATATTTGTTTTTATTTCGCTAATGTGATTAACTGCATGTAAAAATTCACATAACTGTGATACCTAAGTAGGGAAGTGCTTCCTGCCAGTGTGATTATGAGGTGACTACAGTATTTGGAGTGCAGGCAAACATAAAGAGATATAAAAACCAACAACAAACCCATAATTTTTAAAGGAAAGCACCATCCACAACAGGTCAACAGTTCTTTTTATTACAGCCGATTTCATATCTGAAGGCATGGAAGAAAATGAGGCGCATGAACAAACTACTGAAACACTCACCGCAAATATGTATTAAACCAACTGTGTCTGCACAAATGTACTACCCTAGAGGTATCCTTTCTGATGCATAGTGACCTTGGAGAGCATGGTCAGATTGCTTCTATTGGTTTAGCACACTTTCCCTCTGTGCAGGAGGGGAAAGCCTGCTGTTTCTACTGTGGAGTGGCTGACAGTTTCAACTGCTGATCTTGCTGTTAGCACATCAACTTGTGACCACCAGAGAGAAAAGGATGAAAAATTCAGTAATTCCCTAATATATAACAAAATTAAATAGAATATTTAATAAAAAGAAGTCAGAAGTTATTAAGAATTACAACAATGTTCAAAAGGGGCAAAGAGGAGATGAAATAATAAGGTGTTCAGTTATAACCTGGTTAGAACTCTAGATTCCACTTTCCATTGCACACTGTGAGACACCAAATGTATTCACCTACATGGTCTATGTTCACAGGGGATTTACCAGGTATTAATCCATGACTATATCCCTATCAATATTTGGCCAATTAAACTGATATAATTTTAAATGGATCTAAAAGGTGATCAAATAAGATGTTTCATTGTTACCTAACCAGATATACTCAAATGTTCTCTACAATAATTTCTCTCTGATAACAACTCTGTTCCCATCGCTGTATTATGGTCAGAGGTTATTCCTCAGAGGCTTAATAGAAATATAAAGCTTTCCTATGACTTGTTTGCTGAGACTGTCATCTATGACCTTCTCCAAAGCAGTGTTTGGTATGAAAGCTCTGGTATCATTCCCTCCTCAATCATTTACAATCCATGGATCACAAGTCCATGTGGTCTTTCTTGACTCTTCACCTGTCCTTTCAAGTGTTTGAAAGGATTTGTTTTCAACAAAAAATATCCATGGGAATATAGACACTTTATTCTTAAGACATGTTTGAAGTAGGATCAGTCTTGACTATAAATATGTGATCCAATGGAATGGTGGTCATTTGCTTAAATAAAAGGAAGGGGCTCTGGCACATTTAACTTAATTGCTTGAATTTATGTTATTCCTTTTGAGAATTACTTCTATTTGTTTTACTCATGTAGTTTTGGTCTCTTTATTATTTTTAAGATTCACTGAAAAAGAGAACAGTGAGAGTAATATTTTCATCCATTTCAAACGAGAGTCATAAAATAGCAACATTCATCAAATTCTGAAGAGAATATCTGTCAGTACCAAGGGATTGTGTAGTCTACAATGGCCTATTCTCTTAATAATTTAGTGTCATTGAACCTCTTTATGTTGACTGGGAAGTTAATTTTGTATTTTAGTTTATTTGCATGTTGTTGGAGTAAAAGTAAAGAAAGATAGATTTCTTGCTAACATTTAAGGTGAAATGTATAAATGAAAGATAAAGTTCATTTTTCCTTATACTTATAATCTGTGCAATCAATTGTTTTTTATCCTGTTTAATCTATTTAAAGTTAACTTATTTGAAACTAGAAATATTTCCTTTGCTTTGACTACTAAAATGAGTTTGATCTATATTTTACATAACTGACATATCTAAATAGAGAAGTTCTTTGTGAAAATCAATTGTTTTCTCGTTTCCAATAAGGGAATATTAAAGTCAGTTTCACTATGGAATTATTCTGAATTCATTAAAGTATGGTGTTTATAGTTTACATGTAAGCCAAACGTTGTGATTTTTACATTGCAAAAAAAAAATGCATAAAATTTTAAGACTGAGAAAATTTCACCAAAAAAGCATAATTAGAAGAGGAAACATTATTGTCAACCCTTTCCTTACTCTACCTAAACAATGTAGCTTTCTGGCTCATGGTGACCCTAGAGAGCAGGGAGAACTGCCTTTGTTGGTTTAGGAGAGTATAACTATTACAGGAGAAGAAAGCCTGATTTTTCCTCCTCTGGAGAGGATTGTGGTTTCAAACTGCTGACCTTGCAGTTAGCAGCCCAACTTGTAACCACTGGATAGAAAAGGTTTGAAAAGCTAAACAATTTTAAAACTCAGTCAAAAATAGCAAAGGGGAGAGTAAGACCCTTGTTTCCATCATTTATGAAGACATAGCGTGTAACCTACCATTAAAGAACACACTGTTATTTAAATTCATTGTAAGTTATTTTATTTCTCTAAGTATGTCTAATTATTTTACTCAAAATAATCAAGGAACCCAAACAGCAGTTTTATTGTTTTCACTAAGATAGCAAAAGGAGATAATACATTTTTGGAAAATATGGAATCTGTCCTGTTAGTACTGTGCCACTACATAGGCCTTATTTTTCTCCTGGAAAGCCCACCTATTTGAAGATGAAATGCTGCATTTGTAACTAGCTTCAATTTACTTGTAAATTAATTTTAACACTATTTATCATGCTTTCCAATAATTATTTTTAAGACAGGTTTTTGGAACACAGAGCACATATCATATAATTACAGCAGTAAGGTTTGTGCAATCATTACCACAATCAATTCTTAACCATTTTCTTCTTTCCTACACTCCTTATTAGGAGTTCCCGGTCTCCATTCAATCTACTGCAGTACCCCAAAACTATGTAATTGGGTTATGCTCTCTATAGATTTATCCATCCTGGATGTAACGTACTGAAAAATACAAAAAAGCACAACGCAAATAAACAAAAACCTCACAATCTGCAATAGAAAAGCAGACAGATGATATTAATAGCTAGAAAAAATTTTTAAATGTTGAAGGGGACATCAAATGATAAGGTGTTTAATTTTAATCTAGGTACATATGCTATCATCCTCTCTCTAATGCACAGCGTGTAATAACAAGGGGAGCCACCATCTTGTTCCATGATCAGAAAGTATTCACAAGGGGTTTAATCCATTTATATATCCTCTTAACTTTTTTTTCTTCTTTTAAATTGGAAAACTTTCAAATGGGTCAAATGGGCTATCGAATCAGTTGTTACATTTTCACCTAACCAGATCTCCTGTAGTCTACTCTACAATATTCTCTGTCTGATAACGAGTCTATTCACATCCCTGTTCAATGATCAGAGCAGATTCACCAAAGGCTTAATATATACCGTATATACTTAAGTATAAGCCGACTGAACTCAGGGATTGTTGACTAAAAAAGAAACCATCCTTCATGGACTTCTGCAAACCGGTGTTCACTCTGATATCATTCCCTCCTCAGATTTCCATTACATTATCTACAATTCATGCATCATACTGGGGTGTGTGTGTTACTTCCTGCAGACTCAGCAGACTTCTTCACTCCCACTTTGAAATGTTCTAATATACTTTCCTTTCAGAAAATTGAAGTAAGGGAAACATAAACACTTAAGTCTTCACATAAACACAAAGCCCGTGATTAAAGTAGTGTCAAGCATTCGAAATGGAATAATTCACATGACTGTTATAGCTAACTAGAGAAGTGTTTTATGACTGTAAGTGGGATTGTTTTCTCATTTCAAATTGGTGAAAACTACAGTTAGTTTTACTATGTCAGTGCCCTGAATTCATTAGAGTATAAAATTTATAGTTTAGAAGCACACAGAGCATTTTGATTTCCACATTCCAAAGCAAAGTATAATTGCTACCATTGAAGAAAACTTTATAATAATAAAGACCATGAACCTGCAAAATAAGAGTGGTTTGAAAGGTCCAAAGATTACATTAATTGAACACCATGCTCACATCACTCCTAAATGTATGACAATGAAATAAACATGAGTGAGACTTTGACTTTTTGGTACATAAAAGGGCATATTGTTTGGTCTTTAAAAATTTTTTTTTTAATTATGCTTAACTAAAGCAATACTTCTCATAAAAAAAACTTACAGCCATCGATGCTGGGATAATATTTTCATGCTTTGAGAATGATGAGGGAAACAAATATACAAAAGTTCTTGACCCAATAGATGTATTTGTGAATTGTGATAAGAGTTGTACAAGCCCCCAATAAAAATATTTAATTATAAAGAAAAGAAAAGGAAATTATCTTGGAAAGAATTGTACCTATCACAATTCTTTCTTCTTTCTTGACAATAACACTTCCAAGAACAGCTCTTATCCCAGACTCCATAGGAAGCTTTTATCCTATAATCCGTGACTGCAAAGCATAAATTTTCAAGACATAAAATTCATGAAAAAGAGTAGCTTATCAGAACAGGACACAATTTTGGCAGCCCTTTTCTTACATTAGCCACACCACAGAAATGTAACCCTCACGTCCAGTCAGAGTTGCCCAGAAAGGACGTAAATTCCACTTAACATTGGCAGAATAAAATCAGTACACTGTACTACATGCACATTCTACCCTCATTCCACCCTGTGTTAGTGGGGACCTAGCATGTCAGCACCTCCCTAAGAACAGCAGGAGAAATGCAAGTCATCCCTCTGCCTTTTCTAGAGAATTGATTGTGGGAAATGGAAAACCTATAGAGAAGCAACTCTGGACAGTAGCAGATGGAAAACCACGTCTCTTCCAGGGCAACAATGCTTCTCTGTTACAGCTGATTCCCTATCAGAAATCACGGAAGAAAAATATCCCTAAAATGTTAAGAGAAAAGCTCTCTCAAATGAATCGTCTCTATCTAAACTCACTGCTCTGGAGAGTTCATTCTGAATCACCGTGACCCTCAAAGACAAGGTAGAACTGCCCCAGTGAGTTTTGGAGTCTGCCTTTCTCAACAGGAAAGCATGGTCTTCTCCAGAGAAGGGGGTGGTGGTTTCCAACAGGTGACCTTGTCGTTAGCAGCTCAACTTGTGACCACTACAGTCTGTGTACAGTGTGAATGATGGCAGTGATGAAGGTCATATGTATATTCTTGAATTATGGAAAGCTTAGAAAATTGTTTCATTGTAGATTTGCTTTAAAGACATGCTAGTGAGAGTTATGCAATGTGAAAGGGTGATAACACATTGAGTGGAAGAGTGCGCACAGGATATGCTGAATATAATAGAATGAAAATTCAGTCAAATATAGAATCAAATTAAACAAGGAATAGTATGCTTCTTATAGTCCTCAATATATAAGGACACAATGACCAGTTTAAGGATTTTTGTTTTCCCTTTAAATATACATTTAAATTATCTTTATTTATTCTAATGAATAAGTATGCAATTTGTTTCCAGATAGAATACAGGAAAATGAAATATATTCATAATCTTGATTAGAATCAAACCAAAACCAAACCAGAAAACATGCAAATAGGGCTCAATATACTTTACCATTATGTAAAATCTTTGAATCTGTTATTCAATTTGTTATTTACTTCCATTTATCTTTAATAAATTTTAGCCATTTTTCCAAAAATATTTTATTGATCCCACTCACTATCTTGATTATATGTTTCAAATAAAAATAGGTTTAGGGAACACATTATTGAACTTTATTTTAGTCATGAGAAAGAATGTCAGAAGGCAGTCCTGGCTTGATTAATGTGATTGTAATGATTACAGAAAACCTTCAAGCTAATGCATGTCTTTGCTTCTGCACCTTGGTCTTTTGAATGCCCCAATTTATGCGTGTATTTCTTTTCAGAGGAAAGGAAGACTTTATTCCGGAATAGTAAGTATTAATTATTTCAAAGATTACTTATTTCAAAGGACCAGATAGCAAATAGGACTAGACAGATTTTTTTCAACCTTATGTCCCTGAGGGTAAAAAAAAAAAGCTAAATATACTGTTACCTATGCTCCCTCTAAGGATCGCTGGTGGTATTACATGCTCAGGTACTAACTAAAAGTTGGGCAAATAGAACCCACCAAACCTTCTCTGGGCAGAGGGGACAGTCGGCTTCCTTAATGGTGTGCAGTCTTAGAATCCCTTTGTGACAGTTCCACCATGGTCTGCAGAGTAGCTTGGAGTTTGAATGAACCCCATGACGTGAGTTAAGATCACTTTATAGGAGTGTAAATAGAAAGGAATCTGGAAAAGATATTGAATGCACTTTTTTTTTGAAGTTGGAAGTGTTGCACCGAAATTATCGAGAGAAAGAAACATTCCTATTTTAATCTTTTATTACCTTTTGTCTCCTTTCTTTTATTTCCCTTCTCTTTTCTGTTTCCCTTTGTCTTACTCTCTTAAACTTCTTTGTCTGGTGACTCGATATCTATTCCTACCTTTTCTCCACCTTTAAAAATGTCTTCTTTCTTTTACTCTTCATTTTTGGACTTTTACATCTTTCCTCACTTCTCTTTTGTTACTGTCTTTCTTTTTTTCCCCCTCTTTGGTTGTAATGCCCTCTTTCTTCTTCTTTCTTATGTTTACACACTTACACACAGATTCATGGTATTTTACTCTTTTGTCCACTTGCAGGCTGGCAGAATTCTTTTTTGTACCCTGGTAAGTGACATCTTTCATTTGTAAATTTCTCAATTCTAAGTTATTCTATGTTTTTTAAAGATATTTTCTTTATTGTCATACCTTTCTATAATTCTTTAAACATACTACAATTTAGCCTTTTAAACATACTTACTTCTGCCAATTTCCTCTTTAATCCGTTATACATAATTCCCAACAATTTTTTGGATCAATTTCCTCGGGACTCGTACAACTCTATCACAATCCATCCATTCATCCACCATTCATCCACGTGTCAAGCACATTTGTACATTTCTTGTCATTATCATTATAAAAAATTTTTCTTTCTACTTGAGCCCTTGGTATCAGCTTTTCATTTCCCCCCTCCCTCATCTACCCTCTCTTCCTCATGAACCCTTGATAATTTATAAATTATTATTATTTTTTCATATCTTAGGCTGACCAATGTCTCACTCTACCCACTTTTCTATTGTCAAACGCCCTGGGAGGTGGCTATAGACAGATAGCTGTGATCAGTTGTCCCTTTCCCCCACATCTCCTACTTACGCTCATGGTATCACTACTTTCAATATTGATCCTGAGGAGTTTAATCTGTCCTGGATTGTCTGTGTTCCCAGCCCTTATCAGTACCTGTGTACCCGTTTACATGGCCTAGCCAGAAATGTAAGGTCGAATTGGGGTCATGATAGTGGGGAGAGTAAGCATTAAACAACTAGAGGAAAGTTGTATGTTTCATTGGTGCTGTATGGCACCATATCTGGCTTATCTCCTCCCCTCAGCCCTTCTGTAGTTGGATGATCGATTTATTACAAATGGGCTTTTCGGCTCCACACCCCACCCCCTCAGTCACAGTGAAATGAATTTATGTTCTGAGTCTTTGATGCCCGAAACCTGATCCTATCGACACCTCATGATCACGCAGGTTGGTGTGCTTCTTCCCTGTGGGCTTTGTTGTTTCTCATCTAGATGTCCACTTATTGATCTTCAAGCCTTTAAGACCCTAGATGTGATATCTGTGATAGCTGAGCACCATCAGCTTTTTTCAATACATTTGGTTATGCACCACTTTGTCTTCAGTGATCCAGTCGGGAAGGTGAACATCATGGAATGCAAGGTTGATAGAACAAAGTGTTCTTGCATTGAGGGCGTACATGAGTAGAGGCCAATGTCCATCTGATACCTGAATCCTAAACCTATAAATATATGTACATAGATCTATTTCCCCATCATCATATAGAAATATATTTACATATGTACATTCCTATATTTAGACCTCCATAAATGCCCTGTGTCTACTAGTTCTTTCCTCTATTTCCTTTTACTTTACTCTTGTCCAACTATCATGTTCAGCCTTCATTTGGGTTTCAGGAATTCCTCTCCATTACATTGCACTTGATCAAATCTACCAGGACTCCTGCACCCTACTAGCCATCGATTTTAGATCACTTGTGTTCCGTTGTCCCTGGGTTTGTTAACAACCAATTCCTATTCCCCTACCTCCCCCTCTTCCATGTTCACCTGCAAGTGTGGCTCCAGTTGTTTTCCCCTCCAGATTTTTTCCCCGTCTATTTTATCTAACTAGACCTGTAGAGATAACTATATGCAAAAAAAATACAGAGGAAAACAAAGCAAAAAAAAAAAAAGCCAAACAGCAACAACAAAAACCAAGGACCAAAAAAATTCCAACAATTGTTTTACTCAAATATTTTTCATAATTCCTGCTTTTTTGAATACCTCATCTTAAAAATGAAAACAGAAAATTATTTAAAATATATTACAGCAGATTTTTCTGTTTTCACGGTGCCAAAATGTATTTTCTGTGTTTGCTTTTGTTTGTTTAATGACTTTCTTTAAATAATTCTGTAAAGTATGTTTGTATCCTCAGTGAAGAAGCTCATCAAAAGGTTTATGAAAAACATAATTGAAAGAAAATGGAATTTTCCTATGAACTTATTGAAGTCACTGTGTAAATGATTGTAAAAAATCTGCTCAACATTCATTGAGAATGTGTATGCATATAAATTGAATGTCAATTTGGTATACAAGTATCAGCACATCTTCTTGGTCAGAAAATTATTAATTGGAGATTGCAGTTAAAAACTTTGGACAAGTAAGGTTTCCATCCTTCGTTGACAATTCTCTTTCTCCCTGATAACTCGTTCTAATTTCAGGCATTAATAATTCATTAAAAGCCTTCATCCATAAACTTTGGCAGTTTCATGGCCTAAAGCACAACCTGAGATCATGTGGCTATTCAAAGATGGATGATGAGAGAAGGAAGATCATTGTCTTTGAGCCATAATGGTGCTTCTAAGTGAGGAGCAGAGCTGAAAGGATGCTGTCCAGACAGTGCCATCACGTGTGACCTACTTCTCAGGGTCATCAAACATGAAAATGACACTCAGTCTGGATGGTCAAAATTCAATCCTTGGAGAATGCAAGTAGAGGAAAAAGGAAAAAAAGAGGAAGACCATTGGTGTTCTTCATTCATGAGGCATAAAGAAATGACATATTGTGGGAGTTTCCATGCTTCCTGGGGAGCTTTTGAGGGAGACGGTACAGCTAGTGTTGAAAATTTTCATGTAGTATGCTTTCAGTTTTCTATGACTAATGACCAGTACAGCTGTGGGTCCTTCAACCCAAAGAGGAACAGAGATTCTCTCTATATAGGTACCAAGAGATTAAAAGATTGACCTGGGACCAATTTGAGAGACATCATTTTATTATAATTGAGGATTTAAAGACAGGAATGCAGTACTGCTTTGTCTGATGAGGTTTGGGCTGAACAGAATATTTTATGCTGGGGGGGGGGGGTCACTCTGGGGGATCACTTTTATACTGCCAGTGAGCTGGGTCTGGGGAAAGGGGCTAAACATACCTCCTAATGTCATCCACATTATGGTGCTAAACAAAAAAATCTCACTGCCATGGAGTTGATTCTGACTCACCGGGACCCTATAAGAAATAGTAGAACTGCCCAGAAAGGGTTTCTGAGTCAGTAATTCTTTGTGGAATTGGAAAGTCTCCTATTTATCCAACTGAGCAGTTGGTGGGTTTGAACAGTTGTTCTTGTGATTAGCAGCCCAACTGAACTCACTACTCAACCAGGGATAATTAATGTAATGCTAACATTCCTGACCCTCAGATAAGGGGAATGGCCAAGAAACTTCCATGATGCCTCTGGCTTTGCTGTGCACCTTGGAGATTGGGAAAGGTATCCTCTAGGTGGTGCCAGAGATACACAGGAAGTGCTTTGTTGGTTGCAGTGGCTATGTTTGGGACACTAGCCTATGTCCCTACAGCTGTGTACATGTGTGTAAGATTTGATCAGACTAAATAGATATACCAATAGATATACCATGAAGTAGTGTGACTCCTGGGTGGAAGTTTCTTCCCAGTACTGTGGTGTTTGCTTGGAATGAAGAAAAAGCTGCTAAGAAAACTCCTCTGTCCAACACAACAGACATTTTCTTAAGTATATGTGCAGTTTTATACACAGATGCAACCTTCCATGATCAGCCGTATATGATTGATCAGAATTCACTCTAGCTTTCTTGTTCCATGGACCTTCTTGCAATGTCTGTTGGTAATTATTGCTACTGACAATTTATATAGGGCTGCATTTTCAGTGCATGGACTCCAAATCTGATCAGCTATGCTACTGGGCCTTATTGTGTGACAGACCTCATTGCGTGGCCCATCCTTTTTAACTTCCAGCATGACAAATTGAAGGATGGTAGAGGGGAGCATCTCTGAGCTAAAATGCTAGTTTAAAAACATTTTTATTTACTGAGGTTCATGCTTTTCACCTTGATCCATTCCTATATTTTCAAAGTGATTGTTTTAAAGTATTACCCATTTTGTTATTACTTTTTCAAAAGTAGATCTGGTAAGTCAAGTATCTGTCATTCCAGAAGTGTCTCTCATGCAATTTTGACAAATTATTTTCTTCTAAATTAAGAAACTTCTCAAATATTTCCGTTAAATTACTATTATGTATCAATAACTACATTCAAAGATTACTTCAAATATTGTATCTGATTTTATATGCTTCTATAGTTCTCTTAAATATTGCTATATTGAAACTAACTGGAGAAAGTGTCAAATATGCTTATAGATTTCTCCTGATGATTGTGATAGTGAAGCTAACTAGAGAAAGTGTGAACTTCAACCATTCTCTGTTTTATTTTCCCTAACTCATTTTGATATTGTACTATTTGTTGTTACTAAGAAGCTATTTTAAAATTTTATCTCACTTTGGGAGCTCTAGAAGAGAGCTTTGAACATATTTCTGTAAGAGTCTATATATTTTCTGAAGTATGGCATTTATGGTCACTATCAAAACTATTCAAAGTTACCCTCATAGGATAGACAATATAAAAATGATTTACAAATTGTATGTTCAAAAATAAGTTTATCTAGAGAAATACGGTGAGCTGATTTATGTCTAGGACCCACAGTTTGTATTATTTTCCTAATGCCAAAGAAATCATCCTTGAAACAAGCTATTTCCCCATTTCTGGAATCTTTCATTTCACTTCCATGAAAACAGGGAGTTAATTATATTATATAGTTAATTATAGTTATATATTAAAAGGAGTTGGAGAATTGTTTTGCAACAACATGTCGATGAATGCTTTCTTGTAAAATACTTCCTTCAGATTTAGTCACTTTAAGTTCATAACACAGTTTCAAAATATCATAGGCAGTACGTTTAGCAAATAAAAATATTATGGCACAACCTGCTCTTATTTTTGTTGTTGTTGTTGTTGTTAAGTGCAACTGAGTTGGTTCTGACTCATAATGTACCCATTTACAGCAGAAAGAAATACTGCCGTTTCCTGTAATATCCTCACTATTGTTCTTATATTTGAGTTCATCGATGCAGCCACTGTGTCAATCCATCTTGTAGAAGGTCTTCATCTTTTTCCAAGCGCTGCTACTATCCCAACCATGTCACTCTCTACTGACTGCTTTCTTCTCAAAAAGCAACATCCAAAGTGCATGAGACAAAGTGTCACCATACTCTCAGAAACAGTCTGACTGCACTTCTACCAAGACAGACGGTTTATTCTTTTTGCAATCTGTAACTTTCAACTTTCTTCACCTATATCATAATTCAAATACATTCATTCTTCATTCGTCTTCCTTACTCAATATTCAACTTTCAAGTGCCCAGGAGACCACTGGAAATACAATGGCTTGAATCAAGCAAGACAAAACCCTTGATAACTTCAATCTTTTCTTTGTTGATCCTCAAGTTAGCCACTGGTCCAGGTATGAGGATTTGGGTTTTCTTTACATTGAGTTGTAATCCATACTGAAGGCTGTAATCCTTAATCTTCCTCAGCAGGTGCTTCAAGTTCTCCTCACTTCCAGCAAGCAAGGCTGTGTCATTTAAATATGCAGGTTGTTAATAAGCCTTCCTCCAACACACATGAGGAACCAGGCTTGTACATGAGGCTTATAGTTTTGGCTTGGTTCACAGATCACACTTATCCCCTCTAACGTGCTTTTTCCTCTGTGACTATGTAGTGTTTAAGGAAAGAAATAAATGAGATGTGGATCAAGAGTACTTGCAGAAAAATGATCACATTTAACGTAAGAGACTTTAGATAGCTGACTGATTCTGAGAAATCCCTATTCAAGTACAGGTAAATGTCTTCAGTATAAATTTTACCTGCTCTCTCTGAAAGGACCCATACTTATAATGAAAAGAATAAAACAGGATGATAACTCAATATGTATTTAACATTTATTTTATTGTCAGGTTTACAAAAATTAAACACTTATTTTAATTGTATATTTCTATTGTTTTTTAAATACAGCACTTTAAATATTAAAACAAACAAATGAACAAACTTGGTTAGCAGCCCTTCTGGAAGGTTACTAAAATGTGATAATTCACTTAACAGCTTCTCAATTTTAAAAGTCCATGCTTCCAACCTCATAGAGCTAGGGAGGAATAGAGTTTTATAAATAGAATGAGAATATAAGATGAAGGGAAGGGACTGGGAATATGAAAGATTTATTTCCAATCTAGCATTGATTTGTGATTTTATTTGCTGTTCTCTTTTAAATTGTCTCCCTTGAGACAATTTATTTGTTGCTAACAAAAGGAGCTATATTTATATTGGTAACACTTTCTGTACACCAATAGATTATGCCACATAAAATGCAAACTGGATGAATTATTTTTATGGAACTGTTAGCTCATTAAGAATGATTAGGTCATTAAGAAAATTTAGTGAAGGCAAAAATTATCAAATCAAGAAAGCTAATGGTACCCGGCTATCAAAAGACATAGCATCTGGGGTTTTAAAGGCTTGAAGGTCGACCATTGGCCATCTAGCTAGGAAGCCACAAAGCCCACAGGGAAGAAGCACACCAGCCTGTGTTTACACGAGGTGTTGAAGGGATCAAGTAGTAGACACTAAAGAACAAAAACCATCGTTGTGTGAAATGCTGAAGACAAATGAGTGCATAAATAAGTGTGGTGAAGACGTTGATGGTGCATGGCTATCAAGAGATATAGCATCTGAGGTCTTAAAGACTTTAAGGTAACTAACCGGTCATCTAGCCCAGAAGAAACAAAGCCCACATGGAAGAAGCACACCAGCTTGTTTGATCACAAGGGGTCGAAGGGACCAAGTATCAAGCACCAAAGAACAAAAAAATCATATCATCATGAATGAGGGGGAATGCGGGATAGGGACTCAATGTCCATCTGTAGACAACTGGGCATCGCTTGCAGAGAGGCAGTGGGGAGGAGATGAGTCACTCAGGTTACAGTGTAGCATCGATGAAACACACAACTTTCCTCTAGTTCTTAAATGCTTCCTCCTTCCCCCACTATCATGATCCCAATTCTACCATACAAATCTGTTTAGTCCACTGGATGTCAGTGGTACAGATAGGAACTGGAAACACAGGGAATCCAGGGCAGATGAACTCCTCAAGACCAATATTGAGAGTGGTGATACCAGGAGGTAGAAAGAAAGATGTAGGTTAGAAAGGGGGAACTGATTACATATAACCTCCTCCCTGGGGGATCGACAACAGAAAAGTGGGTGTAGGGAGATGTCGGTATGTGTAAGATATGATAAAATAATAATTTCTAAATTATCAAGGGTTCATGAGGGAGGGGGGAGAGGGAAGGGAAGGGGAAAAAAAGGAAAAATGAGGAGCTGGTTCCTGGAACCCAAGCGGAAAGCGGATGTTTTGAGAATGATGTATAAGTGTGCTGTACAAAATTGACCTATGTCTGGATTGTGATAAGAGTTGTATGAGCCTCAATAAAATGATTTTTTTAATTATCAAATCAATTTGAGACAAAGGCAAAAGGAAATATTTGAAAAAATTTTGACAGAAAATGTGAATACTAGCTCTACTAATGCTTATCAATAGGATTTTGTTTTGTTTCGTTTTTTTTCAGACTGGATGAAAGAAGTTTTTCAGGCTGGTAAGTCATTGCTTGATAGTTTAGGAAGGAATTTACTTCTTAAACTCATTCTCAGTCTCAGAGGAAGGTGTTGGAGCAGGGCTGATACATTATCTTTGTTTTGTTCTGTACAGAATTATCACAGATTTCATAACTTAAGGAACAAAACCTGTTTTTTTTCTTTTTACAATCCATGAAGGCACAGATATAAAAGTAGTGGACTGGCCAGCCTGACGTCTTTCTGAAGGTCTAAAGGGAGATTTGTTACATTGGTTTTTAGCTACTAGATGCGGCCTCCAGTTACTACCTTGTGGCTCACTTCCAGCAATCTTCAAAGATCATCACTCCAACCTCCAGTTGCTGTCACATCCCCTTTCTCTGACATTCATGCTCCTCCTCTCTCACATAAAGCTCCTTCTTATATTAAAACTACTGGGCTGGCCCAGGGTAACCTCTGCTTTTAAAGATTTCTTTCCCTTATTCATATATTAAATGTACTTCTTACAAATGTAATGTAACACATTCACATGTTCTGGAGATTTGAATGTGGACATCTTTGAAGGCATATTATTTAGAATACCACAGCAGAAAAATACTTCCCACAAGAACATATATATCGCACAGAGGTTCTGAGATAATGCTTGATAATAATCTTTGTTTCCAAGCCATTCTATTCTTTCAAGAGAGTAGAAATCGTATTGTTTTTGCAGGGAAGGTGATCCTGGATGAAGACACAGCCCACCGTAACCTCATCTTGTCTGAAGATAGAAGATGTGTAACCTGGATAGAAAATCCTCAAGACTTACCTGATAACCCACAGAGATTTTATTCCCTTCCCTGTGTGTTGGGTCAACAGCACTTCACCTCAGGGAACTGGTACTGGGAGGTGAAGGTTGATGAGAGTCGATCCTGGGACCTGGGGATTTGTAGGGATAATGTAATGAGGAAGGGGAGGGTTCTCCTCAAACCTGATGATGGATTCTGGGCCATCAGGTTTTATAAGCACAAGTACTGGGCACTCACCTCTCCAGAAACACAGCTTACTCTAAGACAACGTACCACCAAGGTGTGCATTTTCCTGGAATATGAGCGTGGATGGATCTCATTCTACAATATGACAGATAATTCCCACATTCACACCTTTTCTCAGTGTTCCTTCTTTGGATCTCTAAGGCCTCTCTTCAGGCTTTGGTCCAGTGATTCAGGGCAGCTGAGCATCTGTCCAATGTGAATCAGCACAAATTGATGACAACCAAAAAATTTTTTTAGTGATAAACTTTAACTCCTGTCCTTCCCTGTATTTATAGATATAATATAACTTGTCAGTTAGTGAAGATTGAAGCTTCTGGTTATAGAGCAAATATTCTTACATCAGAAGCAAACTAACTTATGTTTGTTTTATTGCCATCGTTTTATCTTCTTCATAATTTGCTACGACAAGTAATATGTATTGCGCAAAATACGTGTTTCTTATGGTATGTTTCATTGCCTAATGTTAGCAGAAACATTCATATCGATCAGAGAAAGTTGAAATTGTCTGTACTTGTAAAGACATACTGCTATAGAGACTCTAGAGAACAGTTTTACTCTGCAGTAGAGATCATTATGAAATAAAGTCATTAGACAGCAGTGACTTTCATTTGGAAAACTCATATTCCAAAATAACACAGAGAAATCTATTATCATATAGATTAATCATGGTAAACACATATGATATACTAGAGTATGTGATTGCATAATGGTGTTGAAATTTTTTGGAAATGTAGTCCTTGTAGCACTGTGTCGACCTGTCAATCACAAGGATGATGTAAAACTCACGAGCTGATCCAAAGAAAATGAGACTCTCAGTGCTGATCCACATTTACAGTGGGAGACCCTGCTTAGAGTTTATGAGAAAGAATTAGCTCCATGTCACCGATTTCTGGACCATAGGGTGCTAGGTAAGAGGATAAATAAAGAGATATTATCTTTTTATTTTTATATCCTCTGTTTTTATCTATTTTTATGACATTTTTGTGTTTTATTCAAAAATAAATTTAGATAGCGCTATATGTATAAATAATGACAGTCTTCTCTGATATCTAAGCCAGTATGACAACCAGGAGAAGACAAATGGTTATGAGTTTAACCTTCAGTTTCTGTTATGTGGCTTCATTATATTTCATCCTTAATTTTCTCTGTCTTTTCCATTTTCTCCTGAGAAAAGAATTCACTCTTGTCTTTTCTTTCATACATTTACATTTTGAATATATCCATGCTGTAAATTGTAAATGTTTAGTACAGTTATATGAATTTTAACATGTAGAGATTCATAAGTTCCACTATTTCAGAATTATAATTCCTATTATACTAGTATATTCCCCAGTGTAATTCCTTATAGTTCTTTTAGCATTTCCATTCTGAGCACTAGGTTTTTGCAAGGCTACAGAGAACAGAGAAAGCTCAAAATCTAAAACTTTTTTCAGTTTTAACATGGCTTGATTGGAAGGCCCTGGGTCAAGTTGTAAGCTCTCAAGTCTAACATATTCTATAAGTCACAGTCATGGTTCCATTCCCACTTTTGTGGCCCCCATCTGTAACTGTGATGTATTGATCTTCCACCAATCATGTTTTTCTGTGACAATTTCCTTTACCCTTTTGAATCGTTTTTAAATTTCCAAATCTCACCAAGCCCTTGGATGCATTTTGACCTCATGCTAATGTTCTCATGCAACCAGATGATGGATCTTTATCTTTGTTTTGTTTTTATCCTGTACGGCACTAATAAAAGTTCTACTTAAATTATATTTGAAATTTGGTACAGTAAGCCATAATCAAACTCTCCTCCAGTTCCTAACTTACAGTGATCTAAGTGAGTTTTCTATGGTTTTGTATTTTCCAGAACTATCATATAAATGTAATCAAACAATTTGTAACATGTTGAGCCTGCCTTTCTTCACACAGAATGAGGCACATTAGAGTGCATGTTAACAGTTAATTCTCCAATTTTCCCCTCCCCCACCGAGTATTATCTTATGGAACAGATGTACCTATTGATGAAGGAATTGAAGAATTCTACCATGTTTTTCGTGTGAAAATGATCAAACATGCAATCAAGTTGTGTTGATAGTTACCAGTGATAAGTATGTGAAAGCTGTAAACAAGAGCAAAGAAAACTAGCTGAAAAATATGGCCTGGGTGATAGAAACCATGCTGAAGATCTAATAATAGAATTGTACAAAACCAATGATTTCTCTTTGGCAAATATCTTTTTTCAACAACATAAATGTGTGTTGTAAACATAGAATTAAACAGAGTAAATATAGGAATCAAATTGATTGGATCTGTGGGAAGAGTTGATGAAGAAGCTCAATATAAGCAGCCAAAAGAAGGCCGGGACTGACTGTGGAAGAAAGCATAAATTGCTCACATGTAAGTTAGAGTTAAAATTTGACAAATTTACAACAAATTCACAAGACCAAAAACACAAACCTGAGTGTATCCTACCTTAATTCTGATAACATCCCAAGAATAGATTTAAGTCTGTTAACAATCCTTAAAGGAATGTAAACACAAATACCTTATGATCCACAATGCCCTCTACTGGTTGAATATCTTAAAGAAATAAACAATGTTAAACAGATAATTATATAAATGAAAAAACCTATGTTTATTATAGCAATTTCCACAATAGTGAAAACATTGAAACAATAAAAAAATTTGAACTATATAAGAATTGATAAACAAGCTCTAGTACATTCATAGCACGGGATTTTGCTCATTCATAAAAATTATTACTTTCTTAAACACTGAAATAAAGGGACAAAACTAATATGGCTAGAAAACTCAGACAATCTTACAAAGGTAAACATTTAATATTGCCATTGTTATAAAGAAAACAAAGAAGAAACAGCTTATAATATTAAGATAGCACAACCTTGCTTGTTTCAAGGTAAAAGGTCTGGAGGCTCATACTAATGAAAATCCAGGACTGAATTCTCCAGTATAGACTACAACTCAAGGTAAAGAAATCCAAAATCTTCACAAATTGACCAATACACCATATCATGATAAACAGAGAGAAGATCAAAGTTATGAATAATTTCTTCCCACTTAGATCCCCAATAAATTCTAATGGAAGCAGCCATCAAAAACTCAAATAACTATAATAATATATAATTGATCAAGAATTCACTATGGTGGGAGTGTGGGGGAGGGAGGAGAAAAAAGAGGAGCTGATACCAAGTGCTCAAGTAGAAAGAACTTGTTTTCGAAATATTGATGGTAACATATGTACAAGTGTGCTTAATACCACGGAGTAATGAATTGTTACAAGATTTATAAGAGCTCCTCAATAAAATGATATTTAAAAAATTCAAATGTGGGTTTCTGGGGCAACATGGCCAACTGAACACATATAGGTTAATACCTTTATTATAAACAGGAGAAAACTGGCATGAAAGGAAGTTCAGGGAATGTGTGAGCTCAGAGAATGGCTTGAACGTTTTTACAAAACAGACTTGTTTTTTCTATGTATTCAAACTTACTGCTATTAAGTCAATGCTAATTCATAGTGACTCCCTGTGGGTTCCTCAGACTGTCATTGTTTATGGGAGTAGAAAGTCCAGACTTTTGCACCTTGAGGTGCTATAATCTCTAACAGCTAACGAGGCAGATTGCAGCCCAATATATTCTTTTGGCAGTCCACGATATTTTAAATATTCTTCTCTGGCACTAAAGTTCAAATTAATCTATGTTTCTTTGGTCTTCCTTATTCAATGTCCAACTTTCACATGCACGTGAGGCAATTGAAAATATTTTAACTTGGGCCAGCGATACCTTAGCCGTCGTCGTAACATCTACAGCTCTGCAGCTTCTTCTAGTGTTATTTTTTCAATTTTTATTTTTAACACTTTTGTCGCTTGCTCTTACCCTCTTTAATTTTAATATCTGAACTTTTATTTGACAGACCATTATATATATATATTTTCTCTTTCTTTTTAATTCTTCACATTCCTTTACATCCTCATAAAACCAAAAGCTGACACTTCTCTTACAATTATTCCCTTTTTCCTTGTTTTCCCCCTCAAATATTTGTCCATTATTGCAAATCAAGGCATTTGGGGGCTTTTCATTTCCTTTCTTTTAACCTACCAATGAACACCTCTTGAACATTCCCATTTTTTCTTCCCCTTTTATTTCCCCTTACTCTACCACTTCCTCATCCATTGTTTGATCTCTTTCCTCATCCTAATCTAACACACTCCCACAGGCACTTAATATAAACTGTCTACCACCCCGCTCCTGTAGCACCTAACAGAGTCACCAAATCCCAAACAACACCATGTTCCTAGCACCCCTAATAGTGATGCCCTGTTGTCAAGTAAACAACAGAAGATATCACTTCACACACACAAATGAGACGTGAACATAAATAACCAAATACAAACCAGACCTAAGTGAAATGCCTGAAATTGAACAGGTTTTGGAATTACCAGAAATGAACTTAAAGAATGATGATTGCACTCATATGAAAGATGAAAAAAGAGTCTGATAGGGGGGAAAAAAGCAAGAAATCTCATTACATGCCTTATAAGACAACCTCCAAAAGGGAGCACAAAAATCATGCATTACAGTAGCAGAATAACACAATACTATAAAATAAAAGAGAAAAAGAATTGAAGCGATGGAAACCGAAATTAGTGAGCTTCAAGACAAATCTACAGACTACAATCTAAAAGATGATTAAAAAGAAAAAAAATGCTAGAGACCAAGAAAAGTTTGAGTACAATTTAGGACACAATTAAGAGGAACAACCTGTCTCACAGGGACTCCAGAAGAGGAAGAAACAAAGAAACAGAAAATCCACACATAAACTATTCCAAGAACTTTTAAAAAAATAAGAATAAAAAGAAAATTATTCATGTAGCAAAATTACCCCAATCAGGAGAGATACCAAAATGAGAATTCCTCAGAGTATGCTAGTCAAGAGGTCTAACATCAACAAGGAAATAATTCTAAGAGCACCCAGAGGAAAAGAACAATTACATACAAAGGTTCAGCAATTGGAATAACTTCAGATTTCTCATCATACACCATGAAAGCCAGAAGACAATGTTGTGACATATACAGTACTGATGAAAAAAAGTCTGTCAACCAATTTTTACCCAGCAAAAGTATTCAAATATGGAGAAATAAATGTATTTCCCTACAAGGGAAATTTTGAAAATTCACAAAAACAATCGTTCACTGTACAAAAATTCTCAATAAATAACTGTGGCAAAACAACAACAACACATAAACATACAAGTCGATTCCTCACTAAAATCAACAGCCACAGATCAACCTTCAAAGCAACGAAGTAAGACAGGGAGAGCCAAGAAACTAAACACAACACATAGCATGCACAAATATAAAGCAAAATGACAAATACGTACACATTACCATATATACTCGAGTTTAAGCTGACCCAAATATAACCTGAGGCACCTAATTTTACTACAAAACTGGAAAACTTATTGTTGAGTATAAGCCTGGGGTGGGAAATGCAGCAGCTACTGATGAATTTCAAAATAAAAATAGATACCAATAAAATTACATTAACCTAAGCATCAGTAGGTTAAATATTTTTGAATATTTATTTCAAAGAAAAACAGTAAACTAACTCTGTAAGTGGAAAAGAGGGTCAACAAAAACAATATGATATCAAGAATAACTGTAAAAATACAAAAAACATAGTTCAATCAGTAACCAAAGTTAGACACAAGAGTTAAAATCCTTCAAAACTGGATTCCTCATCATCATCTGTATGTTCAAACAGAGCTTCAACTTTAGCTGAATATAGCAGACTAAGTACTGTAAATGCATGTACTCCACATCCAAGACCGGAGACACACCAGCACTTGTATTCAGCAGTCCTTGGGTGGGGCAAGGGGGCATGACAAGCACAGGTAAGACTGTAAAGGCTATGTCATTGGTCACAGGTGTGGAGAAGAGTGGGAGAAGAAGAGCGGCTGCATCCGACATTCATCTGAAAAGGATGCTGTGCACCCCAGGTACCAGCACACAGAAGCAGGCATGTTCTTGCCCAGTATGGCTTGGACAACACAGAGGCTGCAGGCGTGCAGAGAAAAGAAAAGCAGTGATATCAGCAGTCATCGGGCCTCCCACAGAGGCTGCAGGTGACCACAGATGAGAGGGAGAGACCGAAGAACAAGTAAGTAGAGATCATCACTCAAGTATAAGCAGAGGGGGACTTTGTCAGCATAAAAAATGTGCTGAAAAACTTGGCTTATACTTGAGTATATACTGCAATAATCTCAATGAATGAGAATGGACTAAATAAACCAATAAAGAGACAGAGAGTAGGGGAATGGTAAAAACAGCAAACTCCATCAGTATGTTGCCTTCAAGAAGCACATGTCCCAAACACAGAATGAACAGACTAAAAATCAGAGGCTGGACAAAAGCATACCAAACAAACAGCAACCACAGAAAGCAGGGGTAGCAAGATTAATCTCTGAGAACTGACTTTAAAGCAAACAACATAATGAGAAACAAGAACAGACACTATATAATGATCAAGGTAACAACAGCCCAGTAAGACATAAATATAAAATAATATATGCACCCAATGACAGACCTCAAAATACATCAATTATATCCTTACAGATTTGAAAAAGGATATCTACACCTGGCAATAATAACAGGAGACTTCAATATGTCACTATCAAGGAAACACAGAACATCAAGAAAAGAACTCAATAAAGACACAAAAATACTCAAGAAAACACAATTGACATGAGTTCAACCTGATAAACATACAGAATGCTCCATCTAACAAAAACACAGTGTAAATTCTTTTTCAAGACACAGGGAACATTTTCAAGAATAGACCACATACTAGGTCACAAAGCCTGTGTCAAATTAAAAACAAGTGAAATCCTACAACCTATCTTCTAAGGCCACAATGCTACAAAATTAGAAATCAGCAATAAATCGAACAGAACTTAAACACAAAGCCACAGAGATTTAATATCATAATACACAGAGATTTAATACCATAAGACTTAAAAATGATAATAAAGCATATAAAGGAAGGAATAAAATAATTTCTTGGGACAAATGAAATGATAACACGCATATCAAACATTTGGGACCCAGCAAAAGTGGTAATCAGAGGTGAAGTTGTAGAAATCTACACACACATGAAAAAAGAGGGAAAATCCATAATCCCTAATGCAGCACCTTCAAGAACTGAATAAGTACAACACTATAAACCCTCCAAAAATGAAGGAAAGAAATCATAATGATCAAAGCAGGAATGAAATTATATGGAAAACATCAACAAGACGAGAAGCTGGTGCTTTGGGAGGATTAACAAGACAGACCACTGGCAAACATTACTAAGGGGGGTGGGGTGGGGAAGGCCAGTACCAAGAATAAGAAATGAAAGGCTTGACAACATAACAGATCCAAATGAAAATAATAATAATAAAAACACACTCCTGTGAAAACCGCATAGAAAAAAAATCAATCCTCTAGAAGAAATGGGAAGAGACCAAGAGAAATGCACCATCCACTCAAATTAAAGCAGACAGAAAAAACCTGAACCAGACCCATAACAAAAGAAATAGAGCAGATCATTAAGAACGCACCAACCAAGGAAAGCCCAGGACTGGATGTTTTCACAGGTGAATTTTAACAACTATTCCAAGAAGATCTGACACCAGTACTACTGACACAATACTACATAGAAAAAGCCAATAAACTCATTTTATGAAAGAAGCATAACATTGATCCCTAAAACAGGAAGAAGCCCCACAAAGAAAGAAAATGATAAATCACTGTCCCTTATGAACATAGATGCTAAAATCCTTTTTTAAAAATCATTTTTATTGGGGGCTCTTACAGCTTCTATCACAATCCAGACATATATCCAGTGTGTTAAGCAGATCTGAACAAATATTGCCAATAGCATTTTCAAAACATTTTCCTTCTACTTGAGCTCTTGGTATCAGCTCCTCAGTTTTTCCTTTCCTCCCTCACCCTCCCTCTCTCATGACCCCTTGATAATTTATAATTTTTTTTCATGTCTTATACCGACCCCTGTCTACCATCACCACTTTTCTGCTTTCAGCCTTCCCTTCTCCTTCTAATATCACTACTCTCATTTTTAGTTGTGAGGAGTTTATCTGTTCTGGATTCCCTGTGTTGCCAGCTCTTATCTGTACCAATGTACATGGTCTTGTTTAGCCAGATTTGTAAGGTAGAATTGGGGTCATGATCTAGGGGGAAGGGAGGAAGCATTAAAGAACTAGCAGAAAGTTGTGTGTTTTGTTGGTGCTATACTACACACTAACTGTCTTGTCTCTACCTGTGACCCTTCTAACAGGGGATATCCAATTGTCTACTGATGGGCTTTGCGTTTCCACTCTGTCCTCCCCCTCATTCACATTGATATGAGTTTTTTGTTTTGCTTTGTGTCCTTGATGCCTGATACTGATCCCATTGATACCTCACGATCACACCAGCTTGCATGCTTCTTCCACGTGGGCTTTTCTGCTTCTCAGTTAAGTGGCCACTCTTTATCTTCCAGCCTTTAAAACCCCAGACACTATAACTTTTGATAGCCAGGCACCATCAGCTTTCTTCACCACATTTGCTTATGCACCCATTTTGTCTTCAGTGACTTTGTCAGGGAAGGTGAGCATCACAAAGTGCCGGGTTAATAGAACAAAATGATCTTGCATTGAGGGAGTACTTCAGTGTAGGCCCAATGTCTATCTTCTACTTTAATACTTTATAAATACATATATGGAAATATATCTATTCCTCTATAATTATATATAAATATATTTACACATATACACATCTGTATTTGACCTCTATAATTGTCCTTTGCCTCCTAGTTCTCTCCTCTATTACCTTTTATATTCTTCTTGAGCCACTGTCATGTTCGGCCTTCATTCAGGTGTTAGCTACATTGCCCTTGATAAAGCCCTCCTAGGCATCCTATGCTCTTGTAATTGATTTTAGATCACGTGTTCTTCCTTTGTACCTCAATTTTTTGGAACACCCCTACCTTTATCCCACCTCCCTCTCTCCCGTGTCTCCCAAGAACCGTCAGTCCATTTTATCCTCCGGATAGTTTATAGCACCTACTTTGTCTACATAGACATGCAGAGACAATAATACTTACAAAAAGAAAGCAAAGAGAACCATGACAATAAAAGAAAACAAAAATCAAAACAAATTAAAAAAAATCCAGGAAAAGCCTGTAAGTAGTTTCAGGTTTGTTGACCTTTATGAGTGTTTTCCAATTGTTGGCTGGGTTGCCACATCCTGGTCCCAATGTCTATTTTTGTTATTCCTTTGGGACTTTGTTGCTTCGCTCCCCTGCTGCTCTGCTGCACACCCTTCTTGCTTTGCCCCACTGTGGTTGGGTCAGATTGGGCACATCTCCGGCACTTTGTCCCCAGTGCTGTCCTCCATAGTGCTATGGGTTAATGAGGGATACCGTGTCTCATGGTGGGGCTGGCCCTATGGTTCTCTTTTAGCATTGGCTGCTCTGAGCTGGAATATTACCCTCAGAGCTTGGTGGGCTGCGAAGTATTCCCCTCTCTCTCCTTCTCTCTTATTTGGCTCCTGATCCAAAATGCCCCTCTTTCTGAGATGCAGCTTCAGTGCTGGCTTCTGAAGTGCATTCCTCTGTGGTGGGGCTGAAGGGGATGTCTGCATAATTGAGATTTGAGGCTGGCACCACAGGCCTCTCTATTGGTTGCCTGCTTCATGCCTGTATGTTACATTAAGGTCTTGGTGGACCTGGTTGAAGTTTAATCCCTCTCTCCCTCTCCTGTGGAGATATAAACAATACTCGCTACTTGGGTGGGTTAGTGCCCTCTTTCCTGACTGTCCCTGTCTCTCTTTCTTTTTATTTTTCCCACTCCTTTTAATTTGGCTGCCATATGTATTCCTGGGTTGGGATTGGCCCCAGTCATAGTACCTGGACCTAAACTCAGGTATGTTTGTTTACAGTAGCTTTTCCCTATGCCCCTTTTGCATTTTTTAAAGCTTACCTCAGTGGACTTAGGTTGTACTTGTCTTTTGTGCTTGGTTTACTTCGCTTAGCATGATTTTCTCCAGTTCTTCCCATGTAGCGATGTGTTTCATGTGTAGTCCACCATTGTACATATGTACCACAATTTTTAATCCTTTCATCTGTTGATAGAAATGTAGGTGTTTCTAACTCCTTGTGATTGTGAACTTTACCACAATGAATGTTGGAGCACAGATTTCTGGCCGGGGTTTGTTTCTTGTCTCTTCTGGGTATATGCCCAGTAGGGGGATTGATGGCTCATATAGTAGCTCAATTTCCATCTGTTTTAGATATCACAAAAATGATTTCCATTATGGCTGCACATATCTCCAAGTCCACTAACAATGGACAAGAGTTCCTATCTCACCACAGTCCCTTCACCATTTGTTGCTTTCTGATATTTTGAACTGGGCTATCTTGAGGGTGTTAGGTGGTACCTGATAGTTGTTTTAATTTGCATTTCTCTTGTGGCTAATGATCAGGAACATGCTCTCATATGTTTATTTACCAATTTGATTTTGCATTGTGAAACTTCTGTTCATGTCCTTTTCCTATCTCCTCAGTGGCCAATTATTTTTCTTATTGTAAGGTAGCAGAGTACTGCAGCTTTTTAGTAATAAGGCCTTTGTTTGATAAGTTATTGCTAAAGTAGTTTTCACAGACAGGGGCTCTCTTATTACTCTCTTGGCGAATTATTTTGATGCACATAGGTGTTTTATCTTCAGTATATCCCATTTGTTATTTTGTGCCTCCTCTGTTTGTGTCCTTCCCTATTACCAATTGTCTCTCCCCTGAGCCAAAGTTCTTAGGTTTCAACCAATTCCCTCATTGTTGACCCTAGTAGTTTGGGGTTTCCCTCAAGGTCTGTGATCCACCTTGAGTTTATTCTTGTGCATGGAATGAGGTAAGGGTCTTGCTTCATTTTCTGCAAGTAGACATCCATTGTTTCCAGCACCACTTGTTGAAGCGGGCATGCAATGCAAAAATCCTTAAAAATATTCTGGCCCATATAATCCAAAACCAGACAAAAAATTCACCAAGACCAAGTAGTATTCATTCCAGGGATGTCAGGATGATTCAATATTTGAATGTGCTAGAGCAGGTCCTGCACATGCACCTCCACCACTTAAGTGGATGTCACCATGGCTACCATCCTCCAGTTGTCCACTAGTGCCCAACCTGCCAAACCCTAAGTTCACCGGAGGCTTTCATAGCTGAGGTTTGACACCCCAAACCACCAACATCAGCACACAGGTTTTGCTCCTCTGCTTAGGACCCTTCTCTGTTTGCTGGTGAATCCTTCTTCCATGAACAGCAGAGCAGCATTCTCCTGCCCTTACCCCATTGTGTTCAGTTCTCTCCTGCTGTCAGCTTTGGCTGGGGCCTCCCCTGTTCCTTCCCCCACCCCACTCCACACACTCAGTGCCTCTATCTGTGGAAGGACCACTTGGCACTATCCAATTGCCTCCCCCCTTCACCACAGCATCTTGTTCTCCAGATAGCAGTCTGTGCCTTTGATCTGTTTCCACAGCCGCTAAGAGAACATGACTTAGTCTGGCCATGGAGCTTGAAGCCTGAAAGGGCCATCCAGCCCTCCCTTAAAACAATCGAATCCTGATAGGCTAGAGTGAGAAGGACAAAGCAGTAGCCAGACCCACCAATGGAGTTGGCTACCGGCATCCACAGAAGCATTCCTACCAGGCCACCAAAGAGAGCCCATCGATGTATCTGAAAAAGCTAGATCACACGGAAAGAAGGGTAACAAGGAAGCTGCATAAGTAAACTCTGCAATTAAGAGACTTGACCTAATAGATATTTTCAGAGCTCTCCACTAAAATGCAAAAAAAAAATTATATTTTTCTCATACCCACATGACACTTAATGGATGATATACCACATCCTGGGGCACACGTGTGTAAATTGAAGTACATAGTGGTCACTCAGATTTCCCTCTCAGAACAATATGCCATCATGCTGGAAGTCAACAAAAGGACGATTAAGAAAACAAAGACAAACATTTTGAGGATGAATAACTCTACCACCCCCCCCAAAATGAGTTGTTACTGGCCCAGATCAGAGATGAAATTAGAAGTTTTTTTTTAAACCAAAAAGCATGAGAATATGACATACCAAAACCTTTGGGACACAGTGAAAGTAGCTATCAGAGGAAGTTTGGTAGCAATGAATGCATACATGAAAAAGGAAGAGAGACTTATGAATGATATGCTGGCACAAAACCTCCAGCAATTAAAGCATAGTCAACAGGACATCCCTAAAAGAAAAGAAATAATAAAAATCAGGGCTGAGACACGTGAGAGAGAAAACAATACGTGAGAGGGGGAAATCAATGCATCTAAAAGCTGGTTCTTTGGAAAGATTAACAGAATTGACAGACCATTGGCAAACCTAAGCAAAGAAGGAAGAAACAAATTTCAATAGCCAGAATGAGAATTGAAACAGAGGACATTACAATAGATCCTAGTGAAATTGAAAGGCTAATTTCACAGTACTAAAAAGCCCTGTATTCCAATGAATCCAACAACTTGGAAATCCAATCCCTCCCTAGACTACCCAAATAGATGTCAAGAACCTCAACAGACTCATAAAAATAGAAGAAATTGGCAAAGTTAACAATGGATTACCCTGCACCAAAGAGCGTCACAGGAGAATTCTAACTAGTTTTCAGGGAAAAACTGAAACCAGTCTTACACAAACTCCTCCAGAGCATCAAAAAGACAGAAACTCCGAAACTCTTTCTATGAAGCTAATATAACACTATACTCAAGGTGGGCAAGGATCCCACCCAAATTGAGAACTACAGACTGATATCTCTAGTGAACATCAATACAGAATCCTTAACAAAATACTGGCCTATAGAATACAAAGGTATATCAAATGAATAGTTCACAATGACCAAGTGGTAGTCCTTCCAGGGATGAAGGGATGGTTCAATATCCAAAAGTCCATCCGCATTATTTGCCACATTGACATGAAAAATGATGAGTCACATGATAATATAGATAGATGCAGAAAAGGCATTCGACAATATTCAACATCCTTTCCTGTTTAAGACATTCAAAAAGATAGTAATGGAAGGAAAATTCCTCAATATAATACAACATATAAATAAGCAACAGCCAATATGGTAGTCAATGGAGAAAAGACAAAAACAATCCTTCTGAAAAAAGCGACCAGACGATGATGCCTTTTATCCCCACTTTTATTTAACATCATAAGGCAAAGAAAGACATCACATGTATTCTAGTTGGGGAAAGAAAAGGTAAAACTATTATTTTCAGCTGATATGATTTTATATATGTAAAATCCCAAAAGCTCCACAAGAGGTGTGCTGGAAACTATAGAGGAATATGGCAGAGTGGCAGGAGACAAGATCAACAAAGCAAAGTTTATTGGACTGCTATATAGATCAGATGATACTACAGAAGAGGAGATCAAAAAGTAGCACATTCACAATAACCAAGCTCAAACTGAAATATCTAGGGATACACCTAACCAAAAATTCAAAAAGATTTGTATGAGGAAAACTAAAGAACAGAACGCTATTTGAAGAAAACAAGAGTGACCTTTGCAAATGAAAGAATATCCCATGCTCATGAATCAGAAGATTTACTATAATGAAGATGTCAGTCCTACCCAAGGCTATCCCAATACAAATACCAACTTCTTATTTATCCCCAAATGATTGTAAAAACTGACTACCAACTTCATATGGAGAGGGAAGAGGCCCAGAATTAGGAGAGAACTTCTCAAGAAGAAAGACAAAGTCAGAGGGATCTCTTTACCTAATTTTAGCACCTATTATACAACCACAGTGGTCAAAACAGTGTGGTACTGATATAATGACAGATACTCAGACCAATGGATGAGAACTGAAATCCCAGAAATTAAATCATCAGCATACCGACAACTGATCTTTGTCAAGGGACCAAATAATTCCAAATGGGAAGGGGATGCCCTCTTCAACAAGTGGTGCCAGAACAAATTAATATCTATCTGCAAGAAAATGAAGCAAGACCCTTACCTCATTCTATGCACACAAATGAACTCAAGGTATATCACAGATCTTCAGGTAAAACCCCAAACTATTAGGACTAATAATGAGGGAATTCAGATAAACCTAAGAACTTTGGGCTAGGGAATACATAGACTATCAGAAACAGAGAAGGACACAAACACAGAGGAAGCACAAATCCACAAGTAGGATATCATGAAGAAAAACACCTGTGCACATCGAAAGTCTTTGCCAGGAGAGTAATAAGAGACCCCACAGACTAAGAAAACATATTTAGCAACCACACACCAGAAAAAGGCCTTGTTACTACAATCTACAATACTCTGCTAGCCTACAATAAGAAAAAAAACCACACAAATGCCTCATTAAGGAAGTAGGCAAAGTCCTTGACAGAAGTTTCAGAAGTGCAGAAATCCAAATGGCCAATAAACACCTGACAAAATGTTCCCAATCATTAGCCATAGGGAAATGCAAATTAAAAAAAACACTATGTGATACCACCTAGTACCCTCAAAAACAGCCCGATATAAAAATCAGAAAGCAACAAGTGTTGGAAGGGGTGTGGTGAGATAGGAGCTCTCATCCATTGCTGGTAGACCTGTAGGTATGTGCAGATATAATGGAAATAGATTTGGTGATACATAAAACAAATAGAAATTGAGCTCCCTAAGAACTAGCAATCCCTCCATTGGGCATATAACAGAAAATGTAAGAAACAAACCATGGCCAGACATCTGCTCTCCGGTGTTCATTGTGGTGCAGTTCACAATCACAAAGAGTTGGAAACAAGCTAAATTTCCATTAAAAGATGAGTGGATTAAAAAGCTTTGGTACATACATACAATGGAGAACTATACATCCCTAAAAAAGCAGTGATGTGCACTGAAACACATTGTCAGATGGGAAGAGTTGGAGGAAATTATTCTAAGCGAAGTAAGCCAAGCACGAAAGGACAAGTATAATATGAGTCCACTTAGGTTACCTTAAAAAACACAAGGGGTATAGGAGAAAAGCCACTAAATGCATAATTTCCCGAGGCACTTGGGCAGGGGTTTGACCCAACTCAGGAATGCATATGGCAATCAACTATTGAGTAGGGTGACCTGGAAGAGGATGTGTAGAGTGGGGGAATAGGCATTTACTCCCCATGGGGAATGTGTTGTTTATGTCTCCACAGGCAAGGGAGTGAGGGTCCAGACTTCAACCTGGTGCACCAAGATTTGAGGGCAACATATCTGGATGAAGCAGCACACTAACAGAGAGGTCTCCAGGGTGGCCTCTATCCAAGCTATGTCAACCCCTGCACAGAAGAAAGCACTGAGGAGGGAAAGATACAGCCTGGGAGAGTGATGGGTTTGCCCACACCACACAGGATCCAACTAAGAAGGAAACAGAGCGTGTGTTGACTGCATCCTGGCCCACCAAACCTCAAGGATTATTTTTCTGCTTGGAGCAGCCACTACACAGAGAGGACCATAGGACCAGCTACACCAGAGACACAAGGTTCCCTCAGTGACCCACAGTGCTATGGGAGACAACACTAGAAACAGAGTGCGGGAATTGTGCCAGGTCTGACCCCTCCCAACATCAAGCATAACGTGAAGGGAACACAACAAAGCAGCAAGGGTATCAGAGCAACAAAGTCCTCAAGGAATCTGGAGTATAGGAGTCAGGGGGCAGGGCTGGGCAACTCATCAGACCTGATCGGGAAACATTCATAAAGGTCAGCAGATAGCCTGGAACTATTTATTAGCTTTTTCTTTTTCCTTTTTAGAAATTTCATCTTGATCTCCATAACATATGAAGGATAAACAATCCCCATGAGAAAACAACGGACTGATGGTTCTGAGGAAATATGGGAGAGGCGGAGATGGGAGAAAAAGAGCAGAGAGCCACACACCCTGAGACAGGGAACAACAAGAGATTTAAAAGTGATGACCAGGAGGGTGTAGAAGGCCCATTTGGGTTTACTCAAGTACAATGTAGCTGAGGGAAATTGCTGAGAGATGAATGAAAGTTGAGCATGATAGTGGCACAGAAGGAAAGTAAAAGGAAACAGGAAAAAATAGGAGGCAAAAGACATTTGTATAGGTATAAATGTAGGCATGTACATATGTAACTATATTAATCTATAACAGTAGGGATGTAGGTCTATGTACATATATTAATACGTTAAGTATTACAGTAGCAGATAGACATTGGACCTCTACTCAAGTCCTCCCTCAACACAAAACCACTTTGTTCTAATAACATGGCATTCTGTGACGCAAGCCTTCCCGGCATGATAGCTGTAGACAAAATGGGTGCACAAGCAAATGTGGTGAAGAGAGCGGATGGTGCCCAGCATTCAAAGATATCTGGGGTCTTAAAGGCTTGAAGTTAAATAAGCAGGCCAGCTAACAGGGAAGGAATAAATCCCACATGAAAGAAGCCCACCAGACTGAGTGATCATGAGGTGTTGACGGCATCAGGGATCAGGCATAAGAAGATTCAAAACAAACAACCATATTAATGAGACAAGGGGTGTCAAAGTGTTGAACCAAAGTCCATCTGTAGACCATTGGACAGCCCTTCACAGAAGGGTCACAAGTAAGGGGTGAGTCAGCCAGGGTTCGATTTAAGCACTGATGAACCACACAACATTCCTCTAGTTCTTTAATGCTTTCTTCCCACCACTATCATGATCCCAGTTCTACCTTACAAATTTGGCTAGACTGGGGCTTGTAAACTGGTACAGATAAAAGCGCTCAACATGTGGGATCCAGGACAGATAACCCCCTCAGGAACAGCCAAGGGAGTAGTGATACTAAGAGGGTAAGGGGAAGGTGGGGTAACAAGAGGTAGAAAGAGGAAAACAATCATAATGATCGATGTATAACACCCCCACTCCCCCAGGGGGATGAACAACAGAAACGTGGGTGGAGGGAAACAGGATGGTGCAAGATATGAAATAAATAATCATTTCTAATTTATCTAGTATTCATGTGGAGAGAAAGGTGGGGGAGGGAATGGTAAAAGAGAAGCTGATGCCAAGGGCTCTAGTAGAAATAAAATGTTTTGGAAAAAATGATGGTTTATGTACAACTGTGCTTGATACAATTGATGTATGTATTGTTATATGAGCTGTAAGAGCTCCTGATAAAATGATTTATAAAAAACTGGGAAAAAAGTCAAAAAATAAATGGCACGTGATCATATCAATAGATGCAGAAAAGGCATTTGACAATATCCAACAGCTATTTTTGATCAAAACACTCAATACAATATGAATCGATGGGAAAATCTTCAACATAATAAAAGTCATATATGAAAAGCCCACAGTCAACATCATGATCAACGAGGAAAAGTTAGAAACATTCCCATTGAAAACAAATAACTGACACGGATGTTCCCTACCACCACTCTTATTCAATATCATTCTGGAAGTGTAGTGCCATCAGACAAGAAAAAGAATCAAGGGAATGCAAATAGGCAAATAAGAAGTGAAACTCTCGATATTGCAAACAATTTCATTCTACACATAGAAAACCCAAAGGCCTCTACAAAAGAAACTGGAAGCAATCAAGGGAATTGGCAAGGAAGCAGGATACAAAGTTAACAACTGCAAATCAACCTGATTCTTGTATACCAGCAAAGAGAGTTAAAAAAATGTATTAAGAATACAATGCCTTTTATAATAAGCACACAAAAGATGAAATAATGAGGAATAAACCTAAATAAATAAACAAAGGTCCTATATAGAGAAAACTATTTAACATTACTTCAAGAAACCAAAATGGACCTACATATGTATATACTGTGTTTACGGACAGGGAGACTTAATATTGTGAAAATGTCAATACTACCTAAAACTATCTACTACTACAAGGCAATTCCAACCAAAATCCCAAATATATTCTTTAAAGAAGGGGGAAAACGAATTACAATTTCATTTTAGTAGGTAAAAGACTCAGGATATGCAAATAAGTTCTTTTAAAAAAAAGGACCAAGTAGGTGGCCTCACACTACCTGCACAAAAAAACTATTCATAACCACAGCAGTAAAACAGCCTGTTACTGGTACAATGAGAGATACATAAACCAATGGGCCAGAAGAGAAAACCCAGACATAAATGCTTCAGCCTACTAATCTTTGACAAAGGACCTAGAAATATCCAATGGGAGAAAGACTGCCTCTTCAGCAAATGGTGTTAGACAAATTGGATTTCTATATGCAGAGGAATGAAACAAGAACCATGTCTCTTCCCATGCACAAACACGAACTCTGGATAGATTAAAGACATAAATTTAAACTTCAGAGCTATCAGGATCCTCAGTGAGAAAGATGGAACAAACTTAAGGAGTGTATTTCAGGACAGACATAGACCACTAAGTATAATGAAGAAGGCACACAAAGTGGAAGACAAGATAAATGATGGGGATGTACTGAAATAGCATCACTTACGTGCATCAAAAGACTATTTCAGAGAGTAAAATGACAGCTCACAGACTGGGAAAAATTTTACCAATATCATATTGTACAAGGGTCTAATGATCAAGATATATAGAACTACAACAGCTATAAAAGAAAATAACAAACAACCCAATTAAGAAGTGGGAAAAAGCCGTGAATAGACAGCTCATCAAAAAATGATGTACAAGTGGGTAACAAATATATGAAAAAATGTTCACAATCATTAGTCATCAGGGAGATGCAAAGAAAACCACAATGAGATACCACTTTACAGCCACAATGCTACCCCAATTCAAAAGCATAGAAGACAACAAATGCTAGAGAAGATGTGGACAGTTTGGAACCTATATACGCTGTTGGTGGATTTGTAAATACACACAATCACTATGGAAAATGGCATGACAATGGTTAAAACAATTGGGAATTGAAAATGCATACTACTCAGTAGTATCACTATTAGGCATATATCTCCAAAAGTAAGATACACAACACATGTTTGTTATTCTATGTACATAATAGCACAGTTAAAATATTAGGGAATTGGAAGCAACCCAAATGAACAACAGTGGAAGAATAGATAAAGAAACCATAGTACATACACATATATGAATACTTTACATCCCTAAAAAGCACTGATGAAAGCTTGAAACACTGCATGACATGAAAGGTCCTGGAAACCATTATGCTGTCTGAAATCAATTTAAAAAGTACAAATATTTTATGCATCCACTAATATAATATGCATCCACTAATATAATTGGTCAAATTCTGGGGGCCAATTCCCAACCAAAGGTATGGAATGTCTTCCCACCAGCCCCAAACCATACATCACCCCACTTCATAAGAACAGTACAATGGGCACTATAATGACCTTAGAGAATGGCCTTACATGGCATTCCCCAAAGGGCAGACTGGAAAGACTTGGCATGGAAGCTTGATGGAAGGAACTGCGCCCTTCCTCAAAACTACTTATTCCTTTGGACGTAGGACAGAAATACCCAGAGAGAATATGATTCAAAGGATGTCCACCCCAAGACTGCAGTAATGGTAGTTGCTGGATCTTGGACAAGGCGCCTGGATTAGTGAATGTTCAGTGAAAAGAGTGCCAGAACCATCTGAGAGGCAAGGAGTGCCCTCGTAAGAGATGATGCACGGAAATTTCCCCTAGTGAAAAGGGCACTAACCTCCCCAAGGGGAAGGTATTGTTCATATCTCCTCAGGGAAAGAGAGACTAGACTTCAACCTGGTGCTCCAAGATATGAATGCAACATACTGGCAGGAAGCAGGGAGCCAGTAGAGGGGTCTGAGGGGCTTGAGCCAATCCCAACTACGTGGACAGCTGCCCCTCCCTCCAGAAGAATTCACTTCAGAGGACAGCCCTGAAGCTACAGCTGAGGTAGAGGGACATGTCTGATCAGAGCACACGGGAGAAAATGAAGGGGAGGAAGAGAGAGTGGTGCACATACTGACCCACCAAGACTTGAGGATGATATCCCTGTTCAGAGCAGCCAATGTACAGAGAGGATCATATGGCTAGCCCCACTATGAGACATCACATCCCTCACTGACCCATAGCCCTATAGGGGACAGCACTGGAGACAAAGTGTGGGAATTGCACCCAATCTGACTCCATCACACCAAGGCAAAACACTAAGGGCGTGCAACAGAACAGCAAGGGGAATAGAGCAAGAACTCCAGAGGGAATACCAAAATTAGACTTTGGGGCCAGGGGGTAGCACCCCATTAGACTCCACCAGAAAACACTTCTAAAGGTCAAAAAAAGACCTTGAACTATTTACAGGCTTTTCTTGTTCTGTGTTATTGGTACTTTTGTTGTTGTCATTGGAAGTGGTCTTAACCAACCCAGGGACAAGGGAACAACAAGTGATCCAAAATCAGTGGCAAGGAGGGTGTAAGAGGCCTGGTAGGGATTGATCAAGGGCAATGTAACTGAGAGGAATTACTGAAACCCAAATGGAGGCAGAGCATGATAGTGGGACAAGAGGAAAATTTAAAAAAATGGAGGAAAGAACTAGGAGGCAAAGGGCATTTATAGAAATCTAAATACAGGCATGTTCATATGTAAATATATTTATATATGATGATGTGGGAATAGACCTATGTGCATATAATTATAGGTTTAGTATTAAGGTAGCAGATGGACATTGGACCTCCACTCAAGTACTCCTTCAATGCAAGAATACTTTTATTAAACTGACATTCCATGATGCTCACCTTCCCGACATGATCTATGAAGACAAATGTATCCATAAGCAAATGAAGTGAAGAAAGTTGATGGTGCCTGGCTATCAAAAGATATAGCATCTGGAGTTTTAAAGGCTTGCAGTTAAATAAGCAGCCATCTATCTCAGAAGCAACAAAGCCCACATTGAAGAAACACACTAGCCTGTGTGATCATGAGGTGTCGAAGGGATCAAAGAACAAAAAGTCATATCATTATGAATGAGGGGGAGTGCAGGCAACTGCCCATCTGTAGGCAACTGGACAACCCCTTACAAACTGGTTACCACGAGGAGGCAAACCAGTCAGGGTGATGTGTAGCAACAATGAAACATAAAACATTCCTCTAGTTCTTAAATGCTTCCCCCGGCCCCCGCAATTATCTTAATCCCAATTCTACCTTACAAATCTGGCTAGACCAGAGGATGTACACTGTACAGATAGGAACTGGAAACACAGGGAATCCAGGGAAGATGACCCCTTCAGGATCAGTGGTGAGTGTAGTGATACCAGGAGGGTGGAGAAAGGTGGGGTAGAAAGGGGGAACCGATTACAGGGATCTACATATAACCTCTTCCCTGGGGTCTGACAACAGAAAAGTGGGTGAAGGGAGACGTCGGGCAGGTAAGGTATGACAAAATAATAATTTATAAATTAACAAGGGTTCATGAGGGATAGGGAAGCGGGGAGGGAGGGAGAAAATGGGGAGCTAATACCAAGGGCTCAAGTAGAAAGCAAATGTTTTGAGAATGATGAGGGTAACAAATGTATAAATGTCCTTGTCACAATGTATGTATGTATGGATTGTGATAAGAGTTGTAAGAGCCCTCAGTAAAATGATTTTTTAAATTTCCCCTATCACTTCCCATGTCAACATAAACAGATTTCAATCAAGAATTTCTGTACAAAGCAAGAACTCATTGATTCCAGCTCACAGTTAGACTATACTAACATAAACTCATATCAACAGTACCTTAATTCTACGTCATTGGATAAAATTTTGATATTATCAATGCCTTATATATACGCTTTAAGGGATAATTGACAATCATTTTCTTTTTTGTTTCTTTTGTTGTTTTTTTGTTGGGGGGCTGTAAAAGTTTTGTTTACTTGTTTTTGTGTTGTCGATCTAAATGACAATCACAAAATCCATACCATAATTAAGGGAAAATTATCATAACTTAAATTGTGAACATTCCATTTGTAGAAGACTATGAAAGATAGTGGGAATCCAAAATTCATCTGCAACGTATCTGGTCAGATTGTGCCTCTCGCATATGTCCTCTAGTCATTGGTAAGTGTCTCAAACAGCTTTACTGTCCAACAGAAGTTATTGTAAACTTGATTATGGTGAATTGAACCTTTATATACTATGATATTTGATCAGTTGACCTCTCCCTTGGCCCAATCTGAATTTTCTCTTTGTTCAAATATTTATCAATTTTTCTAAGAAATAAATTTTCTCTGACTTTTAAAATATTGTTGTTTTTTCTTACTTTTTATTTTTGTCTTTATATTATTGTTGCTGTTATTTTCCTCTTTCTGTATCTTAATTTTTAATATTTCTGTTAGGCTTCCCAGGTTAGGATGCACAGACGGAGTGGATGCATAGAGACAATATCTGATGCAATGGTTCATCAGAAAGAGGGGGAAAAGGGATAGAGAGGGAAATTTAGGGGATAGGTGGATGTGGAAGGAGGGGAGAGCATTAGAGCTGATTGTGTAGCATATACAACTCTTTTTAGAAGTGGTTTAACCCTGGATGTATATGATATGTGAATACTATATCAAGAAATAACCTTTAAAAAGAACCAAATTTGACCTGTGGTTACCATGGTAACCTGAATGAGGAAGGCTTTTTGCTTAGGGGGCATTGAGCTCACTTTAATGGTGGTGGAATAAATTGGAGAAGGACAATAATAGTTTTAAAACACTGAGTACTGAAGTTGTTGAATTGGTGAATGTTTTGTTTTGTATATTTTTGCTAAAATTGAAAAAAATGGCAGGGATAACAATGAGTATGGGGAAAAAGAAAATTTTCTAAAAGTGTGATAATGATTGTACAACTCTTCTTGATATGGTTGAACTATTAAATTGTATCATATGTGGATGAAATGCCAATAAAAATGTTTAAACAAAAAAGAGATAGTTTTGGTAACTCATAGGGGCCGTTCTACCCTGTCCTGCATAATCACTGTGTGTCTGTGTTGACTCAATGGTACTGGGTGTGGAAGTGATCCAATGTTTCTATCTATACATAGTCGCCCTTCGCACCCTCTTACCCCTCACCTTTATGTTTAATCAACTGAATTAATTTTTTATTAACCTTAATTGTTTCTTTTTTTTAAAAAAAGCAGTTTTAACAGCATATGATTCACAAATAATAAAAAAGGAGTAGAAGGAAAAGAGCATACATAGAAGCCTAAATATAGACATGCAAATTCAGACATGCAAATATATTTATGATTATGGGGGAAATAGACCTATGTGCATATATTTATAGGTTTAGTAGTAGGGTAGCAGGTCGTCATTGGGCCTCCTCACACGCATTCCCTCAATGCAGGAGCACCTTGCTCAGCTAAACGGTCATTTCATGATTCCCACCTTCCCAACATAATCGCTGAAAACAGATGTATGCATATGCAAACGTGGTGAAGAAAGCTGATGGTGCCTGGCTATCAAAAGATATAGCATCTGGATTTTTAAAGGCTTGCAGTTAAATAAGCAGCCATCTATCTCAGAAGCAAAAAGCCCACATGGAAGCAGCACACCAACATGTGTGATCATGAAGGGCCAAGGGGACCAGGGTGCAAGCACCAAAGGCAGTGGGGAGGGGGAAGGGAAATCATATCATCATCAATGAGGGGAGTACGTCGTGGGGACCCAATACCCATATATATATTATACTTGAAAACCCACAGGGGCAGTTCTTTCCTGTTACTGTAGTAACAGGACCCTGTAAGGTCTCTGTGAGTCAGAATTGACTTGATGGCAGTGAGTTTGCTTATATAACTACAGAGCCAAAGAGCAGAGCGAGTGACTGAATCTTTTCAAAGGTGCTAGTAATCTGAATGGATTTGCAAGGAAAGACCCCAATAAACATTTTTAACAACTTATCTCAAGTTAAAGCCAATTCTGACTCATCGTGACCCTATAAAACAGGTTAAAGCTGTCCCTGTAGGTTTCTGAGACTTCCACTGTGTATGAGAGTATGAGATTGTTCAGGTTTACTGTGCCAACCTGGCCGATAAACAGATGTGGGATCAATTGAAGGGCAGAGAGATACATGGCTCAGTATTCCTCGCCTTTCTAGTTCTCAGGTCTCTGCTTTCTGATGGTTGGACCAGGGTGCAGCTGCCTTAGTCAGTTCCCTGCTTCAGCTGGAAAGGCTCACTTCCTGCAAGACATCCCCGAGGAAAAGCAGCATGGACCTACCCTGATTCAGCCCTGAGTGCTGGAGCAGCCGTTTGGAGACCCATGCCAGCAGTGAGATGCTCACAAGTTCATTGATTCGACTTTCCTCCTGCAGTCGGCAAAATTGCATGTGTTTTGTGAGATGGAGGAGGACTTTGTGGATTGGTGTTTGACATATGGGCTAATGTTGGACTTGTGGGCTTGGGCAGCACTGGGTTGGGATGTTTTCTTGATGTACATTTACTCTTTGTAAAAACTCTCTCTTATACTAAATATGAGTTTCTGTGGATTTGTTTCTCTAATGTGCCCAGACTAACAGAGTAGAAGCCTTCATCTTTCTCCATTGGGGTGGCTGGTGGTTTCAAACTGCTCATCTCACAGTTAGCAGGCCAATACAAAAGCACTACATCAGCAGGGCTCCTATAGAGGAGGGAATTAATTTAAATCGATGAGCGTCTGAATGCATCTTTTTTGTAGAGACAGTGTCTGCTGTTTCCCAAAGTATTTGAAAGTTTGGGAGTTATTCTTCCTATTGACCACACCTCCCCAACTCCAGGTATTATATTGAGGGTCTAGTTGGTCAATTGGTTTCTCTCTGAAACAACTTCAAGGGTTTATGAGTCAGCTGAGACTGTATGTTCAATTTATTTTCTTCTGTTCTCTTTGGTTAATTTTAAGATAAGACAAATCAGAATTAATTCTTACAAAACTTTGTAAATGTGGCTTCAACTAAAATGAAATTAAATCATTGGGATCCTCAATCTTTTCTCTGTTTGTCATGATATTGCCTTTTGATCTAGTTATTATAAATTTTATTTTCTTCATTTTGTGTTTTAATCCACTGGGAGAAGTTGAACTTCACCAGTAAATACTTCAAGTACTCTTACCTGTCGGCAAGTAAGGTTGTGAAATCTGCATGTCACAGATGGCTTGTGGTTTTCCTCCATTCTTGATGTGATATTATTCTTCATATCATTCAGATTTTTAGGATTACTTGCTCAGTTTACAGGTTGAATAAGTATGATGAAAGGATACAGTGATAATACATAACTTTCATTATTTCAAACTATGCAGTGTCCTCTTAGCCTCATTGAATGGTGCCCTCTTGGTCAATGGATAGGTTTTGCATGATCACAATGGAAAGCTCAGAAATTCCTGTGCTTGTCATTGATGTACATAATAATTTTGTACAAGTATAATTTAGCCTTGCTATATATATGAGTATATGAATACACACATATTTATTTAATAATAATTTTCTAGCAGTGCAAGTAGAACTGCTGGTTAAAAATCTATAACTGTCTGTAAACAAAATTGTGTATAAATATATTATGCAATCCATAGTAGGTTTTACTAACATAAATTTCCACCAACACTGATGAGAAGGTGCTATTTTCCACAGCATCAAAATAACATTGTTAGGCGTTTTGATTTTAGTAAGGTTGAAATGATAAGAAATTATATTTTAGTAAAGTTGAAATGACAAGAAAATATGTCATCATAATTTCCAGTTTTAAATATGTATGGGTGATTGAGAGCATGTTTCCTAAATTCACGGGAATTTTTATATCTTTTTGGTTAGGTGGTAATGGCATTGGTACCATATCTGATCTCTGCCTCCTATACACGAGGGAAGGAGCATTAGAATTCAACCCCACGTCCAGCTGAGTATGATTCTATGGGACAGAGGTCAGACATAGCTCCACCCTCTGTCTTTCTTTATCCTATTCTGACACCAACATTCTTCCCCATGACACGCTACATCTCTCCTTGTTACAACTATCAGACATACTCCTTTTGTCTGCGGTGTCTTTTGTCAGCCAAAAACAAGAGGATGAAATGTTTGCTGGGCCTGGGACAAAGCTCCTTTCACACCAATAAATACCCAAAAGCCAATCTATTCTGCAAATTAATCCCCGTCTGAAGAAATTCAGTGTTGTTTGCTCCTTGGGCTGGGAAGCCTGCTCTACCTCAAGATGTCATCACTGTTCCTCTGCTCTGTCTCATGGCCTATGTACCATTCCTCTGCCACATTTTTCCACTCTTGGTACTGTTCTCTTGCTGAGCCTCTGAATCTCTCTTTGCTTCTGAAATGGCTTCCTTTATATCCAGTGGAATGGCAAATTTATCCAATTCCCCCATTAGTGTCAGCTACATCTTATTACAGGCTTCCATCGAGTCTTTTGGAAGCAATTACAGAGACTGTAGATAGAAGATCTGTAGCAAGTAATTTCACTACACTGTAATAGCTCACTCATGCTTTGCCTATACTTACCATGTTTGCAAAAAAATCAGTTTTATGAAGGTATAATTATAGTTCAAAACATTTTTGAATGCACAAATGCAAGAATTTTGATAAATGTATTTTCTCCATAAGCAAAAACTTCTAAGTGCTGAATTTTCATCACTCCCAAAGGTTTCCTTAACTTTCTTTGAGTCTCTCATCCATGCATCCAGTCAACTAGTGATCTACCTTCTATCTTATCTTTAGTTCCATAAAAATAAAATCACTCATTTTCCTTATAAAAGTCACTTAATTTCATTCATTCCTTGAAAGCATTTTTAAGTATGTTAAATAATGTACAAGTATTCCGAGTTAAAAATAAGTTCAATCGTTAATTCATATATGGAAAATAACAATGTGGCAAGTCATACTTTTTTATTTGCTAATTTTTACTAGTTTCTATGGGTTCAGTAAGTCTGATCTATTTTCCTTTTATGTATCTCTTTAAGCAATCTTTATTAATGTTACTATGAATGTATATCATGAATGTATATCATATACATGTGTTTTTAACATGATTCCTTTTTGCATCTAAACTTCTTTTTAACGTTAAGTCATATTGTATCTCATTAATTTATATTTTCTACATTGGTAGTTGTATTAGTCTGTTTCCAGTTAGGAGGAGAAGTACCACAGTAAATACATCAGGGAAGTGAAATATAGTAAATTAGTAGTGAGTAGCAGGGTTTTCAAGGATAAAGCGAGCTATAAAAAATAATCAAACAAATTGCTCTTTTTCTTTAAGAGCAAATTTAGAGAACAGCCTTTGTCTTCAGAACAGAGAAAGTGAATTTTAAATTGGGAGGAATTATTGAAGAGAATTCCACCTAAAGCTGAGGTCGAGATGTCAGTGAGGAACTTCTGACTGATGCCCAATATAATTCACTGAGCTTCTGTAGGCCAGGTATGACAGCTAGGAAATTAGCTTGACTTACTGCTGAAACTTTCCTGGAAGCCATCTACTGGGTTACTGAAGAGGCTGGATGAGGCAATCAGAATCCTCCAGGGATCCACCTGAAGGAGTACTTCTGAAACTCCTGGGAAGTGAGCTCAATGATTTGATCTACATGATCCAGGCGTAAGCAGGGAAAAGTCGGCTGGCAAAACAGCACAGTCAACCCTTATTCTCTTCTGAGTACAGCACCCTCCATTCTTCTTGCAAAAGTTTAACAAAGTGCTTGCTGGTAAAAAAGGAGTACAAGGTCCAGCTCCTGTATTACAAAGCAGGGCAAAGAAAGATGGACTTGGAGTCCCAGAGCCATAAATTGGATGAGCACAGGAATAGTCTGTTTTAGGTGTATCACTTCTTACTTCCCTAATTGCCCAATAAAGATGCTTGGAGCTATCATAAAAGAAATTTTTATGAACTCTTATTTATGTAATTTTTGTGAGCAGGTTTTCACTTATCTTTGATTAATACCTAAAAATATGTTTCTGAGTCATATATAATGTGTTTATTTAATTTACTAGGACACTGCCACGCTTTTCTGATTGGGCTGACCTGAAGCAGGCCAGGGCCCAGCTTCCCAGCATGTCCCAGGAGGTCAGCAGCTGCCCCCCTGAAATGAGGAGACTGAAGAACAATGCCTGGAGTGCCTGACTCCCTGATAACTGGTCTGCCTGCCTACAGGAGCTGATAAACTACATCCTCAGTCAAAAACCTTGCTGCTGCAGCACAGACCCTCCTCGTCTCCCCACTTTTCTTTAAAAACTCCGGACCCTGGCAAAGCCTGGGCTACTTGCTAGACCTTGGAGCTTGGCCTCGGAGTTCCCCAGTAATAAAGCTATTTCTGTTTCTGCTCTCCCTTTGTCCTTTCAGTTACTTTTGTCTGTCTCCTTGTGCCTCAGTTTACCTCTCATCCTGTGCCACAGTTTACCTCTCATTTTCAAAAGTGTTTTTACCATCTACTTCCTCCAACATGTATAGGAATTTCAGTTTTCACACATTCTTGTGATTAATTTGAATCTTCAATCCTTGTCATTGCCCCCTAGCTCTTAGGTATATTATATGACATCACGTTTTTATTTTATGTAATAGATATTTTGCACAACATTTAAAATTGTATAGAAATAAAATACAATGCTGTACAGAGAGTTCCCACATAGCTAACTCCTACTTTCCTCTATTAATTATATTTCAAACTAGCATGAGATGCAGAAAGCAATTTGAATTTTTTCTCCTTCTTCTGAGTTTCTGAGAACCTTATGGGCAAGAAATGACCTAAGGACTAATGCTTAATAATCCTCACAGGGATGGTGGAGGACAGTGTGTGTGTGTGTGTGTGTGTGTGTGTGTGTGTGTGTGTGTGTGTGTGTGTGTGAAATAAGAGCTGATACCAAGGGTTAAAGTAGAAAAAAATGTTTTGGAAATGATGATAACATATGTACAAATGTGCTTGATACAAATGATATATGGATTGTTTTGAAGAGTTGTAAGAGTCTCTAATAAAATAAAGTTTTACTTCTTGGGTTCCCGTTGTGCTGGTGTTCTTTCAGCCTCCTGGATGGTTGCTTGGTTTTCATTCATTAGGCTGGGGAAGTTTTCCTCCAAGAATTCTCTCGCTATTGTTGCAGATGATTTCTTTGTTGTGTCTTCCTCCGGTAGGCCAATAATTCTAGTGTTGTTGCGCTTCATAGCATCAGACATAGCTCTTAGGTTTTCTGTGGCTTCTCTGATGCTCTTATTAGATTTTTGTTCACGTTTATTAAAGTCTGCTTGGCTGTCCTCCAAGATACTGATGTGGTTCTCTGATTCCTCCAATCGATTCTCAAAGAACATGATTCTGCTATTGTTTTTCATTATCTCCTCCCTAAGCTCCTGTATTTCCCTTTGGTGTATGGCTTTTATCTCCTCTATCGTTTCATCCTTTTTCTGTATTGTTTCCCTCATATCCTGCATGGCTCCTAGCAGCATTCTGAGAGTTCCTTTGTATGGCATCTCAATGTCTGCTTCTTCTATGTATGTTGCTATGTTCAGGGCATCTTCTGCCTTCGTCTTTTGTTTCTCCTGTTTTTTCGTTGAGGTCGTTGGGGCTGATGGCTGTTTGCGTTGAGTTGTTTTTGAGGGACCAGGTGCCATTTTCTAGTCTCTCTGGAAGACTTATAGGAATGCTTCTTCGAACTGCCTACAGCTGATTTTGCTAGGTTATTAACCTACCACTTTATCTTCCTGTGGCTTCCCTATCAGGGGAGTGCCCCAGATGGCAGGTTGGCTGCCTGCCCCAGTGTTGCAGAGGCTGGGCTGAAGTTCCTGCTATTGGTTTTAATATTGATAAGTGTTAGCTGAGCTGCCTTATGTCCCCAGGTACACAAGCAGGAACTCCCTGGTGAGAAGTCCAAGGAGTATCCCCTGGAGAGCAAGCAGGCCTTTCCCTAGCCTTGGGCTATGTATGCAGGATGGAGCTCACTTAGCTGGATGTGACCCAGGTGCAAATGCCCTACGGCAATGGGAGTGCCCCATAAGTCCACAATGGAGTGTGAGAGAGCAGGGCAGGAACAAGGGGTGGGGGGAGAAAAATCAAAAAGTGAGACTAGACTGTGCAGGGGTACAGGGAAGCAAGGGAAGCAAAAGAAACTATGTAGCTGAGTCCCACTCCCTGCCTGTGGACCTGCAAGGGCTTACTCCCTGCCCCAAGCCCCAGCGGTAGTCTGCAGCTGAACCCCAAGAAGAGTCGCAAGAAAGCTGCTGAGCAGCCCCCAGAGAAGTGGGGAGACAGAGAGCAGAGATGTTAACAGACGCCGCAGTGTAGCTGAAGCTTAATCCCTGCCTATGGAACTGTGGGGGTTTGGGTTTAGTCCCTGCTCAGACCACGCGGCGCGGCAAACTGTGGCTGTGCCTTGAAAAAGCCCCTGCGCAGCCCTCCAAGACTGTGTGGGAATATAGAGCAGAGACGCAAACAGAAGCAACAATGTAGCTGAACCCTGATCCCTGCCAGTGGAGCTGCAAGGGTCCTGTCCCTGCCCTGAGGCAGGTAGGGAAAAACTGTGGCTGTGCTGAGACCAAGCCCTGCTACAGACTCCAAATGGTACAGGCTTGGGCAGATCCAGCAGCTGGGCTAGGGTCAAGCCCCAGCAGGCTTCCACTCAGATAAGCCAAAAGCACCCAGCCCCTCAAAACCCCGTGGATCTGTGCCTACTTATCTTTATGGCGTGCCTCCTGTAATCCAGTGGTGTTGAATTTCCCTCTGAGCAACTCTCCTGGGCTGGATTCTGAGGAGTCCCTCTGGTATGTGTCACTGTGTTGCCATCTTCCCGGAAGTCAAAGTTTTACTTCTTAATAGAACATAAATTGCTCTAATGCGAGTTCAAAATGAAGATGAAGCAATTTCCAAAAAGTCCAAGAGAGCTAAAATGTGTTATTATATAGGTAGTGTAAGGGAGTGGAGCCAGACCAAAATCACCGACTCACAAACAACTGCTCAAGAAAGAGACGTTTATTAAGGAACTAGACAACTAGCAAAAGTAAAAGCAAACCCGGGTTTGGGCTACAGCATGGCCATGCAGGGTCCAACACTGCAGCCGCGAGTCAAATATTTCTTTTCTTTTTATAATCGAAGCTAGTGCGGCAGGGAGGGGTTGAGCAAGGAACGGGAAAGGGGGTTTTCACAAGATAACAGAATGCGGTTAGGTCGACATGTCCTGCTCAACTTGTCCGGGACCAGATGTTCTTGGCAAAACCCTTTTGCTGACGTTCCAAGCGGTTAGCGGGAGTGGGTCACAGTGATGTTTCTCTAAAATAACATGCTTTTCTAAAAATGGCTCTTAGGTTTCTCAAAATGGAGTTGCTTTAGGCAATTTATTTAGTGTATTAACCCTTAACAGGTAGGAGGTATTAAGAGATCATCTCAACAATACATTTGACATATTGAATATTAATGACCAAAGACCACATAAATTGTGTGATAACATCAAGGAGATCATACATGAAGAAAGCAAAAGGTCATTAAAAAGGAAACAAAGAAAAGACCACAGTGAATGTGAGAAGAGATCCTGAATCTTGCCCTTGAGCACAGAATAGCTAAAGTGAATGGGAAAAGTGATGAAGAAAAGAACTTAACAAAAGATTTCTAACTGCACCTCAAGAAGACAAAGAAAAGTTACGATGAAATGTGAAAAGCCCGAGTTAGAAAGCAGAAGTTTTATATTTTGTGCAAAGTCCTGGAATTAGCTCTCTCCTGCCCTCTGTACCCATGCTGTGTGTGGACCTGGCTGTTAGATCATGGCCATCCAGGAAGTGAGCGTGCTCACAAGAAATGTGTCTGACTATTTTACTCTCCCTCCCATTTCACCAATTTCTCTATGACTCTATTATAATCTTTTTATATATTTTAACCGTACAATTGTGCTTACTGAACCAGTGATTAGTTGCAGGGGCCTGGCTTTCCCCACAAATGGTGCCCAACATGGGGCAGTAGGAAAATAACTCTTTTGAGTTATACCCCATTTAAAGAACTCTTTTGAGTTGTACTCCCTTTCACAATTGCAAGCCCTATCAGAATGTAGTGTGAATCGGGGGAAATGTGTGAAGTGAGGATCTGGTGTGGGAATTAGCAGATAAGCAGGAATAAGAATAGTAGTATACTATTTTAGAGAAGACTATGGGTCAAGTTGGAAGTAACTTAAGACTTAGGCTATTACTCTCACACATTTACATATATATATATATATATATATATATATATATATGGTAGCAGTAACAAATAAAAAGATGCAAAGTTTTCTACAAAAAGTGAAAAAGTATAAGCCATGGTTCCCAGAGAAAGAAACTTTAGATCGAGGAACCTGAGAAGAAGTAGGTACAAATTTAAAGAAAGATAAAGAGATGGGGGGAAATATCCCCATTGAGACATGGTCTCTGTGGGCTCCAGTGAAGATGGTTTTAGAGCATTTGTAGGAGGAAGAGCAAGAAGATTATCAGTGTAGTGAGAAGTCTTGTGTCTATCCAGTTTTGTGTCTATCTAAGCAAGCTAAAGTCTGTGAATGAGTATAATTTTAGGTGATGAAACTTTAGAAAAACCTGAAGAAGCAGGGACTGATTTGTTATCTAAAGATCTGATCCTGAACAAAACTTCATGGCCAAAGTCTCTATGTCCTGGAGGAACTGTAGCCTCTGAAGGTTTAAAGGTGATAAAGCACTAGAGGAAGTGAATCCCAAGATCCAAAGCAAGGCTATTAAACAATGCCATGAAACTCCCTTGCTTTCAATGGTGGAGGAAGCAAAGAAACAAAACCAGCAGAGTAGTGAGTAGCTTCTGAGATACCCAAATTTAAGTCTGGTGAGAGGCAGGCAGAATGGGTATCAGGCCAACAAGAAGACTTTAGACAGAACTGAGAAAACTAAGCCTGGATCAGAATATGAAATGATATTAAAACCATCTTCTCCTCTGCTGGAATTTGGTGTAGGAAAGACCAGATATTGTAAAACAAGCAAGCCAGCCAGTGTTGGAAGTAGAGAGATTAGCTCCAAAGAAATGCAAACTAAGAGAGCTAACACTGAAGATGAAGTTAGGGAAGTGGATTTTCAAGATATACCAGTGGGTAAGACCAGATCAGAAAATAGAAGCAAAGAGGCAAAATCAAAAAGTAAACTGTGTCCTGCACCAGAATATGGGCCAGGACCGAGTTCAGGTTTAAAAGTGCCTGGGCTTTGGCTCCGCTGCAGGAAAGGAACTTGCTGGGCTTGTCAATGTGTATCAAGCTTCAACAGCAAAGGATTGCCTTTAGCAAAGGCTTCCTGGCAGAGAAATAGAGGAAGAAGCTTGATCCAAGACCCCCTCCCCGACCCATCCCCAATAGGGAACAGAAGGCAAAGCCTGGCCTAGCAAAGATTTCTTAGAAAGAAATCTCAGTTATTCCCCAGCTTCACAGATGGAGACAAGACTAACCAAACTTGCCAAACCCCAGCCTCTGTTCTCCCTGCAGAAAGTTTGAGTAACCAAGAAAAAGTTCAGAAGCCCCTGAAGCAGCCTATTGATATCAAAAACAGGACTATCTGCTTGAAAGAGTAATACAGGTTTTACCAGGAAGATTTAACCTACATGCTCAAGGAATTCAGAATAATATTGGAGTTATTCAGAGGTGTGAAGAAAAGCCAAAGCTGTGCTTAAATTAGAATTTTATTAGGAGCAGTAATTGGGGTTCACTACCTAAAAGAACTATGGGACATTTATTAAGAAAGTCTTATATAAATTCTCAAAGTGTTCAGATTGTTCCTGGAATTAATGATTAGGATTATAAAGAAGAAATTAAGGCAGTGGTAAAATCTGATATGCCATGATTTATAAAGAAGGAAAATTGCTTAAGCCAATTTTTGCTTCCTTGCATTTCTAGAGTTAACATTGATACCTATCAGGGAAGTGTACTTAAGAAATCTGACCACCCTATGGTCAATCAAGGGGTCTTTTGGAATTCTGTTGTGCGGAAACAACAGCGCCCCCACATGGAATTAGAAATTGAAGGGAAAAGGTTTTTCAATTCTGCACATGTGGTCATTTCCTTAGGCCATCCAGGAAATCCTAAGACCTGCCCACTAACATCCTGTAAACACAACTCAGAAGGTACAAGAGAAGTTAACCAAGACCAAACATTACAAGATGTTAAAATCCTACAGTGTAAAGGGCCTGAAGGGCAATATGATTTAATTGAACTTATAACCTTTTTGGTTGACAGAAGAAAAAAAATGTCTGGTAAGTTACTTCAAGAACAGCTGAACAAATTTATTAAGAATTTTTTCAAACTTTCAAATCATCCTGCGTGTGGTAAGAAGTTCTCACAATTAGTCAGCTCTCTTGGTTTTCTGAGAGCTAGGAGGTGACATTTACATAAAAATGAACTCTATCTAAGTAGCTATACTGGTCCAAAAGGAATCAAATTAACAGAGGTTGCTAGTAGTGCTTTAAAGTCTCCACTGTTAAAACAGAAGGGGGAGAGGATAAATCCTTGTGTGATAAAACTTCATTTAGTCATTTTAACTAAAATTTTCTCCTTACTAAAAGCTTGTAGCAAAATTAGGGCAGATAAACACATTTTCACTTCTACAGAGCAAGCTCATCTTAAGAAGACCCCCGGATATGGGAATTGAGTTTGAGATCCTAGTCCATTTATCACCAGGAGAAAGGTCATACATTTATGTTTCTGCAGTATAAAGCTGATGGACTCCCCTTGGAAGGATGCAACCATGTTTGGAGAAAGATGAAGGACACAGAAGAAATGGAGAAACCACTCAGTCTTAACCATGATTCTGCCCCAGGTGGCTGCACCCCGAAGGGAGAAGCTATTTGTTTATGTTTTCACAGGCAAAGGGGATAGGTAGCCTTCTCTTCATCCAGCAAGGTGCAAAATGCAGGAAGCTGATGCTGTGACCTGATCCTGTCCTGTTATTGAAGTTATCCAAAACATCAAGAAGACCTCACAGATTCCCGAGAATAGCTATCACTGCCTGCTGAGATATTTCTTCCATTGCTGATGCTGTCAAAGGGACACTCTGCGACTCTATCATAACTGAACATTTTATAGAATAGTGACTGGACTATTACAACAGACTGTTCTTTTGCTAACAGATCAAGATTTTGGACTTATCAATTAATGCTAGAATGTGATTGGAATGTAACCAAGTTTTGTATAACTCCTTACCCATATAATAAGACATTGCATGATTGGAATTTGATTAGAAAACATTTGCAAGGGTTTAAGGAAAACACTTCATTAGATGTTAATCAGCTAAAAAAGGATATTTTCTAAACATTCAAAGACGGACTGGAGGACTCTCCTGACTCTGATGTGATTAAAACAATAGGTGGATAGCATGCAAGGATTGGATCCCCGTGATTGGGTTCACAGTATTTCTTAGAGCCTGGGTTCTAGCCTAACAGTGCTGCTCATAAATATAATTTTTGTCTTGGCTATCACGTGTTCCTTCTATAGAGAGCTAAGGTGTGTGAAGGGAAGTCACACAGCCTCCTTGGCCTTTTTGAATGTTGTGCATAAAGCAAACACTGAGGGGAAAAGAAGGCAGGGAAAGAGTGTTTTAAAATGAGCCCTTTATTCTCACACTAAGAAGCTTGGCAGGCTAGGCTTTTAAGGGTAGAGGCAGGCCTTCACCCTTGTGAGTTGTAGGTAAGTCCTAATCAGATTCTCATGATAGTGTTCCCCACTTCACCTTCCTATAGGATGCTGACTCAATAGTTATCTCTTACAAGCACATAACTGATTGCTGTGTGGCCAGCAGCTTTAACTATAGCAGCAAACATTTCTATTTGCTTTATCTCTTCCCGCCATGGCATCCAACTCCACTCATACCCTCCCCCAGTAGTAGATGGGCATAGGAAGATTTTGTCCCCTGACCATGAATTCAAAATGTGTCCCATAAGCCTCAGTTTTTGGCTTGGTTACTTTTTAATATTGTCATCAGATTTGCCTTGACAGCTTTCAATGTGTAGACATTAATCATGTTGCCCCTGTGGTTCTATTGGATTTAATAAAACAAAAGGGAGAATTTTCGGAAACAGAAAGATTTTTCCCAAGCTGTCTCCCCAAATATGCCAAACCTAGCTGCGTGCTACACATGTAAGTGACTATAAACTTGGAGGTCAACGAAAGTCAGTCAGGGGTTATTCTCCCTAAGGGTTATCAGCCATCCAGAGCAAGCAGACACTATTGTTTATTCCACAATAAGTAGGGTTCATTCCCTTCTGATAAAGATAGTAGTTTGTTTCTCTGAAGGAGATCCCAGGGAAGTCAAGCCCATTCAAGGGTGACCAAGCTTAGGCTGCCATTATGAATCTAGTATCACTCCTTCTTGTCGCATGTGTATCCCTAGTCCCTCCCCTTCTTATTATGTGTACACCCCTCTCTCATCCCCTTCCTGTCATGCTCATGCCTATTGTACATCCACTTCCTATGATGTGTATGCCTATTGTACAGCCCCTTCATGTGACGTGTGTGGTTACCTCTAAACAAGCTCCCTTAGTATATATGGGCCTTGGGCAGAAATAAAGAGCCTCTCTCCTGCCCTCTCTTCTCACACTGTGCGTGGACCTGGCTGTTGAGATCATGGCCATCTAGGAGGTGAGCATGCTACCATGGGGGAAAAAAGTCCTGGAATTCGAAGAGAGACAACTCTTAGTATTCTTCAAGCTGAAAGGAAGGAAGACAATTTCAAACCTTGAGTTGCAGCATTGAAGGTTTAATAACAAATATTACTGAAGAAAGGAGTTAAGATGGCATTCAATAACAAACAGAAGAAACTTCTTACCATTGAATAGATCTGAATCACAGTGACCCTCTAAGGCAGGGTAGCACTAGTCCATGGGTTTCTGAGTCTATAACACTTTCTGAGAATAGAAAGCTTTGTCTTCTCCCCCAGAGTGGCTCGTGGTTTTGAACTGTTGACCTGTGGTTAGCAACACAAGGTGTAACCATTATGCTACCAGGGCTCCTATAGTTGTAATTAAAGCACTGGAGAAAAACATGACTCCAGAAAATGATAGAATGCTAACTGAGATGTTTCAATAAATGGATGCACCCTTAGGAGGGCTTACTTGTGCATTGCCCAAGCCAAGACATTTGGTCAAACAACAAAAAGAGATTCATATCTGTGTTCATTCCTAAGCAAGCCATGCAAAGGAACTTAACAAATGAATCATTAATATCACATGTTAGTAACATTTTTGGAAGCAAGACAAAGTCTCATGAAGCCTGGACATGTTGACAGAAGAATCATATTCTGGAGAATATCATGCTTAGGAAAGGAGGTCAGAGAAAAAGAGGAAAGTCCTCCAGGAGATGCTAGACACAGTGGCTGCAACAATGGACTTAAACCTGTAAATGCTTGTTAGGATGGCATAGAACCTAACAGTATTTTATATATTGCATTATATAGTAATTCTGAACACACCCAATAGCATCCAATATTATTATTTCATGGAATTTACCCAGTTTTATACCTTTATGTCCTTACTTGTCATTTTGAAGTCTTTTAAATATATTTGAAATTGGTCGTTTTGTCTGAAAAGAGTTTTGACTTGCTGCTGTGTTTTGAATTAATATAATCACAAATGCTTTATTTCATATTGTCTGAAGAGCTCTGGAAATTTTAAATAACTTTTTAAAAAATTGCTTCCTTCTTAATCAACCCAGTTCTATGGTTTTTAGTGTGTTTATTTGGGTGGGAGATATACATGATATAGATAAATATTTTTATCACTTAGATTCTTCACATATATATTAAGAACCATACTTCCCTCTCTAGTTCTACATTGGAAAGTTATTTGTTTTCAGTTCCAATTTCAGTTAGAAAAACTCTGGCAAAGAGAATGATGGGTGCCTTGAGTAATTGCCTCTCTGCCTCTACTCTGGCTAATAGCGAAGTAATGGGATTGGCATTCACATGAATTTATGTCTCTGTCAAGTGAATAAGCGTTATCAAGGACATACATGAAACTACCAAAAATAAGTCCTGTTTACATGAAATTGAATTTGTATCCATGATAACATGCCTGAATGAATAATAGAAAGATTTTGGCACCTTTGGAACAGCAAGTATGCCGAATCCAAGATGCTTTGTTTACCATTGGATCATGTGCCATTCCAGCGTTATTAGCCATATCATCGATGGCAATTCTATGTTCTTCTCTTAGTTCCTGAACTTGAGAATTAGATGTTAGAGATTACTTTAAAGTTATTTTTTCCATTGCACTAAATGTATCCTTTTTAAAAAAGTTCCCCTAAGGAGACTTAAAGTCGTGTTTACTCATTGGGGTGCAATCTGCGTGGTCAGCAGTTCAGAACCACTAGCAGCACTGCCAGAGAAAGACTGGACTTTCTATTCCCATAGAGAGTGACAGGAAACCCACTGTGAATTTGCTGAGCAGCATTGACTTGATGGCAGTGAGTTTGGTTAAGCTCTGGAAGAAGACGAAGACAAGTACTGAGAAATCTTGTCTGCAAACATTTACTGCTTGCAGAGACATGCTTAAATATGTTTTGTTTAGAAAAAAATCTGTGCATATATGAAGTAATACCCTAGTAATTTACCCTATACTTTCATCCAATAAACCAGTCATCCCAATTCTGATTATTTATTCAACCAAGAGAAAAAAGTGTCTTTATAATAAGATATGCAAAATGTTCACAGTACCACCTTTGGAAATTAAACAAAAAGCCAAAAAAATAGATACAATTAACAGTCCATCAACAGGTCAATGGATAACCGATAAATAAACTGATATATTAGGGCAAATGTGGATTATTAAAACAATAATAAAAAAAGAGCCCCAGTGGTTCAATGTGTCAGCTTGGCTCAAACTCACTAGGAACTCCATCAACAAAGGAACAGGCAATCTATTCCCTTAAGGGTTTAAGCCTGTGAAACCCCATGTGGCAGTGCTTCTCTGGTATGTGTGTTTTCTATGCATCACTATCGACTTGATGGCGTGAAGGGGTAACAAATAATTGATAGATGCAACAACTGGGTTCCAGGACACTGCTCTGAATGAAATAATTTTGAGTAAGGCAGCCTCAAAATGGTGTATACTGTATGAAACCATCTCTATATCATTCTGGAAAAACCAAGCTACCGTGATGAAGAGATCTATGATTTCCAGAGACTAGGAATGAGGGGGCAGGGTTATCACAATAAAAAATAGGGTGAGGAGATTTTTTAAAATTCACCTTTCCTTTTGTTTTCTAAGCATGCTCACTCACACTCTGACTGATGGTAGGTAAAACATCTCTAACAATATGTGAAGATATCTATAGAAAGAGCAAACAGATGGGAAATAATTTAATATTATTTTCCTACTTGAAAGTACAAAACAAGGTGGGAATATATTTAACACCCTTACTTCCTTTCCCATCCTTTAGGCAGAACCTTATTCCTTTTACATCTGCTTTTCTTCTTAAGTTCCCCTTTGGGGAGAGGTGTCACTACCGAGTCACCTACTCCACACCTAGCCAGCCCCTGCACCTCCACTCAGCACATGTTACACCATTTTCCTCAAGTTCTCTGGACATGATCTTCATTAGCGTTCCCTTTGGCAAGTCTATTTCTTCACAAATCTGACACGAGGGATTGTAATTTTATTTTCCTGCAGTTTTCGCTTCTTCAGTCAGTGATGGCAGCTCCAGTTCTGATAGCTTTTGTAGCTCTTGTATCATGGTCATGGTTTTCCGCAAATTAATGCAAGTGGAGCCCTTCGTCTCTTCTTATGTATCATCGATGGTTTAAACCGTGTTGGAAAGTCCAATAGCGAGACACTATGCTTCACAATTCCCTCAGACGTGAATTGGAGTTTTCTTTCCAGCTGAACCAGGATCAGTGGTCTTGATTTCGTATTCCAGCTTGAACAGAAGGAAAGCAATCCAGACTGGAATTAGCTATCAGGAGCATCAGCTCCAGTTTGTCCACTCCTGTCTGCCAGTTGAATAGTTGACATTCTTCATCACGGCAGCTCTTAAGCAGCAAACAAGAATAGCACTTCGTATGAGGAAATGTTGGAGACGCATTGACCTATCTGTTTTCTTTGTGTGGGGGTGGTGACATGACTCAATACATGTATTAAAATTCAAGGAATTGTAAGTCTAAAAAAATCAATTTTACCCTATCCTTGTGTATAATAAGGTAAAATATTTGACCATAGGTCTGGATTCTGATTTGAGTTTTCCTGTTAAATTATTTTTGTCTAATACTGACTAAATCCTTTTTTGTGTAATAAGTAAGCAGCAGTTTGGGTAAATATACTTTGTTGTTATTTTTGTTTGATGCTGTTGAGTTGCTGCTGACTCACAGCAACCCTGAAAAACCCTGACCTGAAACCATCCTCACAGTTCCTGCTATATCTGTGTCCACTCTTCCAGTCACTTTGTTGATTCATTTCATTGGTGGTAGCAGGGTGGGGGCGTCTTTCTTCATTTTGATTATTTTCTACTTTATCCACCATGACAGCCTATCTAGGACTGGTCCTCGGTGGTGATATATCTAAAGTACATGAAGTGCTATCCTTGCTTCTAAAGTGTATTCTGGCTCTATTTCTAAGATTTGTTCATTTTTTTCTGGCAGTTCTTATATATTTAATTCTCCAATTCAAAGACACCACATTTTCTTTAGGATAATAATAATCACTTATAATAATTACTCAATACTCCTAGTGTATAAATATGAATGGGAGGGGTAGGTGTAGAGTATTCATGGAAATAAGATTTCTAAAAATCTCCTAGAACTACTCGTAACCTGTACTGGTCAGATTTTAAACCAGATCCAAGTACAGTAAATGTTCTATAGCAGGTGACACTCCCTCGAATCAAGTATTTCCAGTTTAGCTCACTTCCTTGGAAAGATCATGAAGAGACAGAAATCCTGGGTAATGACTTACAAGTAAACTTTGTACTTATACCATATTTCAAAAGGCTGATAATGTTGCCACTACAGTGGAACAGGGATATATGTAAACCTTAGATACATGGATGGATTTTGAGCTAACACTTCACTGTAAGTCCCAACTTAAAAATAATCAGCTCTTATGAGATGCCTTTGCTTGATGCTAACCCTTCTGAAGAGATCACTGAAGACAAAGGTGCTATAGCAAAGTCTGGTGAAGAAATCAGATTGTGCCTGGCTGTCAGAAAGAATAACATCTGGGGTCTTAAAGGGTAGTTTTAAAGTGAGCGATTGACTACATGAGGTGTCAGACAAGCCCACCTGGAAGAAGCACACTAGTGTATGTGATCCAACCCTGTCATCAAGTGTTTGCTGTCTCATAGACACTCCTTGTAGTTTTCTGAAACTGTCTTTCACCTGTGAAGCTACTGGTGGTTTCGAATTGCAGCCCAATTTGTGACTACTACATCTCAGAGCTCCTTGTGTGATCCAGAATCGTAAATTTAAAAATACAAGATCAGGTCTGCCCAGGAAGATGGCGACGGAGTGACACACACCAGAGGGACTCCGCAGAATCCAGCCCAGGAGAGTTGCTCAGAGTGAAATTCAACGCCACTGGATCGCAGGAGGTGCATCATAAAGATAAGTAGGCACAGATCCACGGGGTTTTGAGGGGCTGGGGGCTTTTGGCTTACCTCAGTGGAAGCCGGCTGGGGCTCAACCCTAGTCCAGTTGCCGGATATGCCTAAGCCGGGACCATTTGGAGCCTGTAGCAGGGCTCGGTCTCAGCACAGCCACAGTTTTTCCCTATCTGCCTCAAGACAGGAACAGGACTCTTGTGGCTCCACCAGCAGGGATCGGGGTTCATCTACATTGTTGCTTCTGTTTGCGTCTCTGCTTTATATTCCCACACAGCCTTGGAGGGCTGCGCAGGGGCTTTTTCAAGGCACAGTCTCAGCCACAGCTGTGCCACGTGGTCTGAGCAGGGAATAAACCCAACCCCCCACAGCTCCATAGGCAGGGATCAAGCTTCAGCTACACGGCGGCGTCTGTTAACATCTCTGCTCTCTGTCTCCCCATTTCTCTGGGGGCGGCTCAGCAGTTTTCTTGCATCCCTTCTTGGGGCTCAGCTGCGAACTACCGCTGGGGCTTGGGGCAGGGAGTAAGCCCTTGTAGATCCACAGGCAGGGAGTGGGACTCAGCTACATAGTTTCTTTGCTTCCCTTGCTTCCCTGTACCCCTGCACAGTCTAGTCTCACTTTTTGATTTTTCTCACCCCACTTGTTCCTGCCCTGCTCTCTCACACTCCATTGCGGACGTATGGGGCACTCCCATTGCCGTAGGGCATTTGCGCCTGGGTCACACCCAGCTAGGTGAGCTCCACCCTGCATAGATAGCCCAAGGCTAGGGTAAGGCCTGCTTGCTCTCCAGGGGATACTCCTCAGACTTCTCACCAGGGAGTTCCTGCCTGTGTACCTGGGGACATAAGGCAGCTCAGCCAACACTTATCAATATTCAAACCAATAGTGGGAACTTCAGCCCAGCCTCTGCAACACTGGTGCAGGCAGTCGATCTGCCATCTGGGGCACTCCCCTAATAGGGAAGCCACAGGAAGATAAAGTGGTAGGTTAATCCCATAGCAAAATCAGCTGTAGGCAGATCGAAGAAGAATTCCTATAAGTCTTCCAGAGAGAGACTAGAAAATGGCACCTGGTCCCTCAAAAACAACTCAACGCAAACAGCCATCACCCCCAACGACCTCAACGAAAAAACAGGAGAAACAAAAGGCAAAGGAAGAAGATGTCCTGAACATAACAACATACATAGAAGAAGCAGACATTGAGATGCCATGCAAAGAAGCTCTCAGAATGGTGCTTGGAGCGATGCAGAATATGAGGGAAACACTACAGAAAAGGGATGAAACGATAGAGGAGATAAAAGACATATACCAAAGGAAAATACAGGAGCTTGAGGAGCAGGTAATGAAAAACAATAGCAGAATCATGTTCCTTGAGAATCAATTGGAGGAATCAGAGAACCGCATCAGTGGCATGGAGGACAGCCAAGCAGACTTTAATAAACGTGAACAAAAATCTAATAAGATCATCAGAGAAGCCGGAGAAAACCTAAGAGCTATGTCCGATACTATGAAGCGGAACAACATTAGAATTATTGGCCTACCGGAGGAAGACACAACAAAGAAGTCATCTGCAACAATAGCGAGAGTATTCTTGGAGGAAAACTTCCCCAGCCTAATGAATGAAAACCAAGCAACCATCCAGAAGGCTGAAAGAACACCAGCACGACGGGACCCCAAGAAGAAATCATCAAGGCACATAATAGTTAAACTTTCAAACTTTGAGGAAAAGGAGAAAATCATGAGAGCAGCTAGGGAAAAGCAAGCAATCACATATAAAGGTTCCCACATAAGGATATGCTCAGACCTATCAGCAGAAACTATGAAAAAAAGGAGAGAGTGGAGTAACATATTCCAAAAATTGAAAGAAAACAACGCAAATCCAAGAATACTCTACCCAGCCAAATTATCGATCAAGATCGATGGAGAAGTAAAAGTCTTCCCAGACAAGGAAAAACTCAAAAAATACGTTACAACAAACCCAGCGTTACAAAAGATCCTCGCCGACTCAGTATGGGCAGAAGAACAACACTCACCAAGCACAAATAAGACACCAGCACATAGAACAACCTCACCCAGAGCACAACAAAGAGAAAACAGACCCCAAGATAGCAATGGTTTAAGGATGGAAAGAAGTCAAGAATGATACACACACAAAACACACACTAATGAGAAAGGAAAGTAGGAAAACTCCCAACACAAAAAGTATAAAATGGCATCACAGAGTCCGCACATGGAGATAATAACCCTGAATATCAATGGCCTGAACTCAGGCATTAAAAAACTGAGACTAGCAGAATGGCTTAGAAAACACAACCCATCAATTTGCTGCCTACAGGAGACACACCTCAAGGCTACAGACAAAAATAGGCTGAGAATCAAAGGCTGGAGAAGGACCTACCAAGCAAACAGCAACACAAAAAAAGTAGGGGTTGCAATCCTTATCTCAGATAAAATTGACCTCAAAGTGCAAACCATAAAAAGAGATAAGGAGGGACACTATATAATGCTCAAGGGAATGATAGACAATGAACCACTAAGCATTGTAAACATATATTCCCCGAATGAGAGACCAGCTCAATACGTGAACCAAACACTCCAAAAGATTAAGAAAGAAATCAGACTCGACAATTATAGTGGGTGACTTCAACACACCACTCACTGAGAAAGATAGATCACAGGGAAAGAAACTCAACAAGGAGACTAGAGAGCTAAACTCCACAATTAGACAATTTGACCTAATAGATATTTACAGAGCTTTTCATCCAAATACAAAAAATTTCACATTCTTTTCAAGTCCTCATGGCACATATTCGAAGACAGACCACATGCTGGGGCATAAGGCAAATCTACATAAATTTAAGCACATTGAAATAATACAGACCTCTCTCTCTGACCACTGTGCCATAAGACTGGAAATCAACAAAAGGAAGACAAAGAAAATAAGAGCAAATAATTGGAGGATGAATAACTCTCTACTGCAAAAGGAGTGCATACTGGTGCAGATCCGAGACGAAATCAGGAAATTTCTCGAAACCAACGAAAATGAGCACACGACGTACCAAAACTTATGGGACACAGCAAAGGCAGTCATCAGAGGAAGGTTCATAGCAATACAAGCACACCTGAGAAAGGAAGAGAGACTCATGACGGATATGCTGACACAAAATTTACAAAAACTAGAGCTGAGTCAGCAGAACAACCCTACTAATTGCAAAAGAAAAGAAATTATAAAAATCAGGGCTGAGATTCAGGAGAGGGAAAATAAAAAAACTATGGAAAAAATTAATATCGCTAAAAGTTGGTTCTTTGATAAGATAAACAGGATCGATAGACCATTGGCAAACCTAACCAAAGAAAGGAGGGAACAAATCTCAATAGCAAGAATAAGGGATGAAAGAGGGTCATTACAACAGACCCTAATGAAATCAAAAGGATAGTTACACAATACTATGAAGGATTGTACTCCAATGAATTCAACAATTTGGAAGACATGGACAAATTCCTGGAAAAACAATCCCTCCCTAGACTATCCTCGGTGGACATCAAGAATCTCAACAGACCCATCGCAATAGAAGAAATAGAAAAGGTTATCAAGGGATTACCCCTGGACCAGATGGATACACTGGAGAATTCTACCAAGCATTCAGGGAAGAACTAATACCAATCCTACACAAACTTTTCCAGAACATAGAAAAAGATGGCAAACTCCCAAACTCCTTCTATGAAGCTAGTATAACTCTGATACCCAAACCGGGCAAGGATCCCACAAGAATCGAGAACTACAGACCGATATCCCTAATGAACATTGATGCAAAAATCCTTAACAAAATACTAGCCAACAGAATACAAAAGTATATAAAACAAATAATTCACCATGACCAAGTGGGATTCATACCAGGGATGCAGGGATGGTTCAACATACGAAAGACCATTAGTATTATTCGTCACATTGACATGAAAAAGTATAAGAATCACATGATAATATCAATAGACGCAGAAAAAGCATTCGACAACATCCAACACAAATTCCTGTTTAAGACACTAGCGAAAATAGGAATGGAAGGAAAGTTCCTCAAGACAATACAAGCTATATATGAAAAACCAACAGCCAAAGTCATAGTCAATGGAGAAAAGACTAACACAATCCCACTGAAAAAGGGAACCAGACAAGGATGCCCCTTGTCTCCACTCCTATTTAATATCGTGCTGGAGGGTTTAGCTAACAGCATAAGGCAAAGAAGTGACATCAAAGGTATTCGTCTGGGGAAGGAAGAGGTGAAACTATCGTTATTTGCAGATGATATGATTTTATATATGGAAAATCCCAAAAGTTCCACAAGGAGAGTACTGGAAGCAATAGAAGAGTTTGGCAGAGTGGCAGGATACAAGATCAACAAACAGAAGTCCATCGGACTGTTATACACATCAGATAAGACCACAGAAGAAGAGATCAAAAAGGTGGTACCCTTCACAATAGCCAAACACAAACTGAAATATCTAGGGATACACTTGACTGAAAAAACAACAGATCTATATAGGGAAAACTATAGAACACTATTACAAGAAACCAAGAGCGACCTCAACAAATGGAAGAATATTCCATGCTCTTGGTTTGGGAGACTTAATATAGTTAAGATGTCAGTTCTGCCAAAGGCACTATATAAGTTTAATGCTATCCCGATACAATTACCATCATCTTTCTTCAAAGAAATGGAAAAACTGATTACCAACTTCATATGGAGAGGGAAAAAGCCCAGAATTAGCAGAGAACTCCTCAAGAAGAAGGACACCGTGGGAGGGCTTGCTTTACCTGACTTTGGCACATACTATACAGCCACAGTTCTCAAAACTGCATGGTATTGGTACAATGACAGATACTCAGACCAATGGAAAAGAACTGAAAACCCAGAAATAAAAGCATCAGCATACACACAGCTGATCTTTGACAAGGGCCCCAAAAAGATCAAATGGGAAGCAGATGCCCTCTTTAACAAGTGGTGCTGGAAAAAATGGATATCAACATGCAGAAAAATGAAGCAAGACCCTTATCTCACTCCATGCACAAGAATAAACTCAAGGTGGATCACAGACCTTGAAGTTAAACCCCAAACTATTAGGGCCATCAATGAGGGAATTGGGATCAACTTGAGAACTTTGGCGCAGGGAATACACAGGCTATCAGAAATAGGGAAGGACACAAACACAGAGGAGGCACAAATCGACAAATGGGATATACTGAAGATAAAACACTTGTGTACATCTAAAGAATTCACCAAGAGAGTAATAAGAGAGTCCACAGACTGGGAAAACATCTTTAGCAATGACACATCAGACAAAGGCCTTATTACTAAAATCTACAGTACTCTGCTAGCTTCCAAAAAGAAAAAAACCAATAGCCCACTTGAAAGGTGGGCAAAGGACTTGAACAGAAGTTTCACAGGGGCAGAAATCCGAATGGCCCACAAACATATGAGAAAATGTTCCCGATCTTTAGCCATAAGAGAAATGCAAATTAAAACAACAATGAGGTACCACCTGACACCCTCAAAGGTAGCCCAATTCAAAAAATCAGAAAGCAACAAGTGTTGGAGGGGCTGTGGGGAGACAGGAACTCTCATCCACTGCTGGTGGGACTGTAAGTACGTACAGCCACTATGGAAATCAATCTGGCGATACCTAAAACACATGGAAATAGAGTTACCATATGACCCAGCAATCCCCCTACTGGGCATATACCCAGAAGAGGCAAGAAACAAACCAAGACCAGACATCTGTGCTCCAATGTTCATTGCGGCACAGTTCACAATTGCAAGGAGTTGGAAGCAACCCAAATTTCCATCAACTGACGATTGGATTAAAAAACTGTGGTATATACATACAATGGAATACTACGCATCACTAAAAAGCAGTGATGAACGTATGAGGCACATAGCGGCATGGGAAGAACTGGAGGAAATCATGCTAAGCGAAGTAAGTCAGGCACAAAAGGACAAGTACAACATGAGTCCGTTGAGGTAAGAATTAAAAAAAATTTTTTTTTAAAAAAAGCAAAAGTGGCATAGGGAAAAAAGCTACTGTATACAAACATGTTAGGGGTGAAGACGGTGTAGTATGGAAGAGACCAGACCAAAACCAGGGATGTACATGGTAGACAATGGTGGAGGAGATGGGGAAAGGAAAACAAAAGGATGAATACAAGGAAGAAAAGGGTAGTGGGGTCATGGGGCATTAATCCACCCAAGGGGAGGGTATTGTTTATATCTCCACAGGGAAAGTGGGACCAGACTTCAACCCAGTGTCGCAAGGTGTGAATGCAATATCCTGGCGTGGAGGAGGGAACCGGTGGAGAGGTCTGTGAGGCTGGCCCCAGCACCATAAATTAAGTGGATTCCTGCCCCTCCCCCGAAAAGAATTTGTTCCAAAGGACGACATTGACTCTGCAGCTATGGGAGATGGACATATTTGATCAGAGCACACGGGAGCAGATGAAGGGGCAGGAGGAGAGAGTGGAGCACAGCCTGGCCCACCAGGCCGTGATGATGATGTTCCTGAGTAGAGCAGCCAGTCCACAGAGAGAACAACATGGCTGGCCCTACTATGAGACATGATGCCCCTCAGTGACTAAGGGCGATACAGGGGACAGCACCAGAGACACAGTGTGGGAATTGCACCTGACCTAATCCCACCACATCGAGGCAAATCACTGGCGGAGTGCAGCGGAACAGCAAGGGAATGGAGTGGCAAGGTCCCCAGGGAATGCTGAAAGTGGACTTTGGGGCCAGGGCGTGGTGCCCCAACAGACTGGACTGGAAAACGCTCCTAAGGGCCAGCAAACAATCCCTGAACTAACTACAAGCTTTTCTCTTGTGAACTGTTTTGTTCTGTTCTTTTTCAGTGGTTTGTTTTTGTTGTTGTGTTGTCTGGTTGTATACTGTTGCTTTGTTTTCCTCTGTCTAGTTTTCGTGCATGTTAGTGACTCCACAGGCCTGTCTGAATAGGACAGGCTGGATGAACTATCTGGAGAAAAAACAACGGGACCGACAGTTCCGGGGGGACTTGGGGTGGGGGGGTAGGGGGGGGGTAAGGAAGTGGTGTTAACAAACCCAGGGACAAGGGAAAAACATGGGACCCCAAATGGTAGAGAAGGGGGAGTGGCAGGCCTGGTGGGAAATGATCAAGGGTAAGGTTGCTTAGAGAAGAGGTATACTCTAGCCCAGGTGGCGATGAAGCATGGTAGTAGGGCAGGAGGAAGGTCAAGGGAGATGGAGGAAACAGCTAGGAGTCAAAGGGCATTCATGGAGGTCTAGACAAAGACATGTACATGCAAATATATATAGGAGGATGGGGAAATAGATCTATGTGTCTATATTTATAGGTCAAGTATTAAGGTGGCGGAAGGACCTTGGGCCTCTACTCAAACACTCCCTCAATGCATTAATACCTTCTTTTATTAAATTGGAACTCTATGATGCTCACTCTCCCGACACAACGGCTGAAGCCAAAGTGGGTGAACAAGTAAATATGGTGAAGAAAGCTGATGGTGCCCGGCTATCAAAAGAGATAGTGACTGGGGTCTTAAAGGCTTGAAGATAAACAAGCAGCCATCTAGCTCAGAAGCAACAAAGTCCACATGGAAGAACACACCAGCCTGTGTGATCGTGTGGTCCCAACGGGATCAGTTACCAGGCATCAAAGACCAAATAATCATATCATTGACTGCATACCTCCATGATAGGATCGCTGAAGACAAATGGGTGCATAAGCAAATGTGGTGAAGAAAGTTGATGGTGCCCGGCTATCAAAAGAGATAGTGTCAGGGGTCTTAAAGGCTTGAAGGTGAACAAGCGGCCATCTAGCTCAGAAGCAAATAAGCCCACATGGAAGAAGCACACCGGCCAGTGCGATCACGAGGTGCCCAAGGGACCAGGTATAAGGCATCATGCAAAAAAAAAAGATATAAGTGTGTGTATGTATGTGTATATATGTGTATATGTATATATGTATGTGTATATATGTATATATATATATATCATATTAAATGAAGGGGGAAGTGCAGAGTGGAGACCCAAGGCCCAAGTGTCGGCCAATGGAGATGCCCTCATAGAGGGCTTTAGGAGAGGAGATGGGTTAATTAGGGTGTGAGGTAGTATCGACGAAGAACACAGCTTTCCCCCAGATCCTGGATGCTTCCTCCCCCCAACTACCATGATCCGAATTCTACCTTGCAGGGCTGGATAGGACAGAGGCTGTACACTGGTACATATGAGGGTTGGAGGTACAGGGAATCCAGGGTGGATGATACCTTCAGGATCAAGGGTGTGAGGGACGATGCTGGGAGAGTGGAGGGTGAGTGGGTTGGAAAGGAGGAAGTGATTACAAGGATCCACATGTGACCTCTTCCCTGGGAGAGGGACAGCAGAGAAGGGGGGAAGGGAGACTCCGGACAGGGCAAGATATGACAAAATAATGATGTATAAATTACCAAGGGCATATGAGGGAGGGGGAAATGGGGAGGGAGGGGGAAAAAAAAAAGAGGACCTGATGCAAGGGGCTTAAGTGGAGAGCAAATGCCTTGAGAATGATTGGGGCAGGGAATGTATGGATGTGCTTTATACAATTGATGTATGTATATGTATGGATTGTGGTAAGAGTTGTTTGAGTCCCTAATAAAATGTAAAAGAAGAAAAGAGAAAAAAATGAATAGGGCAAAAACTGTATAGATGTGCTTTATACAATTGATATATGTATATGTATGAACTGTGAAAAGAATTGTATCAGCCCCCAAAAATTGTTAAAACAACAACAAAAAAAACCAAAAACAAAACAAGATCAGAGAGGGGAATTACCGTATATACTCATGTATAAGCCGAGTTTTTCAGCACAAAAAATGTGCTGAAAAATTGGGGTTCGGCTTATACTCAGGTCAGTGGTACTCCAGCAAGGCTTAACATCTCCCAGGTGATTGCCATTCTTCTGCTCTTCATTCAAAGCCCCGCTGACACTGCAGGGCTTTGAATGTTTGTTTACTCACATCTAAGCAATCAGAGCCATCCTATGACGTGGACAGCCCCAATTCTCAGAAGCACCCGCAGTGATTCACTTACACTGGCAGCTGAACTGGTAAGGATGTGTCTCTGGCTGCGTTCCCTCTCTCCCCTCTGGTCTCTGTGTTAATTCACATCCTACATTTCCCACCCTAGGCTTATACACGAGTCAATCAGTTTTTCTGGTTTCCCAGGTAATAATTAGGTACCTTGGTTTATACTCGGGTTGGCTTATATTGGAGTCTATATGGTACATTAGAGCTTGCATTCTAAGTAGCCAGTTTGCAAAAGGCTTTGGGTGACAGTGAAAGACCACAACCTGTTTGCCTTTCCTCAGAGAGACCAAGGCTTCACATTAGAGAAGGGATGTTGATAGCCTTGCTCTGATTGAAAGTGTGATGGAAAGTGAATTAATGCACCTACAGTTAGGCTCAATTTTAACATCTTATGATTTGTTTTCCCTTTTGACGCATTTAAAAATTTTTTCCTAGATTTTTTTTCTGCTTTCTTTTGGATTGGGGTTTTTCTGTGTCTTATTTTGTTATTGTTGCTGGGGTGTTTTGGCATGATTTCCTTTATATGAAATTCAGGATATGTAAATCTATAGAAACAGTAGGCAGTATAATAATTTTCTAGGATTATGGCAGAAGAAGTTGGGGAAGAATACAAAATTGAAGAAAATGTTCTAAAATTGATTGTGGTGATGATTTCACAGCTCTTATGTAAACCATTGAAGTGTATGACAAGCGAATTATATGTCAATAAAAGTCGGAAAAAATTAAAGTAACCTTTTAATGCAATGTATCAACTATGTCAGTCCTCTTTTAAAATGAGAAGTGTAAAGTAGAGTTAAAGACAAATTTTTCCAGTTCTCACATGTACACATAATCCATATTAAAGTGCCTGAAAAATGCAAGTACATGGATCTGGACTACACTCAAACTCTAAAGTTCCCAGTTGTTGGAAGAGATAGAGTCAGTGAACTGAGCTAAGGAGAATGTTGAAAGGAAATCATGGCTTATAGATCTGTTGATGGTGTAAAAATAAATCTAAGTGTAAGCTGGGCAGAAATACTACCAGGAATAAAAGGTTTATTTAATAGGAGAAGCTTTTATTTTATTTCCTTAAAAAACATGAACTTGAAGATGAGTCACTTGATTTGAGGACTTGATTATAGTAACAGCAAAGGAAATGCTCAAGAGTGGAAAGAACATGGCTAGGAAGAAAGTATGTAGGGGAGAGAAAAGGGAAGACAGACAGAAAGAAAAGCAAGAAGCCATGAACACTATGAATGTGCAGGTGCATGTGTTTTACGTAATATTTTCTCTCATAGAAAGCTGAAATCATTTTTCTTAACATACCAGAGGGTCTATGTTAAGATGTTTACTCCTTCAAAGCTTGGGGCTCTGCTGAAATGGTTCATATTCATCCATATGTCACTCTCAACCCTGGGAAAACAATTTTGAAGTTGAGGATCTACTAGAGCATTAGCAAGTAGCAAGGAGGCGTTATTAACTTTTACTCAACTAGAAAATATTTCTTTCTATTTCCATGTGAGGTGATAGGTATTTGATAGTATGACCATTGACTTCCCAAGCCACCCCTTTTCCATATTTGATAACAAAAGGTAAAAATATATGAATTTTTATTGCTTTAAAACATTTACTTTAATACACACTGGGCATATGAACAAAAGAGAATCCCATGCACTTGTTCAGAAATGATTGATGACTGAAAATGTTTTGTGTCTACCCACAACAAGACTCTGTTTTGATAAAGACATTCTCCAAGGCCTGTTCAAGTTGTCATATCTTCTTTCTTCTCTCTTCCTCATGGAGAGGGAACGATAATCATGTCCAGTGCCTTGTGCTTTATCTAACAATAGCTTTCTTGCAGAATAGACCTATAAACAGTGTCAGTGGAGACAGGGAAGGTGCCTAAAGAGGCCAACCCTTTATTTCTTATTGAGGTAACAGAGATGTTGCTTCTTGGGGGAGATTCTGATCACAATTGGTTACATGAGGTAGAGAGGTCTTTGGGGGACAATCAGGGCACTCTTTAGTGGGATCTGAAGCTAAGCAAATGGTTGTATCAAGACCCTGAAGGCTAAAATATGGGCAGAGGGTCCCACAGAAGGTGATTCCAGTAAAGGAGTAGATGTGAGACCCATCACTCATGTTGTAAAAGGATACATCTCCAGCATCCCAGTCCAGAAAAACTCCTATCCTGCGGGGATGCTCCCTTAGGGACAAAGACACTGGAGAGGAAATGAGAGCTTTGATATCCCCTTCAATGCATGCCACCACCCAGAAATTCTTTTCCGATGCTTCTACAAACCACCCCTGTCTGTTCACTGTGACTGAGCAAACACCCAGAGCCCATCTACATTCAGGTAGACTTCCTCTTCCCTTATTCACTTCCACCTCCCAAAAATGTCTCCCATTTTCAAAGCGATCCTGACCCAAAACACTGCTGATGGTTTCATATTCCCCTTGTCTTTGGTATGCTTGGTGATCACAGTCCTGAGGAACATTATCTTTCCAAGATACATGGTTTCTGTTCTCAGATATGTTCAGGTTTGCATGAGCTGAGTCTGGATCCAAAGAAACAGCCACTGCAGTTGTAGAGAATAAAATAAAAATGAAGTCAGTCCACCAACAGTTTGGCTAGCTCTGGAAAGGTAGAAATCTAAGAAATGAAGAATGGAAGAAAACAGAAAATGAAAGAAGTAAAAGAAGACGGGCAAGGTGAGAAGGTGGAGAAACAAAGAAGAAAAAGAACAAAATAATAACACAAATCCCACTGTGGTTGAGTCAATTCCGGCAGTGTTCCATAAGGCTTCTGATACTGTAAACATTTGGGAAATGGCCTGCCTCATCTTTCTCCCACAGAGCAGCTGGTGGGTTTGAAGGACAGACCTTTTGGTTAGTAGCCCACCCTCATCAGGAGTCTTTTGGAGGCCAATGAGAGGAAGAGAAATGACAGGAGAGGGAAAGGAATTTGTGCTCTCTCCTTTGTCTGGTACTCAAAGCCACTTTATGTGTAAAACATAGAAAGACAGAGCTGGACGATGGTAGCTCATCTAAAAACTCTGGCATCAACTACTCAGAATAATGTCTCTCAATCTTCCTATGAATGCTGTTTATTTACTATTTGCTATTGTTAGTGATGCTCTGTCTGACTTATAACTGCAATGTGCCTTTGCTCATAAGTCTCTTTGGTATCACTTTTCTGTGGATTTATGTAACAATAAAAGTTACCCTATTTTCTTTTTTTCAACCCTAACACTACCCTAACTCTCCCCTATTTTCTTATAAACTTATATTTAATTCTTATAGTATAATGTCGCTAGAGTCAGAAAGACCTGGATTTTGGTGATCAATCTGTACTTAATAGCTCTGTGCTCTTGATGAAATTATTTTGCTTCTCTTAGCCTCAGTGTATCCTCATGACGATGTACATAACACTGATACCTTGATAGGATTATTGACATAAATACCTGAGATAATGAGTAGAGTTAAACATGCAGTAAATTTTATTTTCCATTAATTATTGTAACACTGATAGCAGTAGCAGTGTCAACAATAATACTGACATTCATTAATTTGCTCTTTTCAATTTTTTTCAGTAATTGAAATTTTTCTTAAGAAATTATGTAAAGGATATTAGAAAGTGTTTGAACATTTGGAGGATCAAAAAAATTAGGAAATATTTTTGGTCCCAGGGATTGAATCGGAGTAAAAGTGGCATGCATTAGAGATGAATAATCTACCCACCATTCAGGAAAACTCTAAAATGGTCAAGATATATTTCTACTTTTAGAGAGGCCATCTCTGCCCATTTACACAATAGTCTTCCTGTGACTGTACTGTTCTAGTAATGCTATTCACATGACGTAATGCACCACAGGATTGGAATAGAATCTTAAATGTCAACTGATGCAAAAATGTTTCCCATAGCTACCTCTTGTTCCCCCACACCACTCACCACAGTTTGTATGCTTACTTACCTAGGAAGTTAAGCAGAGATCATATCTGCTTTATTTGGTGCTAAATAAAATTTTGTATCAGTGTATGCGGGATAAAACCTGACAGAGAAATGGTTGTTCTGTTGTGCACAGAGTTGTTGTGGGCCATAGCCTCCTCATTGGCACTTACCAATAAAAGCATGCTGAATAAATGAATTAATGATATCAGACAGTTAGAATTCTGTTATCATCAGCATGAGACTGAGACTGTGAGTGGAAATCTTGGAAGGAATAACCTCCCCCCCCCCAAAGTACTGTGGTAAGTTTTCACAACTATGCTTTCATTTGTACTGAGATTACGTGGGGAAGAACAACAATGCCACTCACCTGCGTTGAAATGTTCTTTTCTCCAATCTGAGAAGAAAAAAAAAATCCAATCAGAAAAAAATGCAGACAGAATATTTTCTGAACTAGTTGTTGTTCCCTGGCTAGATTTCTTGTTCAACAAAGTACAATTTATCTCTAGATAAATCCCAAGAGCATTATAAAATCCAGTGAGCCCTCCAAGGAATATCAGAGTTACTTACCACCATATAAATGTGCTTTTTCCCAATCTGAAATAAAACCGAGGAATTATTTTTTTTATTCTCAAGACGTACCCTTCAAAATTCGAAATTATTACCACCTTATGACACATGAAGTTTGCGAGAGTACTATATCTCTGCTCATCTTTACAATATGAGTTTTCTACCTCCTGTTCAAATTCACGCATTTCCCAAACTTCACCAATCTATGACAAACCCTTTGGGTCTGATCTTCTCCGAGCAAGAGGGTAAGGTAGATCTAAATATGGAATGGTTGGGCTGACAATATTATCTTCATAACTCACCATGATGATATAGTTCCTTCCTTGTGGCTGAAAAACAATAAAACTTGTGAGATCTAAGTACATAGCATAGACTTCCAATTTGTCTTATCTATGAATACAAAGAAAATGCAGAACTTACCTAGCTCTGTCTTGAATGATTCTAAAAAAGGAGAGAAGTTAATAAAACAGATTTTATAGAAAGAAAAAAAGAGTTCTGGTTTCAGGATAGTCTTGCACATATTCTGACTGGTATTTGCAGACATCTAGACCAAAAATTTACTTTAATCGGCAATGACGGTGACCCTTTGTTTCTATCAATAAATTATCTATCTCTACTGGAATCAATTATATTTCTCCCCTGAGATGTTGACTCAATGTCTTAATGGCGATGGGAGTGTCTAACTTAAGCTTTTCATGTATCCCTATTTCCCAGCAGCCACCAGCCCTGTGCACAGTCACCAAATCATCAATTCACATCCCCTTCCAAGTCTGATTCCCAGGGTTTACCTTTGGCTTTGCAATCATCCTCCTTTTCCTTTTCAACTTCAGACAATCTCTTCTTTTTTTCCTGATGTCCCCGGACCAAAACCCCTACAGCACCCATGACAATCCCGAGCATCAGGAGGGTCACAACAAATGCTGCCTTCCAAGGATTGGTCCTGGGGAAGAAGGGCTCTGCCAGAGAGCACAGATCAACTCAAAACTCTTCATCATGTACACCTAGGCCACCTCAACTACCTCACATCCCAAATAACACCTCCTTGCTCCTTGCTTGTCTCTGAAGTAAGAAACACTAACCTGGGATAGAAATGGTTTCCACCCGCTCTTCACCAAAGAAAGGGTTCTTCATGGAGCAGGACACTGTTCTCTTGGAGCTGTCCCTCACAATGAGGGATGCTTCTATGTGGAACAAGCCATCATCATCTGGGGTCTCATCTTCAGATTGTGAATGGATCCTCGTTCCAATTTCATCTTCCCATTGTACCTCAGGCTTGGGAAACCATCCTTTCCCTGTGCATGTCACTTTTATTCCTTCTTCTTCTGGACCCACCATGCGTATGTGAGGACCAGAACCTAGCCCTGGGGAAAAAAGCCGTTTGTCTGAAACCTAGAATTTTTTGTTTTAGGCCAGATATCCTTAAAATTATATGAAACACCAGTGTGGGGAGAGGGACGAAGCATCCTAATTCTGAGTGGGAGTTGAGAACTTCTTTTACTGTCCCCATGAAATAGTTATGTATGTGTTGTGCCAAGTTACAGAAGACTTCTCTGGGCTTGAAACCGTGCTTATTCCTTAGCTGAATGAATACATAGTCTCCACCGAAGCATATCTGTAATTAGATTACAGAAAGATAAAGAAATGGAAGAGGAAAATTTGCCAAAGTTGAAGTACTGAGGTCCTTCTGAAAGATTTACCACGATAAACGTTCACAGAAGCCTAAACTAGATGCTTCATGGAGTCGTTTAATTGACCTGTCTCCCTTTGTAATGGTTCCAGCTTTCATGTTCTCTGTGTGGAAACTCAAAGGTGAAAGCGTCCGGGTGAAGTCAGTTAATTAAGGAGTCCAGGTGATTTCTGATTCCTCCACTCTATTCTCTCTCCTCTGTGTCATCTTTTTGACCCCCCATTTCCAACCCCGCTGCCGGAGTACTGAAGCAGCTAGCCTTTTGTTTTTAGTCTCTTTCTTTTACTGCGCACAGGCTGAATCTAGTGGGAGATCCATGGAATTTTCATCCATAGATAAGCTTGCTAATGTTCTGTTTTATAGATAGAGAGAGAGAGATGATGGTTAGATAGATATCCAGCAGGCAGATACACACAATTCTGATGTTGACGTGATGATATACATAAAGCAACACATTAGCGATTTCCATTATCTTTTTAAGAGTAAATAGCTATCCTGACTTCTAAGACTTGTTTCTGAAATTAAGACTGTCTTGTATAAACCCCTTTCAGTAGAGGGATTCAGTCCTACCCCATTTCCACAGATGTAGGAAATACAGTCGTAATCTCTGTTCATTTGTTTTTGGGGGGCAAGAATCATAAATACAAATAATGATTGGAATGAAAAATGAACTAGAAACAAGGATGACAAACAGTATAGTCCACTCATGCTCGGTGAATGTCAGTTTCATTCACATGTGCACAGTGGCCCCTCCCTTGAGCCCCTTTCAGCATTCCAAAATTTAACTTGGGTCGTGTGTTTCTGTACTTCTCTTTCACTTAGCTACGTAAGAGTTGGTTTCTGAGGCCAGTGCTCTAGTTGTAATTTTCCCTGCACTAGCATCATGCTTTTCCCAAACAATGCATTTACATTTGAGATTTGGTCATGAAGGCACTCAGGCGAGTCTCCGCCCATTGCTGTCCTTATTGGAGGCGGTGGCCTGAGAGTAGGGGTAGATTCTGGAACTATAATGATTGCTTTCAAAGTCCATAGCAACACTTTTGATTTAGTTATGCCTATCTAGCGCTCTATCAGCTCCAAGCGTACATGCCTCTTTATCTTTGTCCTATCCACAGTCCGCCTACCAGTTTACACACACAACACTCATATTTTTGTGGGGGTGATATATATTCTCAAAAAGGGACTTACCTATCACTTTCAGCTCTAAAATGGCCTCTTCGAAGTCATTGCCTTTCTTAAAGAAACACTTATAGATGCCATTGTCTGAAACTTGGAGGCTGTAGATTTTCACAGCAGCTCTTCCCTCCGTCATATAATCTTTCACCAACTCTGTTCTCCCTTTGAAATCTACCAGTTGCTCTCCCACCTGCTCCCTTCCATCCTGATACACATACACAGCCTCGGAGAACTGGGAGCGAAACCAGCGCAGCTCCATGTTCTCCACACTCATGACTGGAGACACTCGGCAGGGGAGCATGGTGTCTGCTCCCAGCATAGCGATAATGGGCTCAGAGGGACCAATCACCACAAATGCATCTGTGAAAAAGGAACGCAGTGAAAAGAGTGTCAGCATGACTGGCCTCCTGCATGCAGCATGTATTGCAATGCACATTCTGCCTAAGAAAGTGGTGATGTACAAACCAACGGGATTTCTGCAAGCTTACAATCAGCAGGGTAATGCCACATTGAATAAATGTGTCACTGCAACGGTGTGTACTTGTGGGAAGGAGGATGCTGGGAAATCACAACACTCAAGTTTGAGTCAGGGTTGTGACTTATTTCTACAGTCTTTCTACCTGCCTTTTCCTCTGTGAAGAGATTCAAACCGCACTCAAGCCGCCTCCAGTGCGTTGAGTTCACTCTGACTCATTTCAACACTATAGATAGGGTTTTCAAGATTCCAAATCTTCCCAGGAGCTAAGCCTCATAATTCCCCCACTGAATTCTGCTGAATACGAACCATTTACTTTGAGATTAGTAGCATAAAATCTAACTCATAGCACAACCAGACATCTTTTAAAGAGGTGTGTGGGTATATCAACCACTTCGACTGATTTAATAATTCTATTTTGAGGACCAGAGAGTTCACATAGGAAAAATAGAAACAAATATTAAAATATTTTACCTGAACCCCATGTGGATATCTGGAGAAGGAGCAGAGAGAGGAGGTTTCTTGTCCAAGAAAATTCCAGGGAATCTCCCATCTTTCCCATTGCAGGGAACAGAATCACATAGAGGAAGGTGCTGGGCACCACTGAGGTCTACATGAAAACAAGACCCACAAGGTGAAAAAAACAGAGCTAGCATGTTGACAGTGCTTCTGTAAAGGCCTCCTAGAACTCTCGGATCACAACTGCATTGTATTTTCCAGTCAGCATTAAAGACGGTCTTTCACATTCAAGGGAAAATGTATGTATATTAAATGTGTGTGTAAGTGTGTGTGTGTGTGTGTGTGTTTGTTGCTTTCATTTTCTAAGGGAAAACTCTTCATTTTAATAGCAGAGATAGGTCTGCTCCCAATCTCTCTAAACTCTTCCCTTAGTCAACATAATTTTGTCCTGTGGATGAGAGAAGCAATGGAGGAGGTGTCTCTAACACAAACGTTTACTCTGGTTTTGGTACAATTTCTACCTACACTTTACCACATGATTAAGTAGACAGCACTTAGTTGGTCCTTATCAATTCCCAAGGTCTTTGTCTGGATTCCCCCATTTCCACCCTCTTTTCCTTCACCCAGAAGATATTTCAGCCACACTCACATATTTTATGCTTTTCTTCCAGAGATGAAAACTTCTTGGACTTCTTACCCTCATTACTGCTGACTCCAGCACCACATACTTCCTTCCTCTTCTTCCTTGCCTGCCATCAGGTGTCTTCTATGAATCTTGCTCCAAGATACCAAGAAGAGACTGCATTTCAGAAAGTGGGTAACCCAGTCGGAGGTCGTGGGTGGTGTTTAAAGACCTTCAGCAAGTCAGAAGCAAGAATTTCAAAACTTCAGATAGTGACCCCGTGGCAATGCCCTTCTCTTTGGCCACTCTGCTGTTCTCAAAATGGAAAGTAAAATTAAATCAGGAAAGAGAACTTTGACCTGACCTGGGTCATAAATCCACCCAATTATTACATGTTAAACAAGGGTGGTGAGGATCAAAGCAATTGATATTAGTTTGGAGAAATATTATGCAGGTTAAAAGCACAGGCATTAGAACTTCACAGAACTGAACTAAAATTTAAAAAATATTGCTATCAAGTAAGTTCTACCCATAACAGTGTTTTGAAGGCTGTAAACCTACAGAAATGAATAGCTTCCTCTAGCTCTCTCAGAGAGGTGTGAGTTTGAATTGCTGGCCTTGCTGTTAACAGCCCATTGTTTACCTTATAGCACCACCAGGGCTCCTTAGTACTTGACTACCTGAGTTAAAAATCTTACCTAGGCTATTTACTAGCTCATGACAAGACACAGTGTCTGTGCCTCAGTTTCCTCATCAGATCTTGGGTTTAATAATAACTCTTACCTCAAGTTTTGGTGAGGTATACATGATTACACACACACACACCTTATTTTAAAATGTACAGGACACATGTAAGTTTTATATAAGGTATTTTATTTTAAATCCATACTCAAGTCACGTCACTATGCCTGCCATTATGGTTATACATTTCCTTCTGGCAGTTAGGACTTTTATTCTGTGAGACAGGGAACTGAAAAGACAGATATATTCAAAGTTTACAACTTTCCTCCTCTCCAGATGTAGATTTCCTCCAATGACATCTGTGTTATATCTAGGTTGAGCAGGAGAAACAGTACACCATCACTCAACAATTCTATGGACTCTTCCATCTCTCCTCCATTGTGTGAACCCTGAGAAAGAAATGGATAAAATTATTATCCTCTGTGTATATCATTCACTTTTGTTTTTAAGATCCTTTATATCCTAAAAATTATAAGATAATTATTTTCCCCACTTAGGATGACCAATAATTCTCTATTGGAATATGAGAGAATTAATAAAGCTTTAATCAACATTTTTGAAACCCTGTATCTAAGGTCAAACATCTATATACAATTTGAAAGAAATAAGAAAGCACAAATAAAACAAAAAGAATTGGCCATATACTTTAACAAAACTATAGAAATGCCATTATTAATATAGAAACAGAAATATCATTCAACTAGAAATCATTCAAACAAATAAGCTACCTTTTTTTTTAAGCTACCCTTTCAAAAGGGATGAGTTAGTCCTCAAAAACATATCCCTGACAGTAGAACTCTTACTGATGCTTCCAGATTTGAAATGAACTTAATTTCCTGGATCAACATTTAGCCAAACAATAGGCAAGTCTATAGAGAGAACATTAACAACGGAGTGCTACAAACACCTTAGAATAATAAATAATTTGAGATCAAAAGGACATCATTTATCCAAGAACAATGTTCAGAAGTAAGAAGGAGGATTAAAACAGGAATTACAGGGAGAAAGTGGGATCAGAGATGTTTCATTGTGAGGACTGCAAACGCTGAGATGACAGAAAATGTGTATGACTTGTTGGATGGACTGATCTGCTCTGTCAACATATCCAATTCACAATTAAAAGGAGAAGAAAGAACATACTATTGTTAAGTGTTGTATTTATGGTGCTAACAACATACAATAGAGTTTTAAAATTCAAAATCAGTTAGGAATTAAAAACAAAAGTTATAATTAATCAGAAACAAATAGAAAAGTTCCAACCATATAAAAAGATGTATAGATTTTAATAATAAAACAATTATGCTATATTAAGTCTTTTACTTTATGACTTGATGAGATCCCAATTTTAACAATTTTGATGGAATAGAAGAACATATAAAGGCAATTAAGATGGATTAATTGAATGATGCAATGTGATACTTGTGTGTCTCCCACTGTGTTGGAGTATCATGCTTTCCCTAAATCTGTTGATATAAATAAATCACAAAATATGTTTGCTCCAAGTGTTTCTTATGAAACGTGCTTAAGTACTGAATAATTTCTTTAGATATTTGGGTTTGCATATTTTGACATGCAACATTTTTGCATGGGAATTAGTGATGCTGCCCTATGTCAGAAAAAAACATTCAGTCTGCTGACATTAGTCCCTACTACAGGAAAGCCACACAATCTCACTGCAAACCACTCTTCTTAGAGAGGCTGCCACAGCCAGAAGGAAACAGATAAAATCAGCTTGTGTCTCCACCATGCTGAAGTGGCTGCCTTCCACAGACAACATCTGCCAACTCTTCTGTGCTTCCACTTAAAATACAATGAGAAACCAAAACAACGGACAACAACAAAATCCTCAAAGAGCAAACTCAGTGCAATCAAGTCGATTCTGATTCATGGCAACTCTCTACACAGTGAAGCGCTGTCCCTGTGGGCTTCATGTGTTACAGGAGCAGAAAGCCTCCTCTTTCTCTTGAGGAGTGCCTGGTGATTTTGAACTGCTGGTCTTGCAGTTAAGTGCCCAACAAATAACCACTCCACTCCCAGGGTTCCAATGACAACCAGGGGGTGAGTAAACAGAGGATGAGATGTATTCCAGAAGAATTTAACTCTGCCAACACCAAGCCGCTGAATGAAAGGAAATCTGAAACCCTGCTTGTCTAAAAATTGCTGTATTTTGTCCTCACACTTAAACGATACTTTTCTTAGATAATTTTAGTTTTTGTGACTATAAAGAAAATATTTTATTGGTATTTTTTTAATCAAGGAGTGACAGCTGTATGATGAAATATATGCCTTATTTTCTTTTGTAGATAACACATTACCTAGATTCTGCAGCTTTTGTTTGTTTAATCTTGGGAGCTCTAAATAATTACAAGATTGTATGTTTAAATGTCAAAATTTATTTTACACTAATACTTCAGCTTTTAAAATGAAATGCCCTTTTAATCGAAAGTTAATAAAATGAAGTTAAATTTTAGAATATAATGTATAAAGCCCTGGAGTTAGAAAACCAAAAGGGAAGAAAACCTGTGTCAGCTCTCAAGTCGAGAGAACTTAAGGGAAAAAAATCAAGTCTTGAAATTTTTCAGGATTCTTTGGGAAAAATATTGAGCAATGCAGAAAGCATCCAGGATAAAAGTAAAAAAGGAAGACAGTAGGAATATGCAGGCAATGTACCAAGAAATTGGTCGATATTCACCCATTTTAAGAGATAGGGTATAATCAAGAAACAGTGATATTTAAAGAAGGTGTGAGAGCTAAACTGAAGTCAATCACAGAAAACTCGCCCCTATGAATTGAGGGAAGACCAGCAGGAATGTGTCAACATATGAATGGAGACCACAAGTAACTTATGAATCTGTCAACGAATTTGGAACACAGCAACCTGACTAATCAACTGGAAAGGATTCATATTGTGCCATTAGCCAAGAAAAGTGATTCAGCAGAATGTTGAAAATACCAAATAATATCAATACTAATAAGGCTTTGCTGAAGGTAATTAAACATGAGAAATTCAAGCCAGATTCATAAGAGTACAAGGCAAAAAGGTCTATCACTGCTGATTTCAGATGGATCTTGGCTGAAAGCAGAAAATATCAGAAAGATATTTACTTGTATTTTATTTACTCTGCAAAGGTCTCACACTCTATAGATCATAACAAAATATAGATACGTTTTTTAATGGGAATCTCTGTGCGTTAGTCACATAATTTCATATTCACTTGATAAATAAGTCTAAGGGTGGATTATAACTTGTCCATGATCACAGCCTGATGATGCCTCCTTGTGGGCATGGACTTCTCATGAGGCTTCTGGGATCTCCATCTCTTCTTCCCTAGAGCGGGGGTACACCCTTTGTCTGCTTCACGTTCCTGCTGTTGGGCCACTCAGAGAGCAGACGAAGCCACATGAAGATGCTTCCACTGCCACTGGATCCACAAAACTTGTCACCCACTGGCCTGTGATCTTCCTGCATTTGGCATCATTGTGAGTGGCTACATGACCCTGCAGAGGAATTTATGGACTAGTAGCGGACATATGGGCTACTGTCGGACTTATGGACTTGTTCTGGAATGGGCTTGGATGTTTTCTCAATATACAATTGCTCTTTCATATAAAGCTCTTTCCTAGACATATGTGTGCATCCTTGGATTTGTTTCTCTTATCAACTTGGCTTAACACATACAGAACACTTAATTGAGCTCATGAGGAACCTGACTACTGACCACAGGACATTATTTAACAGCATAAGAAGAGACTAAACAAAATTTAAAATGCATAAAGTTATATGTAAGGGTGATGACCTTTCACCAAACTTAATCAGTATCCTGAGGAAGTAATGTAAGAAGCTGGACTATAGAAAGGAACCTGGAGCATCAGGATTAAAATCAGGCTCATTAACAACCTGCCACATGCATATCTTCTTTGCTTGCTGAAAGTGAAGAGGATGGGAAGAAATAACTGAGGAAGAGAAAAACTACAGACTTACTATAGATTACAACTCAATGTAAAGAAGACAAATCTTAACAATTGGACCAAGAAGCCTTATGGCGTTAACTGAAGAATACAATGAAGTTGTTATGGATATGATTTTGATTGTATTCATAATCAACATGCATGGAAGCAGCAATCAAGAAATAAAATGATGTGTTACATTGGGCAACTATGCACAAGACTTCTTACAAGTGTTTAAAGTGCAAAAATGTCCCTTTGCGTGTTAAAGCACTGCCTGATCCAAGTCATGGCACTATCTATCATCTCACATGCATGTGAATGTTGCACAATTAGTAAGGTGGCTATATGATTTATGCTGGTGGCAAAGAATATGGAAAGCATCAGGGACTTGTAGAAGAATGGACAATTCTGTCTTGGGCAATGAACAAGAAAATGTGGTGAAGAATGTTGATGGTCCCTGGCTATCAAAAGAGATAGTGTCTGGGGTCTTAAAGGCTTGAAGAAAAACAAGCGGCCATCTAGCTCAGAAGCAACCAAGCCCACATGGAAGAACACACCAGCCTGTGACATCATGTGGTTCCGAAGGGATCAGTTATCAGGCATCAAAGAACGGAAAATTACATCATTGTGTGCACACCTCCATGATACAATTGCCGAGGACAAACGGGTGCATAAGCAAATGTGTCGAAGAAAGCTTATGGAGCCAGGCTTTCAAAAGGGATAGTGTCTTGGGTCTTAAATGCTTGGAGGTGAACAAGCAGCCATCTATCTCAGAAGCAACAAAGCCCACATGGAAGAAACACACCAGCCTGTGTGAACATGAGGTGTTGAAGGGATCAAGTATAAGGCACCATCAGAAAAAAATAATCTTACCATAGTGAATGAAGGGGGAAGTGCAGACTGGAGACCCAAAGCCCATTTGTTGGCCGCTGGGAGATCCCCTCACAGAGGGGTCTAGGGGAGGAGATGAATCAGTCAGGTTGCAATGTAGCACCAATGAAGAATACAGCTTTCCTCCAGTTCCTAAATGCTTCCTCCCCGCCACCCCCACCCCAACTACTATGATTCGAATTCTACCTTGCAAGTCTGGATTGAGCAGAGGATGTACACTGGTGCAAATAGGAGCTGGAGGCACAGGGAATACAGGGTGGATGATCCCTTCAGGACTAGGGGTATGAGGGGCGATACTGGGAGGGTAGAGGGTGAGTGGGTTGGAAAGAGGGAACCAATTTCAAGGATCTACATGTGACCTCCTCCCTGGGGGATGGAAAACAGAAAAGGGGGTGAAGGGAGATGCCAGACAGGGCAAGATATGACAAAATATTAATTTATAAATTATCAAGGGCTCATGAGGGAGGTGGGAGCAGGGAGGGAGGGGAAAAAGAGGACTTGATGCAAAGGGCTTAAGTGGAGAGCAAATGCTTTGAAAACAATTAGGGCAAAAAATATACAGATGTGCTTTATACAATTGATGTATGTATGGATTGTGATAATAGTTGTATGAGTCCCTAATAAAATAAAAAAAATAATTTAAAAGTTTCAAAAAAAAGCCAAGCTGGCAACATTTCATCTGACATGCTTTGGTCATGTTAAGAGAGAGACAAGCCTCTAGCAAGGAAAATCCTTTTATAGTTGAGTAAAAGATCATTGAAAAGGAGGACGATTCTGAAGGAGATGGATTGACACAGTGACTACAACAAAGGACTGAAACGTAGCAATAATTGTGTGGATAATGATTCATCCAGTTGGTCTTATGGTTGCAGTAAGTCACAGCCAACTCAATGGGATCTAACATTATGAAAACACTTTCGGTCCAGGGGCTAGGATTTAATTTCAAATTTTACATAACCAAAGAAGTCAAAAATTAAAGTAACATATACCACATTATTTAGAATAGAAACAAAACTATTTTGGTGTAATAGTCTTTTTGGAATCCTGTTTATCTCTCTTAGGATGAAATGAATAGAAAGAGAAATAAGGAGCATTTCCAGGAGATGTAAGTATTAAAGAACAGATACAAATTGAAAATAGGAGGTTTTCTTACTCCTTGTGAATAACATTGGACGAGGTTTCCATCCTGCCCTCTTTCAGAATTCAATTTAGATAACTTATTGTATATTCTGATCATTAACCAGCAATGTGAATAGGCTAGCCCTCAGGTAGCAGGCCGTAGAGAGTGGATTACTACCTCTCCCAAAGGCACTACAAGGAGAAACAGACTAGCAATTGGAGACTTGCCTGTGTTTGCCCTTGATGACATTGTTTCACACCTACACATGTGACATTATTTATGGGCAAGATCTAATTCTCTTTCCAGGTGGACTTTCTGAGTAACTGGCTCTAAAGAGAGTGGTGTCATTGGTCTTCATTTCCATGGGGGTGACTCACAAGCAAACCCTTTTGGATTTATGAATGTTTCAGGACTTTCAGAAACTTTATGAAGTTTTATTAAATCTTGCTGTCGGTCTCGTTGTTTTTCCTCCAGATAGTTCATCCAGCCTGTCTTATTTAGACAGACCTGTGGAGATAATAACATGCACAGAAACAAGACAGAGGAAAACAAATATACACTATACAACAAAACAACAACAACAAACCACTGACAAAGAACAAAACAAAAGGCACCAAGAAAGAAAAGCTTGTAGTTAGTTCAAGAATCACTTGTTGGCCTTTAGGAGTGTTCTCCAGTCCAGTCTGTTGGGGCACTACACCCTGGTCCCAAAGTCCACCTTCAGCATTCCCTGGGGAACTCTCCGCTCCATTCCCTTGCTATTCCGCTGCACTCCCCCAGTGCTTTGGCTCAGTGTGGTGGGATCAGTTCAGACGCAATTCTCGCACTGTGTCTCAGGTGCTGTCCCCTGTAGCACCATGGATCAGTGAGGGACATCATGTCTCATTGTGGTGCCTATGGCTATGCATTTCTTGACTTAGGACATTTTCTAGAAAATGGTGCTCAGTTTCAGCATTTCACAGAGGTCATTTCCATTTTCAGGGAGCTGTAGCTTATTTTATTTGCAGTTTGGGTGAAGGTAGTGGTGCTGTGTCGTTTATTGCTTCATGAGTGATTGCTATCGTCTGAACTGTTGTGTGCATTTGAGGTGGTATCACCTGGAAGTGTGTGGGGACAGGCATTTGTTTCCTTCTGTTTTGAACACAGTTTGTCCTTTGGAAAGATAAAATGCCTGCTCATTACTCAGGCAGTAGAATCTGGCATTCCATTACCAAGAACCCTTTACAATACCAGAGACCCACTTTAAAAAGTTTTTTCCGTGATTTTTACATGGGCCAAGTGAACTGGAACTGTTTGAAATGATGTTGCTTTTGTTGTGCTACTTGGACAATGTTGTGCAGCTGTAACATTGAATATTATAAGGGGAAATTCATGAAGGGAGTAACCGTATAACCTATTTGCTACTTCTGAGGCTCAGTGAGTGTTTGACCTTCATCCAAGTTGGCATCCATTGGGAGAAGCTGCTTGTGGGTCAGGTAAAAAAGTGGATGAGAGCCTATCATAGACTTCAATTTTAACATTAAGGAAATGTTATTTGAGTTTTATTTTGTCCCCCGTTTCCATGAACAAATTATTTTTGAGAAAAATTTAAATGACCCATTCAAAGACTGCAATATATATATATATATATATTTATATTTATATTTATATTTATATATTTATTTAGCTGCTTTGATTTTGTAACATGTGGTGAGGATTTCTAAACCTGTAAAGAATTGCCATCTTGGAAATCCACAGGGGCAGTTCTGCTCTGTCTTCTAAGTTCACCATGATTCTGAAATAACTAGATGGCAGTGAGTAGTTTGCATGCTTATAAATGAAATTGCTTTATGATTATAAAGAATCTATGAAGTGGTTAATTTTTGACAGATTTTTGTATAAAACAAATTTAGAATCAAGATCTTTACAAGTAACTTGAATTAGATATTAAGGAATGCATTTCACTTAGGGAATAATAGAGATTATTAAGGTAAAGCCAATTTCTTCAGTTGTTTAGGTTAAAATTTTGCAAACTACTAGATCTAATGTTTGAGAGCAGCTAAAGAAAAGGAGAGCTGAGGTCTGAGCTTCTCAGGGTCCCAGGGAAACTTTATCAGAAACAAAAAAGCCATCCTAGATTACATGTAGAAATAGCCTTGGTGATGCAGTGGGCCAAGCTCTGGGAACCTAATCACAATGTGCTCTTCAAGCCCAATAGTCACTTTCAGAAAGCTCAACCTGCCTACATGCAAGTTTTCAAGCCTCCAAAACACGCGAAGCAGATTTTACTCTGTCCTGTAGGGTTGTTGTGAGTTAGGACCAACTTAATGACAAATTTATATTTTTTAATGTAGCCCTTTTAAAAGAATGACAAGGACTAAATTTAGATGAAGTAAGAAAAATAACTTTAAATGATTGTACTGGTGAGATTTATGTCAACTTGACCCTATGTGAAAGTGCAGTGCAGTGGTGGAATCCAGCCTAGCAGTCAGGTGGTAGCCTTGTGATGCTTTCGTGGGGATTTGGCATTGTTATGAGACAGGAACAACGTGTACTTCCCCTTCTAGGGCTCTTCACCTTCCTTCTTGCTGGCACTTTGTGTCTACCACCAGGAGCAGCCCCATGAGGGATGCCTGACCCTAGGTACGGTCTTTGTGCTATTTTCTCACTAACCTTGAACAAAACGACTCCGTATCGACTGGCCTATGACCCTACTGTAGTCCCATTCTTTTCTGCCTCCTCAGTCTACAGCTAGTCACATGAGTCTGAAGAGGGCACTGGATGGCCTCATGGACTCATAGACTTGAATTGTGCTAGACTGGAATAATATAAAAATTGGTCTAGACTTCTTGATATAAAGGTCTTGCTTTCACATATGAGTTTCATTGGTTTTGTATCCCAAGATAACCCAACCTAAAACAATGATTAAACTTTATTTCTTCAATGTTGCATTGTATGCAAAGAGTTTTAACATCTTTAAGTAATTTGCTGATATTGAGTTAACAAAATTTTTAATAATTTGATATTAAAAAATATATATAGGGGCATATAAAATAGTTTGTTCATTGTCCCCTTAAGAGGATTAATGTAAGAGGTATGCAACAAGAACAAAGTTTAATGTGTCATTAATGATCAGTTTATTTGATATATTTAAAGAGTTACCTCTATGAATAAGTTCAATAGTTTAAGATTTTGTAAGAATCTTTATTACTAGTAGTTGAAATTTGTCATTGCAATAACAAAAATATATTTTTATTATCAATTTCATTATTTAATAAATTCTTTGGAGAGTCTGGCTTCCAGTACAAAGATCAATTAGATTCACCAAACGACATGGTTCTGAAAAAATCTGATATCCAAGAGTCATTTCTCAGATTATTATACATCCCTGACAATTCCAAACTTCATGAGAAGTCATGTATTCTACACTTCACTTTCTTTGTGGTAGTTACCTTAACCTATGCCATTTTTGTCTTGTTTCTCACCTAAGCTACCATGGGATTATATATAACTTCCTGCATTGCTCTAAGACAGTTATGATTGTGTGACAGTCTGGATGATTTGATGTGCAGGTCCATCTAGACAAATCTGCCTATAGACTCATTAAGACATCCAAGGAGATTGCTTGTACATTACATATATTACTCTTAGTATTCATAGTGGATATTTACAACATGTGATTGTTAGTTTTATTTAATAGTTATCATTTAAATTATTTTCATTTTAACTTCTTTATTTTGAACCTAGTTACTTATCTGTACATTTATATCAGATGTTCCGTAACTTGATAGTTTGACATTATATCTGGGTTTTAAAAATTAAGATTAATTTTTGTTTTAGGTGGTATTTTTGTACAACATACTTTCTGACTCTTAATTAAATTTATTTAGCTTTATATTGGTTCCAAATTCCCATTAAGTCTTTCTTTATAAATTCTATTATTAATTAACCAGGGCCATGTCAGGTTTTGTTATCTACAGGTAAGCTTTTGCTTTGTGGACCTGTTAAAACACTTAAAAAATAAATAGACATCAAAAAAGGGTACGCTGAACTTACAAAAAGGACTTATAGGAGTAGATTTAATATTTATTTACTCTTCTTAGATAATACATTCTAGAAAACTGACAGATGTGCTTTGACCCTGTTCTACAGGGTCACAATGAGTTAGAATCGAATTGATGGCAATGAGTTAAGTTTAGTTCTTATCACTGGTATGATAATTCTATATTATTGGCTATTTTAATGATGCAATTATTAGAATGATCAAATGTTTCATGGATGTTGCTTATAAGATTATTTCTTTGAAATCTAATAAGCTGCCTGTGAAGTGGACCACAGATACATAAACTAAGCATATGAAAGAATTTTGAGTTTGTACCTTAAGACTTAAGTTTCAACCTGAGGACAATGTTGTTGCTATTGTTAGGTGCCATCAAGCTGATTCTGACCAGTAGCAACCCTAGGCATGCCAGCATCACATCTGTTCCTTTACCTGAGCCCTTGTTGCAGCCACTGTGCCAGTCCGTCTCTTTAAGAGCTTTCCTCTTTTCCCTGCCCCTCCATTTTGCCAAGCATAATGTCCTTCTCTAGGGACTGGTCTCTTCTGAAAATATATCCAAAGTACGTAAGATAAAGTCTTGCCATCCTTGCCTCTAAGGTGCAGTCTGACTTGACTTTAATCCAACACAGACCAGTTTGTCCTTTTAGCAGTTCGTGGTATTTTCAATATCCAGCACCACAATTCAAATGTACAAATTCTTCTTCAGGCTTCCTTATTCAATGTCCAACTTTCCCAATCATATGAGGCAATAGAAAATACCTCAGCTCCAATAAGGCACACTTTGATCCTTGATGTAACATCCCTGCTTTCCAGTATTCTAATGAGGTCTTGTACAACAGATATTCAACAACTCATTTGATCTTTTGACAACTGCTACCATGAGCATTGATTGTGGATACCAGCAAGACCAAAATTCTTGACTTCAATCTTTTTTTCCATTTACCATGACATTACCTACTGGTCAAGTTGTGAGGATTTTTGGTGTTCTTTATACTGGGTTGTAATCCATACTGAAGGCTGAAATCTTTAATCGTCATCAACAATAGCTTCAAGTCCTCATTTTCAGCAAGAAAAGATGTGTCTCTGTGTATTGAAGGTTTTTAATAATCCTTCCTCCAATCCTGATGTCACATTCTTCTTCATAAAATCCATCTTCACTAATGATTTGCTCAGTATATAGATTGAAGAAGTGTGCTGAGAGGATATGACCCTGTCATAAACATTTCCTGATTTTAAACCATGTGGTATTCCTTTATTCTGTTTGGAAAACTGCCTCTTGATCCATGTACAAATTCTTCATGAGCACACGTGTTTTGGGATTCCCATTCTTCTCAAGGTTTTCAATAGTTTATTGTGGTTCACACAGTCGAATGCCTTGACGTAGTAAAATTTAAGTACACATCTTTTTGGTATTCTTTGCTTTGAGACAATATCCATCAAACATTAGCAATGATATCCCTTGTTCCGCATCCTTTCCTGAATCTGACCTAAATTTCTGTCAATTCCCTGTGAATGTACTGCTGAAATTGTGATCTTCAACAAAGTTTTGCTCACATGTGATATCAATGACATTGTTCTATAATTTGAGCACTCTGTTTGGTTACCTTTCTTTGGAATGGGTACAAATATGGATCTGTATCCATCAGGTGGCCAAGTAGCTATTTCCCAAATTTCCTGGCATAGGTAAATGAGTTCCTCCAGTACTTTATCAACTTGCTGAAGGATTTCAGTTGGTATTCCATAAATTCCTGGAGCCTTGTTTTTGGCTAATATATTCAGTGCAACTTGGACTTTTTCCTTCAGCACCATTGATTCTTGCTCATATCTTACCTGCTTAAATGGTGGAAGGTCAACTAGTTCTATTTGGAACTATGACTGTGTACAATTGGAGGCTTGACATTTTTTTCTTGAGTTCTTTCCATTGCAAATATACTGAAGATGTGCTTCCCTCTTGGTTTTTTAATTCTAGGTCTTTGCATATTTCATTATAATACTTGGTTTTGTCTTTTTGAGCTGCACTCTGAAATTTTTTCCACAGCTCTTTAACTTCATCCTTTCTTCTATTTGTTTTATATGCTTTGTAATTAAGAGCATGTTTCAGGGTCTCTTTTGACATCCACATTGATCTTCCTTTCTTTCCTGTCTTTTAGATAATTTTTGCTTTCTTCATGACTGATGGCCTTGATGTCCCCCAGAACTCATATCTTCTGTCACTATTGTTCAGTGCAGAAAATATGGTCTGGATATGTTTTCAAAATTTAGAAGGGATAAACTCAAGGTCGCATTTTGGCTCGTGTGGACTTGCTTTAATGACCTTCAGCTTTATCCTAAACTTACAGGAGAATAATGATGTTCTGACCACATTCAGCCCCTGCCTACATTTATAACCTGATATTGAGCTTCACCATCTTGTCTTTCCACAATTGTAGATAATTTGTGCTCTGTGATTCCACCTGGGGAAGTCCATGTGTCTTTTATATTGTTGAAAAATGGTATTTCCTAGGAACAAGTAATTGGTTTTCTAAAACTCTATTATGCAACCTCAAGCATCATTTCTACCTCAAAAATATTTTCCAACTACTATTTCTTCCCATTTATTGCCAACAATTGCATTCCAATTGTCAATAATTATGACTGCATCTTCATTATATGTTTGATCACTTTCAGACTGAATTTGGTGGTAGAATTTGTCGATTTTTTATCACTAACCTTTTGAGTTCTCAGGTCTCTTGCTTTGTGATGGTTGGACCAGGGTGTAGCTGCCTTAGCCAGATCCCTGTTTCAGCTGACCAGGCTCACTTCCTGCAAGACATTCCCAAGGAGAAGACACATGGAAATACCCCAGTGCAGCCCTGGATGCTGGAGCAGCCGTGTGGAGACCTCTGCTAGCGCTGAGATGCTTACATGCTCACTGATTCGGCTTCATTCCTGCAGTCAGCATCATTGCGTGTGTTTTGTGACATGGAGGAAGACTTTGTGGATTGGTGTTGGACATATGGGTTAATGGGTTAATGTTGGACTTGTGTGCTGGCGTAGCACTGGGTTGGGATGTTTTCTTGATGTGCACTTAACTTTTTTATAAAACTCTCTCTTATATATAAGTTTCTGTGGATTAGTTTCTCTAAAGCACCCAGACTAGCAAACCTAGAAAATCAATCTTTATGTATTGCATCTCCTTTTTGACCACTTCCAATTTTCCTAGGTTCATATTTTGCACATTCCAATTCTGATCATTAGCAGTATCTTTGCAGCTGTTTCTCCTTACCCTGAGTCATGCCCCATTAGAAAATGAAGCTCCGGAAGGCTGCACAGCCACAGGCTTTTCCTGTTCATGTCACCACGGTCAGCTCCGTTCTGAGAAATCAGTTCCTCTACAGTGACATTTCAACTGCCTTCAGACCAGAGGGACCCATCGTTTGACACGATCTTTGAGAGTATTCTGCTTTCATTCTTTAGGCTTTCCATATCTGACAATGTTTTGAAACTATGCAGAAGCTTTGCAGTGGCTTCTTCTGAGATGCAGACGAGTCCTTCTTCATTGTCTGCTCTTAGTCTGGAAGCTCTGCGAAAGCCTATCCACTCCCAGAGAGCCTGCTGCCATTGGAAATAGTGAAAATATAAGTTCCAGCAGCACATGAGCCGCCACAGGACTTCAAACTGACAGACAAGTGGCAGTTCTAACAATTAGTTCTCATAGTGTGCTCTTGCTTGGTAGTATCATAAAATGATTGCTGGTGATGTGGGTGCTATAGCGAAATACAACGTACAAATCTGATAGTATCAACTACGTGAAACTGTGATGTCACCTTGGCATTCCTGGCTAGGGTGGGTTCAAACCTATCGATCAAGTAGCAGCTTGATGACATCTCCTTGATGTCATAAACTTTTTGTACAAGAGGGATAGACCAAGGGAAGTCTAATCTTCTGTGGCCCTTTACCTTCTGCAACAGCTGGATCACGTGTCTGATTGCTTAACGTCCTGTTGCATCATCTGCTGATCCAGGAGGCATCAGCAGACTTACTGTGGTGGATTAAGTTGGTCGATGTTGGACCTTTGCATCCACTAGCCTGTGCTCTCTGCTGTCTCTGTTCATTCTAATCTGTGTAGTATTCCAGCCAGCTGAGAGCTCCCTGAGATCCATGGAATAGCTGTTCAGGACAGGAGATGAAGTCATAAAGGAAAAGGAAGGTACTCAGAGGGGATAAGACCTCCTACCTCCTGGGTGCCTCTACTCAAAGCTTTATTAGTTCTCCAAAGGAGAAAGTTTACAAAAGTTCATATCAGGACTGTTCTAGGGCACAAGCACGACAGACTCACTATGTTCTCAAACTAACCAACTTACTGCACTTGAGTACATTCTGACTGCATGTGTTCCCTCTGACTGCAGCAAGGAATCGGCATTTGTGCTAAGCTCCTGGCACATGCAAATAGTCATGCACCCCAGGTTTACTCAAGGTTTTTCACTCAAGCAACCCTCCCAGGGGAAACAAGACAGTATTTCGCTACACATCTGCTTTCTTGGTCTACAACTCTGTAAGCAAATTCTTTATATGAAGATCTTTTGATATATAACATGTACAGGCATCATTGGTTTTGTTTCTTTATAGGACTCAGCTTAACACAGAAATAATAGTGTCTGGGATCTTGAAACAAGGGGCTATCTAAGGAGGTATTGGCTAGCCTCTGTGGAAGAAGCAATCCAGACTCAATATGTACAAAGGGATTTTTTTTTGGTATTAAGTTTGCAAAAGACTCGGGTTATCAGTGGACATCCTAAATCCATTTTGAGTCTTCATATAGCTTCAGTCTCCTCTGAATTATTTCTGACTATTAATATGGCACATGAATAACCTAGCCCGTAGGTAGAGTGCCTTACAGAGTGGATTGCTGCCACTCCCCTAGCCAGTTCAAGGAAGACTACAATTTGCGGATTTATCAGGGTGTGTCCTTAATGGAAATTAGGGTCTTAGGGTCAAATAGTCTCGAGTCACATTTTGACTCCCTTGGCTGGAGGGTCCCTGAACCAATCTTGTAAACTCTTCTAGCTAGCATCGTATATGTGGGCCCACCATGATCCCAATCTTGCTTCTGTGGTATTGTCTGCAACTGTGCTGCATTGATCTGCTGTCAGTTTATGTTCTGATTAAGTGCTGGGCTTCTTTCAATCCTTAGATGGCATAATCACAGGTTGGTTTCCCTCGTCTTTATAATGGGTGTTGTCATATCTTGTCCTGTTTAAAACTTAGTGAATGCATCTCTGTAAATTATAATTTGAGTTCAGGGCATCTTTTCTCCCCTTCAATGCATTGAACCATCAGCACACCCTATTTAATGCTCATTATGATTCCAATTAATGCTTATTGAGTAATAAAACCTTTTTTTTAATAGGTAGGTTTTCTGGGTTGAAGGTAGATTTTTAGTTACTTTTCCCCCAGGGAACTTTTTCTAAACATTTACTTCGGGTATCTGACTAAACTCTTAGTGGTCCTATAAGACGGCATTCTCCCCCCTGTGAGTTTCTGAGATTGTAACTCTTTCTGTGTTGGCATCAACTTGATGGCAGTCAGTTTGTGCTTTTGTTGTTGACCAAACTACTATTGGCTCACATACTAATATTATGTAGTAACAATCTGTGTCCTTGATTGTATTTCAGCTTAATGTGACATGAAAAAATGTGAATTAAATGTGAGAAGAATGTGAAATGGAGCACAGCTTATGTGATGGCCCGGGAGAATCACGTGTTTATTTCTATTCTATTTAAAGTCCTAACCTTCTTTGAAATTTAGAACTAAAGTTCTTGAAGGAAACCATCTACTCTTAAACCCGTTTTTCTTGCACAGCCATGCAGGTCACCTCAATTGTGAGTAATTATGTGAAAGAAAAAATCAGGCTCTCTTAGAGCTTATCTCCTCCTCCTGCACAGTGTGGGTCTAGGCTATTGGAGGTTATAAGGGAGCTACACCCAATGCTATCATTCTACATTGCAGCCCTGGTCAAAGTCCTTTAATGACTGGATTAATTCCACTTTCAGAGTCTTTGGAAAAACTGGAATGGGTCCTTGGCTTTTTGGATAAACTTGTGCTAGAAGAAGTATTCAAAAGCCAGTGTTTCCAACAGGCCTGCTTACCTCCCAGCCAAGAAGATTTTCCCCATCTAGGAATAAGTTAAAGGACTTAGGTCCCATCAACCTGCTCAGATACTGACTACAAGAACACGGAGAGCCAAGCCTTGCAGGAGTACTGAGAAACCAGAAGCTCCAGAAACTCCTGTGTTCAACTCATGTGGTAAGAGAACAATGTGTGGTGCTCTGCTCTGCAGGTGTGGATGCTGCAAAGGGAAGGGCTTGAATGCTCGTTCACAGGGTGTTTTAAGGGTAAGCCACAGAGGGGAATTTGTAAATGAGGAATAAATGAATGCAAGCAGCAATCAGTAAGATTGGCTGAAAGGAGTAGACTAGCTTTTGTGTCTAATTTTATTTCTAATCATTGAACTAGAAATTTTTGATTTAATGAGAGCCTGGGTGAGATAATTCCACTGATAAACAATAGAGTCCACAGGATGCAGGAGAATAATCTCAGGTTTACCATTCTCCACACCTGCAGAGGAAACTGGTGGTTTTCATGTAAAAGTCAGGGAAAGCAAACAACATATTGTGGTTGGAGTAGGGAAACCAGAATTTAAAAAAATTTCTTAGAATGCTTATGTTAAAGACTGTGAAGGATATATAGTGAAAAAACAAAATAGAACACAAACAAAAAAGCCACCAAACAAACGCATGAACAAATGTCCAAGGTTACTTGTAAGTCTTTGAACGAACCCTTTTTGTTTTGTTTTGTAAGAATTTTAACAGGGTTGCTTTTCTTCTACAGAGTCTCTAATTGTAAGAGTGAACACATCTGTTCGTCTGGCACACTCCATTTTCTGCTCTGAAGATGGTGGATTTTCCGTGCTTCTCTCCAGCTCGGTTTTCCATCCATCTTCTCCTTCTCCTGGCATCCACGTGCTGCACAGCAGGTCAGTGCTCTGTCTCATGCATGTTGTTAATTCATTCGTTACAATTGCTCTTTTGATGTAATCCACATAACCTGTTTCCTGTCAAAAATAATTATTCTAGTTGTCAAGTAAGGTGTGTCACCTACTATAGGAAATCCGTAGGTGCTGAGTAGGGATGGGGCAATCTCCTTCCCAAAAGCACTCCTTACTGCTTTGAGTTGTCCTTTTTAGCTCTCATAATATTAATATTTTTCTAAATTGTTATTGCGAATATTCTTTTTTGTTGTTGTTCAAGGATCATTTTGTTGGCTTTTAGGAGTGTTTTTCAGTCCTGTCTGTTGGGGCACCACGCCCTGGCCCCAAAGTCCACCTTCAGCATTCCCTGGGGACTTTGTCACTCCATTCCCTTGCTGTTCCGCTGCACTCCCCCAGTGCTTTGTCTTGATGTAGTGGGATCATGTCGGGCGCAATTCCCACACTGTGTCTCTGGTGCTGTCCCCTGCAGGGACATGGGTCAGTGAGGGACGTCATGTCTCATAGTGGGGCTGGCCATGTGATCCTCTCTGTGGACTGGCTGCTCTAATTAGGGTCATTGTCCTCAAGGCCTGGTGGGCCAAGATGTGCTCCACTCTCTCCTCCTGCCCCCTTGTGCTCCGATCAGATATATCCCTCTCCCAGGCTGCAGATTCAGTGTGGTGATCTGAAGTAAATTCTCCTGAGGGGAGGAGCAGGCGTCCTCTTAGGTCAGAGGAGCATATTCAATTTTAAGCAGTTCATTCTGGAAATAATTGTAAAAATATACTTGGTCACGGAGACTTCTGCATCAGAGCAAAGATATCGGAATCAAGATTCCGAAGTTCAAGCTGGTTGTGACCTCAGTTGAATTATCTCTGAGACTGCCCTGGCCTATAGCACACAGCAGCACAAACCAAGGAAACGTTTCCTTTGTATGATTTCTGCATCATTTCTTATGGATCAGACAGTGTTTTGTTTATTATTCATAAGGTTTTCACGTACTGGGTTTGGGAAGGAGATCACCAGGTCTTTTTCCATTGTCTTTCTTGATGTGAAAGCTCTACTGAAACCCAGTGAGCATTAGGGTCCTACCGTGAGTTGAAACTGTCCCACATGAAGTGTTTGATTAGGCCACGAGACCCTGCATGGACTTCCAGATCCACCATTCAGCGAGTAAATAAGTATGAGATCACAATAAAGACATCTTGCTATTGTATCTCTAATGTTAATTAGGCTATATATATATATATATATATATATATATATATATATATATATATATATATATATATATACTGTCCATCTGCATTGACTCTCCCATACTATGCAAGGAATAGCTTCCAAAGAGATGCGCTCACATGTATGTGTGTGCATGTATAAATCATTTGCATAAGAACGTTCACTGAAAAATTGTTAATCAAGATATTAAGTCAGAAACAGTAAAATTGTGCATCAGTGAAATCGTTTGACATTAAGCAGAGTTAAAGAAAATCAGATAAAGTTAGCTATATGTACTTAAATGATTCCTAGCCCTTGTCACAGAACTGGATATATAATAGTCCTACTTTTGTGAACTAGGAACCCTGGTAACAAGTGTGAAATGCATTAGGCTCCAAACTGCAAGGTAAATAATTTGAAACAACCAGGAGAAAGACGAGGCTTTCTACGCCCTAAAGTTACAGTTTCACAAACACACAGAAGCAGTTTTATCTTGTCCTATAGGGTCACCATGCATCCGAATCAACTTGATAGCAATGAATTTTGTTTTTGTTATTATTAATTTATGTGAAAAAGAATTCATTTTCCTACTAAATTTTCACTGAACTGTTTCATATCCTTTTCTAGATCAAATTGCTTACATAATATATACCAGTCAATGAACTAATGAGTGATATCCTTTAAGTTACAGGTATACCCTGAGATTGACACAAGATTCGAGAAAAAGAAAGGGCCATGCCCAGCATGTAGCATAAAGATCACTCTTACGCTCCCTGTGAGACTGTCTGATCAACCCTCTCTGGGACTGATGAATACTGGCAACTGTGCTCACAGGCACTGTCCTCACGGTCACCAATAAGAACATCCCTTTCTGAAATCTTTATTTTTTATCTTGGAGTCATTGCATAGGTAGGACCTTGAGTCCTGAGCAGCCACAGAACCTGCAATATTCTGATTCTCACATCCTACTTAGGGGCACCCGCCTCACCTCTCAGAGCTCTGAGCTTTCAGTAGTAAAATTAATGTTCAGGCAGATGGCTAAGATGACTGAAAGGGTCACCCTTTATAATTTAGATACAAAGTCCTTTTAAGATCTGCCACATCCTCCATCTCTTCCTTGGGCAATCCACCTACACTGTCAGCTCAAGAACATACTTCTCAATACTTGGAGCCACAGGTCTCTAAGTCTTGCTCCAATTCAGGCAGAAATATATATGTATAGAGAGATTTAATAACTTCATATTTATTTTGATACAATTATTCTTACCATATAAATCCTCCTTTTCACTTTGTAATAAAGCACTCATAATACTCTCACCTTCCAACATGGGGTAACCTAAAACTGAAGGGCAGAAATATCTGCCTATTTGCCTAAGGAAAATGATCTGGGAGACAGATATGAAAGAAGACACAAATATTTTTCATGTACCAAAATGTAGCAATGGCTTTATAAATTCCCTTGGCTCATTTAAATAACAAAAACTCTTATACAATTTTTATCTAACTTATATATGGATACTATTTGTAAATGAATAAAGAATAATAAATGAATAAGGGCAATTTAGGAAGAAATGATGGCTTTGAATGATGGTGTTGGTGAAGAAAATTAAATATAATGACTTAAACTGCTAGAAAACGTACACTAAGATTGCTCCTTAGAAGTAAATTTGGTGAGAATTCCTCTTCTGTATTTTATAACGCTCTCAAGAGGGTTCAGTCTCAGGGGAACATCATCCTTGGTAAAGTAGCAAGTTAGCAAAAAACCGAGGCAGACCTTCAAGAGATAGATAAAATGGCTGCAAACTTGTAGTTCTTGTAAGTATGAACAAAGATGGAACAGCGTTTCAATCTCGGGTCTCTGAGTCAGAAATGATTAGATTTTCCTAATAACAGCAGTTGTAAATGCATAAACAAATACGTTTCAAACTCTATAAATTGGCAACAGTTTTTACTTCCGGCAAAGCGAATGCCATGGATTGTTAAGAGGTACAAGGAGCATAGTTGACATTTAATGTCTCTTCTGCATGTGTTCTTTATCGTCTTCGTGTCATCTACTCCTTATACAGAAAACAATTCAAATAAGAAATATGTTTGAATCATTTAATAATGAAATGAAAGTTGTCCATCTCATTTGCTAGCACGTATCTTAATCTGTCTCTGATATCCATGCAGTGTTTGGGTTTACTGTCAAGGGACCAGCTGGGCCTGTTGCTGTTGTGCTTGGAGAAGATGCCACTCTGCCCTGCCAGCTCTCCCCTGAGAGGAGCGCAGCCCGCATGCACATCCGCTGGTACAGAAGCCAGCTCTCCCCTGCTGTGCACGTGTACCAGAATGGACAGGAACAAGGTGCCGAGCAGATGCTGGAGTATCGCAGCAGGACAGAGTTGACAAGAGATGCCATAGGCAAGGGGAGTGTGGCGCTGGTGATACAGCATATCCGTGTCTCTGATGACGGCCAGTACCGATGTCGTTTTAAAGATGGTGACATAATCCAAGAAGCCACTGTGAAGCTGAATGTCATAGGTATGATACTATGGTGTAGAGTGTGTATGTTAGAGTGTAAATCAGAGAAAAAATAAGGATATGTATATGTCCAACCGGCATTTCTTGTGCTCTTTCATAAGTTGCTATGCTCTATTACCTTATAGTATCTTTTCTTAAATTCCAAGTCAGACCGATTTGTAAAAATAAGGGGAAGAAAACAACACAAATTTCGTTTTCCTAAAATGCCCTGCAAAATGAATTAACTCGTATTGGTTCAGATAAATATGGACACTTTCTTCAATCATTAGTTTTTACTCCATCAGGAAAGAAAACAATCAGAAGAGTTAAACTTCTCTCCTATTTTTTATGACCTTATTTTCTTTCTGTTCCTGAAATGACCTCAAAGATTTTTTCAGTTGAAGAACAGGCTTTATGCTTCATTTAAAGTAGAATCACAGGCCACTCTCAAGTAGACCGTGAGTACTTCTGACATGTGAACTTTGGTTTAAGATCTACATACAGAAGGTCAGGCTAGGTTTCAATCTCAAAAGTTCGAGTCCAGAAAACTACAGACCTCACCCATGTGTTTACTTTCCTCAGGCTTAGGCTCTGCTCCTGAAGTATACATGACGGGACCCGAAGATGGTGGAATCAGAGTGCTGTGTTCCTCGGGAGGCTGGTTCCCTAAGCCCAAGGTGCAATGGAGAGACATGGCAGGAGTGAAGCTACCTTCCCTCTCTGAGGCCCAGTCTCAAGACGGAGATGGGCTTTTCCATGTCGAGGCATCTCTGGTGGTCAGAGAGCGCAGCATGGGCAATGTGACCTGCTCCATCGAAAACCCTCTCTCTGGACAAGAGAAAGCATCAGCCATCTTCCTTCCAGGTCGGTGAGACTCAAACCCCAATTCACAGTTGTGATGGGATTGGAGGCTGGGAGTCAGGGTCGAAAAGGAAAGCAGGTGAGTTAGAGAGAAGAAGACGTCCTCTGGTGAGTCACTCACTCTGTCTCCTTGGGCTCACGCCAGAGCCCTTCTTCCCCAGGATGTCTCCATGGAAAGCAGCCCTTGCCGGGACAGTTCCTGTGCTGGGCCTCCTCCTCATTGGAACCTGCTACTTTGGGTGGAGAGAACATCAAGCCAAAGAGAGAGAAATAAAGAAAATGAATGAAAAAGCTGACAAGAGAGAGAAAGCAAGGAATCAGATGGAAGAAAAGCTTCAGCAGAAAGGTAAAGGAGGGCAGCAGAGCTAACCAGAAGTTCATAGAAAAGCTGTTCATGTTGCTTGTGTCGGGTAGATAGAGAAACCAAAGGTTTCCCAAGGGCACCAGGGAAACACAAAGCACCAAGGAGTATCAAGAAGTGGCAGTCCTATGACAAGAAGATCCTTGAGAGAGTTTAGATTAGCAGGTATTGTTCAGGAAGCCTGCACAGCATAGCTCCTAAAGCTCATGCCATGCTCTTGATACCTCTGTGTCCGAACCTTGGCTTCTGTTTCGCTTTGTTAAAAATGGTATTCCTTACCTTGGCTTTCTATCAGCCTCCAACAGTAAGCTTCAGAAGCAACCTAAGAAATCTTCAAAAAAAAAAAAAAGAAGAAATCTTCACTTCTTGAGAGCATGGGCAGGTTTGCTAATGACTCCAGCGTACTTCCAGGATAGCTTTATGTAGTACTTGCCATGTGCTATTTGGTGTAAATGTTATCCAAACTTCCTTATTCACTTATGTATGGGATTCCCAAAGGAAGTTCACACTGAATTCGCTTCACATACTCCTTAAACTCACAGGGGAGATACAACCCACTCCGATTGATTTTATGTTTTTTCCTCTTTTAGAGAAGCTACAGAAAGAACTCAATGAGTCTTATTTCTTCTGTTAACTTATGTAGAATATTTACTTCCATTTTAACACCTGTTCTGAGCTTCTCATTATTTTTTTTCTTTTCTTCTTTTCTAGAAGAGCGGAAGGCCTTATACGATGAAGGTAGGCAACTCTGGGTTCCCATATCACTCGTTATCCTGATGCCCACAATTTCTTGGCTCTTTTCTTACAAGTATAAACTAAACACTTTTATGATAACTGATTAGAAAGGAGAGGCACATGAAGCCAGAAATTGATGTCTCACCTCATTTCTCCTGGATTTGTTCTGTTTTAGATTTGGAAAAGGCCATGCTATATCCTGGTAAGTAAGAGTCTTGTCTTACATCTTGTCAAGGGACCCTAGTATCCTGAGATTAAGTGCTATTAGGAAAACACACACACACGCTCTTGTCCACCACCTACAAGTTATTAAATCTTATCCTTACCTAGTAACATGACCAGTTGCATTTATACAGGTCTAGACAAAGACATGTACTTATGCAAATATATATATGAGAATGGGGAAATAGATCTATGTGTCTATAATTATAGGTTTATTATTAAGGTGGCAGAAGGACCTTGAGCCTCTACTCAAACACTCCCTCAATGTATGAATAATTTCTTCTATTAAATTGGCATTCTATGATGCTCACCCTCCCAACACAACCTCTGAAGCCAAAGCAGGTGAACAAGCAAATGTGGCGAAGAAAGCTTATGGTGCCTGGCTAGCAAAAGAGATAGTGCCTGGCGTCTTAAAAGCTTGAAGGTAAACAAACGGCCATCTAGCTCAGAAGCAACAAAACCCACATGGAAGAAGCACACCAGCCTGTGCGATCATGAGGTGTCGAAGGGATCAGGTATAAGGCATCATCAGGGGAAAAAAATCTTAGCATAGTGAATGAAGGGGGAAGTGCAGAGTGGAGACCCAAAGCCTATTAGTCGGCCACTGGAGATCCCCTCGCAGAGGGGTCTAGGGGAGGAGATGAGTCAGTCAAGGTGCGATGAAGCACCGGTGAAGAATACAGCTTTCCTCCAGTTCCTAAATGCTTCTTCCCCCCAACTACCATGATTCGAATTCTACCTCGCAAGTCTGGATAGAGCAGAGGATGTACACTGATGTAGATAGGAACTGGAGGCACAGGGAATACAGGGCAGATGATACCTTCAGGACCAGGGATGTGAGGGGCGATACTGGGAGGATAGAGGGTGAGTGGGTTGGAAAGAGGGAATCTATTACAAGAATCTACTTGTGACCTCCTCCCTGGGGCATGGACAACAGACAAAGGGGTGAAGGGAGATGCCAGACAGGGAAAGATATCACAAAATAATAATTCATAAATTATAAAGGGCTCATGAGGTAGGGGGGTGCGGGGAGGGAGGGGAAAAAAGAGGACTTGATACAAAGGGCTTAAGTGGAGAGGAAATTCTTTGAAAATTATCAGGGCAACGAATGTACAGGTTTGTTTTATACAATTGATGTATGTACCGATTGTGATAAGTGTTGCATGAGTCCCTAATAAAATGTTTTTTAAAAAGCATTAAGTTGTTCCAAAAGTTGATGAAATAAGATGCCACATTTTCGCTTAATTAGATATAATCAAGTAATCTTTACACTAGTTTTTTTTTAACATAACACAGCTATTCCTATCCCTCCATGATACTCAGACATGATGATTCCTTAGAGGCTTAGTATAATTGTGAAGGATAAGCTTTACCAATTTGTTGGCTGAGAGTGTCCACCCTCAGCCTTCAACACAAGAAAGCTCTGGCACAAACCCCTCCTCCAGATTGTATTATATCATTTACAACCCGTGGATCACACTAGTATCTGTACTTCTTCCTTATGGACTTGGTTGACTCTTCATCAGGATTCTGGGATATTTTAGGGACTTGTTAATTATGAAAACAAAGCAAACAATGTAGACACTTTATTCTTCAAAGAACTAAAATCCGATGACTGAAATAGTATCGGGCTTTGACTAGGAGTGTGTGAATCTAATGGAATGTTGCTCAAAGAAAAGGAAGGGCTCCCACCAGATTGAACTAAATTGAGTGAAATTCTGGTATGTCCCTTGAAGATGACTTTTTTACTGTTTTCTGACATATTTTGCTCTCTTTGTTATTTTGCTGGTTCACTTAGGGAAGAGAATGGTGAATGCAATATTTTCATCCATATGTGTAAGGTTTATTTGGGCACGAAACAGAACCAGAGATCCAATTAACAAAGTTTCAGGAGCAGGCTTTATTGAGAAGCTTGCGGGAGGGATCAGCAACTCAGGGCACTGAGTTATTGAAGCCGCGTAGTGGGAAGCTTGAGCTGTGTTTTTATACCCCTCTGGCTGTCAGGCACAGGGGAAAGGGGGGTGAATATGCCTACACAAGGGATTGTAAGAAAAAGAAGTAATTGCTAAATTTTCTGGGAGTTGGGCAAACTGGCTGAGCAAGCGTCCAGAAGTTGGGTAAGCTGGCTGAGCAAGCATCCTGTTAGTAAGAATATGCTTGTTTGGACATTTGTGGTTTATCAAAGGGAGGGGGGTGGGTGGGGTAGGTGAAGGGTTAGCTCAGGGATGGCAGAAATGGCCTGTTGTCTTAGGAGGTCTCGGAGTAAAGATAAGTATGGTACATAAGAGGCTAATGGAGGGCTGTCACACAGAGGGAGAGGGGAAAAGAGAAAGGGCCGTCCATAGGGTATTTCAAATGGACTGAGGCCGGACGGCTTCCTGGGGGGCCGCGCGTGAACGGGTGAGAGCAAGGGGTAATAACTGAGGCCAAGAAAGTCGCAGCTCTTGAGAGAGTTTGGTAAGCTGCTGCTTTATGAGACCGTTAGCTCCCTCGACCTTACCCGAAGATTGGGGGTGGTATGCAGCATGGAGTTTCCAGCAAATGTCTAGTGAGGCGTTCACTGCCTGTTGTACCTTAGATATAAAGGCCGGGCCATTGTCTGACTGGATTGAAGCAGGCTGGCCAAAACGAGGAATGATGTCTTGAAGAAGGTGAGTGACGACTACGTCAGCACTCTCAGAAGAGGTGGGAAAGGCTTCGATCCATCCTGAAAATGTGTCAACCATAATAAGGAGATATTTAAACTGCTTATGCTTAGGCATGTGAGTGAAATCTATTTGCCAATCCTGCCCTGGCAGGTGTCCCCGCATTTGGTGGAGCTGTTTATGAGGGTGTTGAGCACCTTGGCTTTTGGAGAGAGCACAAACGTTGCATTTTGCATGGACTGTGTTGATGGTGTTCTATAGCCGAGTGGGGTGAAAGATGGGGGTTAGAAATTCATATAAAGTTTTCGGCCCGATGTGTAAGAATTGTGTATGTCCGTAATTATCGCTTCCTGCTTTGACTTTGGGAGGATGAGTAGGTGGTCTTTGTACACCCACCCTTCTCATTGAGGAAGATTACAGTATTGGGTGTTTTCCTGTTCTGTGTATGTTGGGGAGTAATGGGGGACAGGAAGCATGTTGAACTAGGAACAGGAGAGGGAACTTGGGTTAATGAGCGAGCAGTATGATCTGTGAAAGCATTACCTTTAGCTACAGGGTCTCTGGAAACCTGGTGCCCTCAGCAGTGAATAATGGCTAATTTTTTTTTTTTTGGTAAGAGGATGGCTTTTTAATAGTTTAGCTATAAGCTGCCCGTTTATGATCGGGGTCCCTTTTGTGGTAAGAAAACCTCATTCCTTCCACAACATGCAGTGTGTATGAGCAATTAAAAAAAACATATTTGGAATCAGTGTATATATTTACAATACATTCCTTGGATACGGCGAGGCCCCGTGTGAGGGCAACCAATTCTGCTTGTTGTGAGGTGGTGCCTGAGGGAAGCGAGGCTGCCTCCACTACTTTGGAAGATGTTACCACCGCATAAGCTGCCTGTCGGCCTCCAGAGTTATTTACTAGAGAGCTTCCATCTACAAACAGGGTGAGCTGGGCATCTGGCAGAGGTTGATCTGTGAGGTCCTGTATAGGAGATTGAAAAGTGTGAATAATTTCAACACATGAGTGGGTCTGTTGGGGGCTTGCTCCGTAGCAGGCAAGAGAGTAGCCGGGTTAAGTAAGCTGCAGTGAGATAAAGTTATTGAGGGATTTTCTTAAAAAAGTAGATGATATAGTTGGATATGAGAGGGCCCCAGGTGAGGAAGAGCTTGCTGGGACAATAAGTCAGTTAGACGATGGGTAGAGAAAATGGTCAGGGGCTGTAATAGGTTGATCTTTCTGGTTTCGGTGGTGAGTTTGGCAGCAGCCGCAAGGACCACCCACATACAATGGGGTCTAATTGTTTGGAAAGATAAGCAACTGGGACAAGGGAGGAGCCTACCGGTTGCACTAGGACTCCTAACACCAATTGTTTTTCATCCACATACAGCAGGAATGGCCTGGAGGGGTGGGTAAAGCAAGGGCGGGAGCAGTGCAGAGGGCTTTTTGTAGCAAAAGGAAAGCATGATGCACCGTCTGAAGGGAAGTAAGGGGACCCAAGGGGGATTCGTTGACTGCCTGGTACAAGGGTTTGGCTAAAAGTGAGAAATTGGGAATCCTTTGTCTGAAGAATCCTGCTAATTCTAGAAAGGAGGTGATTTCTGAAGCAGACCTGGGAGCATAGATGTAGTGTACTGTAGATGTAGTGGAAACCTAAATCCCATCTGCAAGATAATTTGGTAGTCCCTGTCAGAAGGGCGGCATGGAATGAATGATAAATTCATGTGTACAGTGTGATCCTGATGAACTACCTAATTAATCTCTAGTTCATCTATATTTACTCACCTCGCTACTATTGTTTTTACTTGTTTTACTTCCTTAATTAAGCTTTATTTGCATACATTTATGTGCATATTTAGGATTATGCAGTACATGTAAACAAGATAGATAACCCTCCAGAAATAGTTACATGAGTAATGGCTCCGTGAGGGTGTGGAAATGGAGAGGGCAGGACAATGGGAGAATGAGGTGATCATTATACAACCTTCCTCTATGGGATGGAACATCAGAATTGATTGTGAATGGATATATTGGGTTGTAAAAGAAAATTCAAAAAACTATTGCATAACAAATAAAATAGAGAAGTTCTCTAAGAAAGAAATAGATTACTTTTATTTTCAAATAGGTGAATGTTACCACCCACTTTCACTATGTCTGCATCCTGAACTCATTACACAATGGGGTTTATAATTTACAAATAAACCATTGATTGTCACATTGACATTGCAAAGGAAAAAGAACATGCATATTTAAGAATTTGAAGATAGTACTTTAAAGGACAACATGCCCCCACCTATGCCACCTCCCCAAACTGAAGATACAGTTCTTCATGCAAAAACAATACAGTGATTTAAAGGAGTATCAGACCTTGAGTATGAGAGTGTGAATCCTTCTGTTTTACAGCTGATTTCCTATTAGAAGCCATTGAAGAACATGAGGCAGATGAACAATTCCACTAAAATGGTAACAGCATAGTGGCCCAGGGGAACACTGTGGAACTGATACTGTTGGTTTAGCAGACTGTAATTATTTAGAGGACAAGAAAGCCTTGCCTTCCTGCTGTGGAGTGGCTGGTATTTTCACACTGTTGACCTTGTTGTTTGCAGTCCAACTTGAAACAGCTGGATAGAAGAGGATGAAAAGTTAAACCATCCCCCAATCAGTTACCTCTAGGAGAGCAGAATTTGACTCATATCTTTATCCTAAGGAATAACCTGCCAATAAACAATTGAGAGTGGTTTAACTACCTTGTAAATTACTTGTAATTCTCCAAGGTAATCTACTGTTTTGTAAATGAAAGAAAGTCAGATGAAAATTTCATTGTTGTTCCTAAAAAAAAAGCCAAAAGGTCAATTTTCAAATATACACTCTGGGTGATCACTACCCTGCCATCTCTTTGACCAACTTTTCCTTGTTAAAACTCATCTATTTGGAAGTGGGCTCCTCCATTTGTAACGAGGGTCAATTAATTTGTAAATGAATTTATATATTATTCTCCATGTTTCACAGTATTAATTTTTAAACGAGGTTATTGGGCATGAAACACATATCATATTATTCAAACAAACACTCGCAGCAAGAAAGTACAATCAGTAACACAATCAATTCTTGAAATTTTTCCTTGTTCTCTTAGTCCTAAATTTGAACAGCCCATGCTCAGACAATATCTAAGGCGATACCCATGAATTTCATAATCTGGTTATGCAGTGTATAGATTTAATGACTTTGGAAATCATATACTGAAATGCACACAAAAAAGAACACAAGTAACAAAAACCCTAACAACAGTAACAAAATTAGAGAGAATCTTTAATTGAAAAGGAAGAAGATATTAAGAACTAGAACAATGTTCAAAAGTGTCAAAGAGAGGTCAAATGATAAGGTGTTCAATTTTAACCTAACAAGATCTGCTAGAGACCACTCTCCAATGCGTTCTGTGAGATACCAAGGCTGTTTCCCTTCGAGTTCTACGTTCAGAGTGGCTTCACCAATTGCTTAATCCAGGACTATAATCTCCTCATTTTTCATCGCAGTTAAATTTACATAACATTAAATGGGTCCAAAAGTTGATGAAATAAGTTGTGACATTTTCTCTTAATTAGATATTCACAGGTAATCTTTACTCTAGTTTTATTTTCACATAACAAAGCTATTCCTATAACTCCACGATAGTCAGACTTGATTCCTCAGAGGCTTTATATAGGTGAGAAGGTTAGGCTTTACCCATTTGTTGGCTGAGAGTGTCCAGTGTAGCCTTCAACACAAGAAAGCTCTGACACCAATTCCTCCTCTAGATTTGTATTATATCTTTACAATCCTTAGATTCACATTGGTATCTGTATTTCTTCCTTCTGGACTTGGGTGACTCTTCATCAGTATTATGGGGTATTTAAGGACTTGTTAATTACGAAAACAAAGCAAACAATGTAGACACTTTATTCTTCACAGAACTAAAAAATCCACGACTGAAGTACTATCAGGCATTGACTAGGAGTCTGTGAATCCAATGGAATGTTGCTCTTTTGCTGAAAGAAAAGGAAGGGTTCCCACCAGATTGAACTGATTTGAGTGAAATTCTGGTATTTTTCTTGAAGATTACTTTTTTCTGTTTTTCTGACATATTTTGCTCTCCTCAATATTTTGCAGGTTCACTAAGAGAAGAGATTGGTGAGTGCAATGTTTTCATCCTTATGAAGAAGGAGTAATGAAAGGGTGACATTCCTAGAAGACTATCGTGTGTTTCCATAAGCACCTTCAGATATTGCACTCTCTCACGATTTACCTTCCAAAATTTAGTGATATCAAACCTTTTGGGCAGACTTAACGGTTTATTTTGTGTTTTACTACATTTGCATCTGTTAATCAACTAAAAAAAGAGAAAGAAAGTTGCATTTCTTGCTAACTTTGAAGGTAAAAATGTAAAAAGGAAAGATCATGATTCCTAGTCTTAATGAATACAAGAGACTTGTTACTCATGCAGTAACATTTCTTTTATTTCCGACTTAATCTATTTAAACTCAACTTCCCTGAAGCTAGAAATATTTGTTTTTATTTGGCTTATAAGATTAGCTGCACCTAACAATTCATGTATGTGTGATATCTAAATAGAGAAGTGGGTCCAGCCTGTGTAATCATGAGGTGATTACAGGAGGAGGTAACACAAGTCCAAAAATGCAGAATCAAATTTACATAAAGGTGTTTAGATGTAGTGAATACCTAAAACCCAACTGCAAGATATTTGGGTATTCCCTGTCAGTAGGGCGACATGGAAAGGATGATAAATTCAGTGAGCAGTATGATATTGATGACCAACATAATTAATCTCTAGTTCATCAATATTTATTCACCTCACTGCTATCGTTTTTACTTCTTTAATTAAGTTAGATTTGCATACGTTCATTTGTATATATAAGATTATGCAGTAAATGAAAACAAGATAGATAACCCTCCAGATAATGGCTCCTTGAGGGTGTTGAAATTGAGAAGGAAGGAAAATGGGAGAATTAGGGGATCATATTACAACTTTACTATATGGAGTTGACAGCAGAAATGAATGTGAATGGATATATTGGATTGTGAAAGATAATTCAAAACACTATTGCATAGCAAATAAAATGGAGAAGTGTGTTAAGAAAGGAATAGATTAGTTTTATTTTCAAATATGTGAATATTAACATCTAGTTTCACTATGTGTGCATCCTCAAATCATTACACAATGAGGTTTATAATTTGTAAATAAACCAAACATTTTCATGTTGGCATTGCAAAGGAAAAAGAATCTACATTGTAAGAATTTGAAGACAGTACTTTAAAGGATAACATGCCCCCCGCCCCCAATCTGTCCCCTCCCAAACCTGAACATACAGTTCTTCATGCAACAGAAATACAGTGATTTAAAGGAGTATCAGACTTTGAGTATGAGGGTGTGAATCCAAAGGAACGTTGGTCTGATGATTAGTGGAAAGGAAGGGGTGCTGATACTTTTATATGAATGACTTGAGTTTCTCTTCTTCCCATTGAAAAATAATTCTATTTGTTTTCTAATATACTCTTGTTCTCTCTGTTACTTTGAAGATTCACTAAGAGAGAATAATCGTGAGTGCATTCTTTTCATCCATATGGGGAAAAAAGAGTATTTAAAGAGAAACCCTCCTTAAGAGCTGTAGAGGATATTTATCATTACATTGGTATTGTGTAGTCTATCATGGCCTCACCTCTTAATAATTGAGCTTCATTAATCCTCTTTGTGCCAATTAGAGAAGTAATTTTGTACTTCAGTTATATTGCATCTGTTGAAATGAGTCAAAGGAAAGAATGATGCACTTCTTGTGAATTTTGAAGGTAAAAAGTATCCACAAAGGATCAAAATTCCTAGTCTGTATAAATAAGGGAATTTTTTCTCATGGCACCACGCTCATTTCAGCCCCACTTGATGGTTCACCTGGAGGGAGAGAGAGACAGTTAATGCAAGCCCAGACTTTTATATTCTCTGGGGACATACTAGTCCCTAATCACAAGAAAGGGTTGTGATATAGGTAATGAAATAATGGGAGCAGGTGAGGTAGGGGTACCCACACAATAGGAAGAGGAGGGCTTGGGTGGTATACATGTGACAAGATGGGAGGATCCTAGATACAGAGGTGGCCTTGCTTTGGATGTCACAGAGCCGGTTTGGCTTGTTCCCTGGCTCAACTGATAGAGACCATTATCATTAGGGTGTGAACTCTGCCTACAGGAATCAAGCTAATGTTCTCAAGCCTTAGGGAGAAGCAATCAATTGACCCCAGCATCAGGGAGCAAGCTGACCCCAGTGGTGGGAGACAGCTGTCTGGCAGCCATTGCATTTAGAGAGGATGTCTGTAAACATCTGACCTCCTCCCACAAGTTCCCTTTTGTTTTATACATAGAATTAAAAAGCCACATGGGCGACATGGTTATTTTCTACACTATATTAAAAACTTCCAAGGTAAAACTTCATGATCCAATTAATATAGCCCAAAATTCAGGCTTTTAAAAACATTTAGAATCTAGGCGCTCAGGGTAAAGTCCCCTGATGTGCAATAGCTGTTTGGACCCTGTGGTGGGTTAACATAGAGTCAAATAGGAATGTCTGCTTCTATAGGGAGAATGAATCAACCAGGTGCTCACTTTAAGGCAGCATAGCACTAAGGGAGAAACTGTGGAAAAGATAGACAACCACAGGAACATGTATCTGGAGTATATCTCCAACTACCAAAGTGGTGGTCTTCCAGCCATGGAATACTAGTCTTCCAGATTCCCTCGGTACCACTCAGGGAATAAGTCCCAGTTTTATCTCCCTACAGTGCTAGTGTCCCCCATTTGCCCTTACTGCATTGCGTTTAAGATTTGATGGTGTCACGGAGGCAACATGGTCTCTCTTTATATCTATCAGCTTCCTATGGAAACGACATGGGACTGTGAGCATTAAAATTATGATGAATAGCAATACAGTCAGAATGGAGCTCAAGCTATGTGAGATACTCTGAGTCCAAGCTCGAGTATCCAACCCTTCCATGCCAGTCACCAACTGCTTAATCACATCAGAGCCAGGAGATGCCTCGAGTCTTTTTTGAATGTATAGAAAATATCATTTTTAAGCTGATCAACATCTAATGAAATGTTTCCCTCAAACCCTTGAAAATGTGTCTTAATCAAATCCCAATAATGCAATGTTATTTTGTATAGATAAGGAGTTACACAGAAATCAGTTACATTCCAATCTCATTATAGCATTGACAAGTCCAAAATCTTGAACTTTCAGCAAAACAGTCTGCAGTAATAATCCAGTCTATATTGTACAAAATGTTCAGTTATGATAGAGTCCCAGAGTTTTTCTTACACAGCGCCATCAATGGAAGAAATCTCTCAGCAGTCAGCAATTGCCATTCTCAGTGATCTGCCAGGTTTTCTTGACCTTTTGAATAACTTCAGTAACAAGACAGGGAATGTCTGGCTACACGTCAGCTTCCTTGCTTTCTTCTGGGACTTGCTGGCTGAAGAGAAATGCACCTATATCCTTTGCCTGCGAAAATATAAACAAATAGTTCCTTTCTTTGGGGTGTCATTATCCTGAAAAGGGTTCTTTATGTCCATCTTTCTACAAACTTTCTTGCGTCCTTCCGCAAAAATACAAATGCACAGCCCTTTCTTCAGGTAAATGGACCCGGATCCCAAAAGCGATTTCCATCTCCTTGGGATTTCTTAGGATCCGTTTTCTCTGGAGAAGTGAAAATGTGATTATCTGCCCTAATTGTGTTATAAGTTTTTAAGAAGGAAAAGTTTTTTTTGTTAAGTTGACCAATGAAATTCATCATACATAGGATTCCTCTTCTCCCCCTTCTGTTTTAACAATTTAGATCTCAAAGCACTGCTGTCCATATCATTTAACTTACTGTTTTTGAACCAGTAAAACTACTACTTTGATAGCCTCTATTGTTATGTAAATTCTGACTTTCAGCTCTCAGAGTATTAAGAGAGCTAACTAATTGGGAGAACTTCTTACCATACTTTGAAAGACTGAAAATTTTTAAAATAAATTTATTCATCTCTTCTTGAAATAACTTACCAAACAGACATTTATCTCCAAGCTTACCAATTAGGTCATAGGCTCAATTAAGCCTTTTTGCCTTTCAGGCTTCTCACACTGAATGATTGTACAATCTTACAACAGTCTCTCTTGGTTAACTTCCCTCATTCCTATCATGCTGGATTTAGAGGAAGTTAAAGGTAAGGTGTTAGGCTTTTCTGAATGCCCAAAAGTAATGACCCCACATAAAGAGTTTAAAAACCTTTTCCCTTCAATTTCTAATTCCATGTGGGGGCGCTGTTGTTTCCACACAACAGCATTCCAGAAGAC